>NW_020664399.1:2592855-2737293 GCF_002925995.2 Terrapene triunguis | reverse complement strand
TGTGTGTGTGTGTGTGTGTGTGTGTGTGTGTGTGTGTGTGTGTGTGTGTGTAAGTAACATGTTGAGCATCAGCATTGTTTGGAGATGACACATAAATTAGGTACACAATGAAAACAAAGACAGCTGCAAAAGAATCTCAGATCTGAACCGACCCAAGCTTTGAGGAGATTTGGATTCATATTCTGATCCATATTTTTGTCTCCTTTCTATATGATGGACTGAACTGAAACCCCAGAAACTTTGGGAATGTTCAATTCCATCTCTATTATAATTATAATAGCTTGACCAGCTCAGTGATATTTGACTCACACTTCAAACCAACAAATCTGTGTCCCAGAGTCTTTTTAATTTATGCTATGGAAAAAATTTGCATTTTGAAATTATGTCTAAGCTTCTTCCTTATATTTAGCAGGGTATGCACTAACGTCAGTATGGAGCTGCTAAAAAGGAATGATGTGCCTCACTATCAATAAAACAGTCACTCCTCCACATTCACTCCTCACTGTTTGTCACAGCATTACAGCTTGTTTTGCATGAATGATTTCTGTAATATTGACTCAATTTGTGTCAATCTGCATTTTCACACATCCTTGAACAGCTTGTACATTTTTTTAAACACTAGAGTGCTGTCAGTCTCATTTACTTTCCACAGAAAGCACTAGTTCTGCACATAAACTTCAGAGACAATAGCATAGAAGCTTATTTAAAATGTTTTTGTGAAAATGACCAAAAAAGTATATTTGTTTGAAGTTTTGAATGATCAATCATGAGCAATATAATAGACAATCATTTCCCAAATGACAGGAGTTTTAGTCACTTCTGGGAAAGCAACTGTGCATAGCACGGTGGAGTGATATTGCCCTCGCAGTAAATATTTTCTGTCACAAGAAGTGCAGATGTGAGGTGCTCATTAATTCATTCCTTTGCTCTTAAAAATTCCATTGCCATCTTCAAAGATTAAAGCAATTGGATACCATGGGCTAAATTTATCTAAGTATCTAACCTGGTTCTCAAAGGCAGCACTTCTGCTGGGAAGGGGGCAAGTGGTGGTGCAGGAAATTGGCATCAAGCTCCCCAACAATGGCAGGTCAAACAACATAAGTGGCCAGTGTAAGCTAAGAAGGGGCTCAGCACATGCCCTCAGCATTCTCCCCAATAAGAGCTCCTATGGGACTCCAGGCAACCCCCCAGCAGAAAACCCAAAGGGAGAGCAGTAGTGGAAATACCGTGTTTCCCTTGAGTGAAACTCACCAAAGCACAGGCGGCCTAATTGGTGAAGATGTAATGTGTACTTCCATGCACCACATTTAGTGAATCTGGCCCTAGAATTCTAATACATTGAAAGAGCCACAGACATATCTCCAGCACAGGATTACTTTTATTTCTTCTATCATTCTACATTCATTATTAAAGATAACTTTAGAACAATGTTTGCAACAACAAAAGCTGTGCAGATAATCAAAGACACAGTCTCTAAATCTTTGAAGTAAGTGAATGTTTATGGCTAGGAGATTACAAAAAGATTTAAAATGAGAGTCAGGGAGGCAAGATGGTTACCACTCAGAGGCAATAAAGTTAATTATGGGTTCCAAAGAATAAAAAAATGCTGAGACTGGGAGCCAATCAAACACAATATATGAAAATAACAATTATACAATATTATGTACCAACAGACAACTACAATGAGGAGATCAAAGATCAGTTCTACAGTTGCCTATAAACTCTGACAAAATTCCCAAGCATGGCATCTGTATAATAGTGGGGGACTTTAATGCCAAGATTGGGGATGACAACAACAGAGTGGAGAAAGGAATGGGCAAATATGGCCTTGGTTCCCACAATCAGAATAGTAAAAGACTGATAGAACTGTGCTTGGTATTCCCACACAAATGTATTCATAAAATAATTGGGAATTCTCCAGATGGAGTCACCAGGAACCAGACTGACTATCTAAGTATTGGAAGGAAATGTAGGTCAACTGTTCAGGAGGTCACAGCACACAGAGTAGCTGATGTTGGAAGTGACCATAATTTATAAGTGGCAAGACTGGAGGTCAGTATCAAGAAAAATAACCCCTATACCCCAAAAGATGGGGGAGAGAGCCATGAACAGAGGCAGCTAACAGAAGAGCTTCGGAGGGTGTAGTTGCAGACTTTGTGCTTGGAGATAGCTGGACTTGGTGAGTGGCATGTTTGGTCCATCTGTGGGTTGTTTGTTTGACTGTTTGTTTGGTCTCTGTGTATGGGCTGCATGGCTGGGCCATGGTCCCCTGAGTAAGCACCTGAGGCAGGTCTGTTTATTGGTGCCTTGGAAAAGTCCACAAAGCTCTGGCCCTTGAAGCTTTGATCAACCCTAACTTTTGAAGTCTGAGTGGTTAATTACTCCCTGGTTCTGAGGGGCAGAGCTGAGCTGAGAGATTTGGTATAAAAAGTCAGTTGCTAGGTGAACTTGAGAGCTGTGAACAGAGGCAGCTAACAGGAAAGTTATGGAGGGCACTGAGAGAGGGAGTGAGAGAGGCTTTCCTTTCTGGGTCAGCTCTACGTGTAATTTCAAGGTGGCCAGCAATGGAACAATGGTGGTGATTTGCAACAGATGATGCCATGGTCTCTTTCCAGCCTGAACCCAGAATGAATTTCCTGTGCATGGATTTTGTTGTGTGCACCAATATCGAGGTAATATGCGGATGTGCACCACTAGTAAAAAACAAACAAAAAAAATAGATAAAAACTTTTAAAAAGTTACCAGAGGGATAATTACCCCAGCAAGGATAGGTTAGCATTTTAGAACTCACTACTCAAAGAATTAAATTTCAGCATAAGAAAAAAATGAAATTATGAAATGCATAGACCAGTCAAAAAACTGAAATAAGAGCACTTTGAAAGAATAAAATTACAGAGAATATATGTGCATTGCACAAAGTACCAAGAAGTAACAATAACAATAATACAAGTGTGTGTGTGTGTGTGTGTGTGAGAGAGAGAGAGAAAGAGAGAGAGAGAGAGAGAGAGAGAGCACGCTGGGGGAGTGTATGAGAGACAGACGCTGCCCCTTTAAGTAGATCAGCACTCACCAGTCTGAAGGCTCCTTGTTCAGACACAGCAGCAGCTGCCAGCAGCAGCTCCGTCCCACTCCTGAGCCCTCTCATGTTCCCTCCTCTGCTCTGTGGAGATGGGGTACATGGGCAGGAAGGGGTGGGAGGACAGGAACACCCTGACATTAGCCCCCCCGTCCCTCCCCCTGCTCTGCACAGCAAGCAGGAGGCTCCCGGGAGCAATTGGCCAGGGGCTCCAAGGCAGAGTGCAGGAACAGTGCGGCAGTGGGGGGAGAGGCACCTGAATTGCCCGGCACTTGATTGACTGCTGAGTGGCTGCGCAGGCACGCAGCTTAGAGGGAACATTGATCAGTACCCCAGGTTCAAGGAAGAAAGGATCTGCCCACCACGGCGTTGGAGGGAGAGGAAGTCAGAGAGGAGGCCAGGCAGTTTGTAACCATCAGAGGCAGAAGATCATGGCAGAATTCTGCAAACTTGCAGACAAATGAGGATGAGTAGGCTGTGGCCACTGGAGAGAAAAGGACAAGGAGGAATTCCACACAACTAGAAGTTTCCAATCAATATCACCTCCTCAACATCGAAACTGTGAAAGTTAACACTCAAGATCCATCTGGTTCAAGGGACTGGAGAAATGTATGGGACACACATGTAGATGGCAACTTGGCCTAACATGTAAGAAAAATCAAGCTGACCCACAAAATGTTCTCCAACTGTCCAAAGAAGACAGGCCATCCTTGTTGGTGATTCAGTAGTCAGAAGAATTGAAAGAACATTCTTCAAGGGACAGGCAGACAACAGGACAGTGTTTTGCCTTCCCAGAGCCAAGACATGAGATAAGATTGGATATTTTTCAAAAGTTGACAAGCAAGGATGCATTGGTGATGATTAGGGCCCTACCAAATTCACGGCCATGAAAAACGCATCACGGACCGTGAAATCTGGTCTCCCCCCATGAAATCTGGTCTTGTGTGTGCTTTTACCTTATGCTATACAGATTTCATGGGGGAGACCAACATTTCTCAAATTGGAAGTACTGACCCAAAGGGGAGCTGCAGAGGGGTTGTGGTATTGTCACCCTCACTTCTGCACTGCCTTCAGAGTTGGGTGGCCAGAGAGAGGCAGCTCTTGGCTTGGTGCCCAGCTCTGCAGGCAGTGCCCTGCCAGCAACAGCACAGAAGTAAGGGTGGCAATACCATTCCAGGCCACCCTTACTTCTGCGCTGTTGCCTTCAGAGCCGGGCGGCCGGAGAGTGACAGCTGCTGTCTGAGAACCCAGCTCTGCAGGCAGCAGCGCAGAAGTAAGGGTGGCAATACCATACCATGCCATCCTTACTTCTGCGCTGCTGCTGGCAGCGGCTCTGCCTTCAGAGCTGGGCTCTCGGCCAGCAACCACCACTCTCCAGCTGCCCATCTCTGAAGGCAGCACCACCAGCAGCAGCAGCGCAGAAGTCAGCGTAGCAGTACCACCCAGTCCCTACAATAGCCTTCCGACCCCCCCACAACTCCTTTTGGGTTAAGACCCCTACAATTACAATACCATGAAATTTCATATTTAAATGTGGGGAGGGATAGCTCAGTGGTTTAAGCATTAGCCTGCTAAACTCAGGGTTGTGAGTTCAATCCTTGAGGGGGCCACTTAGGGATCTGGGGTAAAATCAATACTTGGTCCTGCTAGTGAAGGCAGGGGGCTGGACTTGATGACCTTCCAGTTCTATAAGATAGGTATATCTCCATATATTATTATAAATAGCTGAAATAATGAAATGTATGATTTTTAAACTCCTATGACCATGAAATTGACCAAAATGGACCATGAATTTGGTAGGGCCCTAGTGATGATTCATATCTGCACTAATGATACTGCATTGAAGGATATGTCACAGATAATAGATTACTTCAAGGAAAGTGGAAGCATGCTGAACAAGAAGAATATTCAAACAGTGTTTTCTGAGATCCTCCCTGACCCACAAGAAAGGAAGACAGAAGGCAGAAGATACTGGAAGTGAATTGCTGGTTAGGTAAGTGGAGTAGGGTTTTGGTTTTGTGGAGCATTGGTCCACTTTCTATGGGAAGAAGGAGATGCATATTTTGGATGGTCTCCATCTCAGGAGAAGGAGAATCAATCTCCAAGTCAAGTGTGATTTGGCCTTCCTGATTTCACTCCTGCATGCCTGAGCAATATTTTTATACTCCTCCCTGGTCATTTGTCCAATCTTCCACTTCTTGTAAGCTTCTTTTTTGCGTTTAAGATCAGCAAGGATTTCACTGTTTAGCCAAGCTGGTCGCCTGCCATATTTACTATTCTTTCTACACATCGGGATGGTTTGTTCCTGCAACCGCAATAAGGATTCTTTAAAATACAGCCAGCTCTCCTGGATCCCTTTGCCCTTCATGTTATTCTCCCAGGGGATCCTGCCCATCTGTTCCCTGAGGGAGTCAAAGTCTGCTTTTCTGAAGTCCAGGGTCCGTATTCTGCTGCTCTCCTTTCTTCCTTGTGTCAGGATCCTGAACTCGACCAACTCATGGTCACTGCCTCCCAGGTTCCCATCCACTTTTGAATAAATGATTCAAAAAGGTGCCTTATAGTGATAGACTCAAGGTATTCAAACTATTCAGCTTTAAAAATAAAAGTTTAAGGGGTAATTTGATTGCAGTCTGTAAGTACCCACATGGGGAATATTTGATAATGGGCTCTTCAGTCTAGCAGAGAAAGATATGACATGATCCAAAGGCTAGAAATTGAAGATGGACAAGTTCAGACTGGAAATAAGGCATACATTTTTAATGGTGACGGTAATTAACTGTTGGAATAATTGACCAAGGATTAGGGTTAGGGTTTTAAATCAACATTGGATTCATTCATGCACACTTCAGATCACCTGTTTCCAGAAAGGAAATGCCAATCTCCTGCCAATGTTGCAGCCTACTCTATATTAAGAGTGAAATGTTCAATGTTGGAAGCCACATCTCTCCAGCATGTGTGGGGCCATCTGCATGGTGTTCTCCATCCAGCTTTTGTTGGCTCAAACTAATCAAGTTGGCATGCTGCTATAGACCCCAGTATACAGAGCAAATGGCTAAGTCACCAGAGCCTGCACTGAGTCACTTGGTAAGACACCGGAGGCTAGCTGGTCCACAGCATGACCTTCTCATTCATAACATGATGAAACCACCATGTGCCTTCAAAATGTCATTACTGTTTCCTGCTGAAAGTGTCCAGCTGGCACAGTTGCATCTCTATGCTGGCCAAGATTTCATAGCCATATAAAGGGACAGAAGCCACTGCTTCCATTGGAATGTTTCCACTCCAATTCCGTTCCAAGCAAACTCTTCATGCTGTTGCTTCTTGAGCTTATTAAGACCACCATAAGGAATCTACACTGCCTACAGCAAGCTGGATTTTTCTCTTGACGTTGAACCAGATTTTTAGCATTAGACAAATTATTGAAAAAGCCCAAGAGTTTGGGTTCAGGAAAGATGAGGTGTATATAGCCTTTACTGATTTAAAGCTGCCTTAGACTCTGTTGATCACTATTCCTTTTGGCTCTGCTTGCAAGCTTCTGGTGTGTCTGGCAAGCTCCTCAACCTTTGCATAGAAATCCGTCACCAAAGTGAGAGCTGTGTCTTCTTAGGTAGAATCATAGAATATCAGGGTTGGAAGGGACCTCAAGAGGTCATCTAGTCCAACCCCCTGCTCAAAACAGGACCAATCCCCAACTAAATCTAAGGTACTAGGATGTCCAATGGGTTGTGCACAACTGTGGCAGCTGTTACATGTGCATGACTGCCCCGGATCTGTTCAACACCATTATTGACCAAATGATGGAAGCCATGACAAGCCACATACCAGGAGTGGTACTGCATGACTTCTACATAACAGACCTGGAATATGTGGATGACACAGCTATATCGGCATCCTCACAAACTAATCTCATCAATGGTCTGAATATATTTATAGAAGAAATAAGTAAGCTTGGTCTTTAAGTCAACTGAAAGAAGACCAAACTGATGAAAGTGGCTGACGGCTCTTTACCCCAACCACTGTAACTAATGGACAAGAAGTTGGATTAGTCATCTCATTGTCCCCAAGGAGAGATGTTACCTTGCTGACATGAAACACAATCAGCAAGGCTACAGGTGTTATGCACACTCTTTGGAAATCTCTTTGGCATCAATGCCATATATCAACTCAGACTAATGTGTATTTATCAAGACTGATTTTTTTTCTAAAATATATGTTCTAGGAATTATTTTGGGGAAGTTCTATCGCCTGCGTTATACAGCTGGTCAGGCTAGATGATCACAATTGGCCCTTCTGGTCTTGGAATCTATGAAAATGCATTAAGAAAATAGACAGTAAAAGGCTAATAAGCAACACATTACAACAGCAATTTTAAACTGAAGAAAAGACTTCAGGTGCTATAAGACTTAGACACAATACAAGAAGCCATATTGATATATCATGGTCTTTTCCGCTTGACAATATCACATAACTGTAGCTGGTTTCCAGACAAGTGGACCTAAAGCCTGGATAAGTGAGGATACATGGAATTGTGTGAAACAAGTCAAGGCAAACAACTCCTCTTCAGAAACAACCCTGGAAAAAGAAGCAGCAAAACAATCTGTATAAAACAGACATCAGAGCAATAAAAAGCAGCATGTGAAGAGACAAGAGGAAGTACTTGGATTACATTGCCAAAGAAACTGAAGCAGCTGCTAAAAGATGTAACAATAAACTCTATCAGTTCAACAAGTTACTATCTAGAAGATTTACACCAGGTGCAGGTCCTGTCAGGGTAAACTAGGACAAACTTATCAACAGAAAAACAACAAAGAGTGATGCACAGAGCACCTCCAAAAAGTGCTACACAGATTAACACCAGAAGAAAATATTGACTTTTGAGAAAGAAATTAAAGACCCAAAATTAGACATCTTAACGTCTTACATAAAACCCGCCAAAAGTGAAAAAGGCAGTAAAAACTTGGGAAAGCTGCAGGTAAAGAGCTAATCATTGGGGAAATGCTGAAAGTTTGCGATGATGAGCCTTTTGATAAAATCACAGAAATCTTCAACAAAGATGGGAGCAGGAAAAGCTTCCAGAAAAATGGAAAACGGCATTATATTAAAAAAAAAAAAAAAACTGATCTAAATGATTGGAACAATTGGAAAGTTGTTACATTCCTTTCAGTGATAAGTAAAGTCTTCTGCAGTATCATCTTAAGGAGAATAAGAGAAGCAGTCAAGGTGTGCCTAAATGAATAGCAGGATGGATTTTGACTGAGAAAATCATATGTCTACCAAATTTTCACAGTAAGAGTAAGCATTGAAGAGAGCATTGAATGGCAAAACTCACCCATTATAGCCTTCATATATTTCAAGAATGCATTTGACATCCTCCATTGTAATTCACTCGGGAAAATCTTGAACTGTTATGGTATGCCTACAAAAATAATTAACATAATGCAGGCTTTATATCAAAGTGCAGCATACACAGTTAAAATAAATGAAGGCTAGAGTGAATGGTTCAACATAGATACCAACGTCAAACAAGAATGCATTCTGTTTCCTATAGAGAAAACACAGATGGTACAATGATGGCATTGACTGGCTCAAACAAGAAAGTAGAAAATCTTAATTTTGTTGACAGCATATTCTTAAGTGACAGCCCAACCAACATTCAAATAAAGATAAAAAGAAAAAAGAAAAAAAAAAGCCAACCCTATCCAGCATTTCAAAAAAAGATGGGATCAATAATCATTTATGGAAAAACAAATCTAATGAGAATCCCAGCAACTCCCAACTCAAACATTACTTTAGACGGCAAAGGAATAGAGAAAGTGAGTCAATTCACATATTTTGGCAGTAACATGCAAGCCAATGGGAAAACTCAGGAGAAAATAACATCACAAATTGGCAAAGCAGCAGCTGTATTTATCACCTTAAACAAGGCTTGGTCATAGAAAATCTACAACTTAAAGATCAAACTGCAAATCTTCAACTCAAATGTTATTTCTATCTTAACATACGGATGTGAAAGTTGGAAATCCATCAAAAGTAAAAAGAGATGTTTAAATGTCTTTGAAAACAAATGCCTCAGGAAAATACTAGGTAGTAAATGGAATGAATTTATGAAATAATAAGATTTGTCAGAGAATTCAACAACCTCTTATCTCTAAAGATATCCAGAAAAGGAGATTGAACTACTTGGGACATGCACTAATAATGAAGCCAGAGCATCTGCCATAGCAGGTGTGCCATTGGGCAGCTAGAGGAAAATGCAAAGGGGAAAAACAAAAGAATTCCTCCATCAAACACTACTCAGAGAGGGTAAACTTGTAGGAATTAGCCACATAACTAACATGCAAAAAGTGGCCCAGGATGGAGAGGATGGTGAGCCTTGTTCACGCCTTAAGCAATGTCTGATGGCACGAAAACAATTCAAATTTGACATAATACACCCAGCTGGAAAAAGTTATATTCATGGTTCTCCTAAAAGGCCAACCCTTCTAATGGGAAGATCATTACACCCTGAGACAAATAAGGTATCTTATCAAATGAATTCAGGGTACACTTCAACTTATGGACCTTATTTGCTCTTGAAAGCCATCTAGCCTTTTTGTGTCACTCTGAATGTTCAAAGAGGCTAGAAATTGATTAGCGCGTCCCAGCTGAGAATCTCTCCGGCATAAGAGAGTTATCAGAAATCATAGAGCTAGCATAGCTGGCTCTAATGTCCCCTCTACTTCTTCCAGCCCTGGCTGAGGAGAGAGAGAGAAGACATACCCCAAGTCCTGATGTTCTTTGGCTGGTCACAGCTGGCAAAGGCCCTATGTAGGCTGTAACTAGCTGGCACAGGCTAGAGTAGGGCCACCTAAAACAGTTTAGAGTAATCTAACCTCAAACCAGTGCCATAGATCCAGCCTGTGAACCTGGAAATAACCATTCGCCCTGTACCCTGCAGCAGAATATCTGGCCCTATCTCTCTACCTAAGAGGTGGTATAAACAGAATACTTCCCATATAATTGCAGTTAAATTGATGTGTCTAACTACTACTAAAATCAGATGGGGTGTTCACCATAATGGCATCACATCAAGATTCAGGATTCACTGAAAAAATATCAGTCAGTGGTATCATTACAGATGGCCTAGTGTTGAAATTCCCAGTCCATTTCGGTACATACAAAATGCCTGTGGATTGTCAGGTCATCTGAACCTCCTAGAAACTGAAAATGTAGAACATCTCTCCAGTGATCTGTATCTACAATGAACAGGAGGGTGACCTCATTCTCGCCCCTGTGGATATTACATTAAAAACAATGGCATCTAGACCTGGTATCTCAATTTATCTCCGCCTAAGTCTGCCTACAGTATGTATCAGTATTAACTATATAAAGCTGATTGAAGCTTTTCACCTGAGATTCAAATAACTCCCTCTATTCCTGTAACCTCAGTACTCATTAACCATCATGCCACTGCTTTTCTCATCTTAATTTTTACTCAGATTTGGAAACAGGGTTTGTGATTTCAGAATGTCATTCCTCATGCATTGACTGTTGATCCTTACATTTCCCATCCCTGACTAAATAGTCATGAACCCACTCTAAGTATTAGAGGCATATTTCAAAATACATCTGTCTATTGCATCTTTGTCTACTACTATACATTTAATATCTGGAACTAGTGTCATGCACAAATAAGAGACACTGCTATGATAGTGCCAATAAAAAATGAGACCCAAATTCTGGTCAAAATACCTAGGTACCCGAGTGTACACTGTTCTGAGTCAGGACCCTAGAATGCTACCATTTTCCCACAACCTCCAGTCCTTGTAACTCAACAATGCTGCAAGTTCCTGCACATTTTCATCTTATTACATTTGCTTTTTAGTGAAAGACCCAGTCACCATATTTCATCCAGAAACAACTCCTCCCTAAGGGGAAATAACAGGGCTCTATTAATTGTACTAATATGCCACATAGGCTGATACAATTAACCTATAGGATCTCTTTGCTCAGGATCACAGTAGTTTAGTACAGGATAATTGCTATAAGTAAGCACACATACAACATTAGATTTTTACAGAAGTGTCATTCCCCTGTGTCTAAAGACTTTAGCATAACTAGTGTATTAAGGACACATAACGCTTCTTTAATTACAGATCGGATTACTTATCAATGACAACCTATATAGCAGCTTACTGCTTTAGCATAGTTTGGCCTCTATGCTCAGCACCCTATGCACCCTTCTCTCAGCTAGAAATCTCTGTAGATTTTAGGTCATGTTAGTTTCCTTCCTCTGGAGTCCTATTATTTCACCATAAAATGTAACAGAAGTAAAAAGCAAGAGGAAAACAGGATAGCAGGCTATGCTTCAGGTTATAAATTGATCTCTAGTATTGAACAATTATATCCACTCATGGCACAATATTATACAATTTGCTGCATTGTGGGGATTGATTCATCTGTAAGGGGCTGCTGTAGGAGACCGGATACTGGACTGGATGGCCCATTGATTCCAAATTAGCACTGACAGAATCATAGTACTGTACCTAGAAATGGAAAAGACAAATTGGATCCCATCTCCCTGCAATGGCAAGACATATCGGTGGTCCTCCAATTTTGACCTATTAAAATGGACCTTCACCAAAAGATCAAGATGTTTTCAATGGAAAGATACAAGGAATAGTGATTAGCATCAAATTGCTTCAAACACAAATGTTTTACAAAGTTATTTAACAGGAAAAATCTGCAAATAAAAAGGAGAGGAAAAACAAGTGACAGGAACCCACGTAGTTAAAAGTAAAATACTACCAGGACATTTGCTTTTTGTTGAAAAACTGCCTGAATCAAATGTCTGTATACAGACATCCCCAAGCTTCCTGGAAACTGGGTTATGACTTCAGATTCACATCCAAACTTCACAGGTAACCCCTGTCTCTGGAATAGGCTGTAGCAAAATCTCATTTCCACCACTGATTTATTAAGGATTTTGGATCTGGATCCAGTTCTAGTCTTTGTGGCTTGGGTTCCTCTCCTCTTTGTATACAAAGTTGTCATAGCTCTGTGTGTTCCAATAGCAGAAAGTGTGACTGAAACAAGTCCTTCCTAAACTGTTTAGTAGAGCAGCTAAGTAAACTCAGTGGTTGTGCATTTTTTAGTTGCCATGTCAGCTCTTATATTCTCAATTTCATTTCAACAAAGACATATTTAAAATGATAGTGATAAATACCAAATGATTTCTATGAAAAAAACAAATGATCTCCCAGACCTTTCCCTACAATTTTCATACATGCAGTACTACAAAAGATATGTAGACTTTCAGTTAGCAGTTTGATTGACTCAAAGCATGTATCTACTGGAAATAGGACTGAGTGTATTTGTTACTTTAATGAAATGAGAAAATTGAGAAGCTATTAAAACTTACATCTTGTTCCAAACTTTTCCAAAGTTTGGAGGTTTGAATCCAGGATTTTGGATCTGGACTATAAATCATCCCTGTGGTGACCACAATACATGAACTAAATAAAGTCTTAATGTCTCCTGTTCTGAAACAAGATTAAACATTTTTCTACATCACAATAAAATCAGCTAGTGTTGGTTTTTATTATTAAGTCAAAATGGCCCTGGTGCAGAAGATTAATGTTCTGAGTTATGTAGTTAGAAGATGAGTGCCTGTTAAGAATGACTAAATCTGCCAGCCAGTGTTCTTTTTATATGTTGGTTTATAATGCCAGAGTGAATTTATATCAGTTTTTCAATTTCATGGGTCACATCATGTTATGTGCTTTTTTATTTAATATTTTTTTGTTTAATATCCGTTAGTTTATTGTTGTGTGCGCAGATTTCCCTGATTGGGTGACAGTGAGATATGACACGCAGGATTTCAAATTAAGCTAGAAAGCGCTTATTATAGTGCTAGGTGCTATAGGAAACGCTAAGACAGACTTACATACATACAATTCTGGAGAGTGCAGGAACTGTTTCTTTTCTACTGTCCTGGGCACTCTGATCTGCAGACAGGACAGGGAGAAGAAAGGACTGAGGCAGGGCCAGCAAGGAGACCATACAGCAGCAATGCTGTGTACTTTTTGTATTAAATTACATAAACATTGTCAACCAAAAATATCTAGGAGTTGCTAAATACAGTAACTCTTAATATTCCCAAATGTATAATAGCTTTTAAAATAAAATATTTAGATGTTGAAATCCAGACTGAATAACCACTTTCAAACTAATCCATGGGATAGAGTTAAAGTTTTCTGTGAGGTGATGTACTATGCATTCCTTTGAAATCATGTGCTTATGTTAGCTATGCGGGCAGAGTGCGGGCAGTATGATGCTGTGAGTGAATGCACCCCAGTATTCACATCCAAGACACTATTGTAATAAACTTTGTACCAAATATGCCTTGGGAGGTATCAATTAAAAACTAAACTCAATGGTCAATAATATCATTGTGAAATATATGAAGCAACATTATATGTAAAGTTATAAATTCCCCCTGAATTTATGTTGGCAGCACATGTTCAAACCCAGGTAGCCTCAATTAGGCAGAACTGGTCAAGCACATAAGCTGAGCACCCACCAGCAGCCCCCCATCAGAATCTCCCCTTTCCCCCAGTGCCTCCCGCCCGCCAGCAGGCTTCATGGATCAGCACCTCCTCCTCCCCACGTGCCTCCTGGCCACTGCAAACAGCTGTTTCACAGCATACAGGAGGCGGGGAGGAGCAAGGACATGTTGTGCTGGGGGGGGAGGGCAGAACTGGGCAGGGGTAGAGCAGGGGTGGGAAGAGGCGGGGCGGGGAGTGGGGGTGGGGCCTGGGGCAGAACCAGGGGTCGAGCACTCTCCAGTACTTTTGAAAGTCGGCACCTGTGATCAAGCAGGTCTTAAAGGAGTGTGTGTTTACCTGAATTTACATATAAGTTGTAAACAGGGTCCTCAGCAAGAGGAGGAAGACAGGAGATAAGAAAAATCTGCATTTCAGGATAGAGAGGTGAGAAGAAACAGCATGCAACCTCTTTCACTACCAGACCCCATTGCTCCATCCTCACAGGCGGAAGGAACTTTATCTAGGGGTAACCCTCAGGAAAATGCATTTCAAAGGGTAACTGAACTATAAGAGTGAGAGACAAAAAACACAGCAAGTTGTCTTTGCCTACCTATCTCTCTCTTTTAACCTAAGACAACAAAAGAAACAGCCATTGGAGCAAATCCTGATCTGAAATTTGGTCAGCATGTGATAAGAACTTCACTTTGAACAAAATCTAGTTTGCTACTTTTAGGAAGTGTTTTATCTTCATTTACCTTGTAACCATTTCTGACTTTACTGCCTTATACTTGTACTCATGTAAAACCTCTCTCTTTGTATGTAAATAAACTTGTTTTATTCTTTAATTAAAACTAATCCAGTGTTGTGAATTGTTTGAGTAACTTCATTTAAGGGAGCAGACAGTTGTATATTAGCAGGGCCGGCGCCAGGGTTTTGGCCGCCCCAAGCGGCAAAAAAAAAAAAAAAAGAAGCCGCAATCGCAATCGCGATCTGCGGCGGCAATTCGGCGGGAGGTCCTTCGCTCCGAGCGGGAGTGAGGGACCGTCCACCGAATTGCCGCCGAATAGCTGGACGTGCCGCCCCTCTCCAGAGTGGCCGCCCCAAGCACCTGCTTGGCAAGCTGGTGCCTGGAGCCGGCCCTGTATATTAGTCCCCTTAGAGGAGCAACGGAGCTGATATATTTAGACTGTCCAGGAGAGGGCTAGGCAGAACACACATTGCAGGGGGTGGCGGGGGGGAGAATCCAGGACTGGTACTATGTTGGGGTCTCCCTGCAAGTAGTAACCAAGGCTGCTGGAAACCAGAGTGTGACTGGTGTGTTGCTGACAGGCTGCTGGACCAGGGCTGTGGCTATACACAGACACTCAGGGTGTGACCTTCATGCTGTTTGTTTGTTTGTTTGTGAGAAGCCCATGTTAGGAGCTACAACAACAAAGCATTGTGAGGCACTCCAAGTTATAGGGCAAGTGATGACAGCCCCTCACTGCTCTGGATTGCACCCTGGAATGTCATAGATGCCCTAAACTATTCCTTTCTTTATAGCAGCTTGAGCTTTTTAAATAATGTGTTAGCTTACTATCTTGTTTCCACTTAGCAACCTGAACTGAGTTTTGAAATTAAGTTCTATATTTTTGTTTTATATAAGTTGCAGTACATTATGATTTTGACCTGATAACATCTATATCCAAAGTATAGCAATATAATTGCAATGTTTATTTCCTTTTAATACATGTACATTCCCTGATAATTTATTGTTATAGTGTGTATTAAACATTTTTAGACATTTTTGGAAAAAAAAAACCACACACACAAAACTGTAACCGTCTTTGGATTTTCATGTTAGAGGACATCATTAATTTTATTTTTTCTAATTAACAGAAGTCTCCAGTGATATCAATTGTCTCCTGCCTTTAAAAAAATCATTGGCACAATATGGCCTATGACTTTTAAAATCCACAAATTATGTAAGGCTTTATGTGTTTTAGTACGAGCAGTTAGTAGCAGCTGAAATGATAAAAGCTTTTACATTTCAGTGAGAATATAAAAAAGTGATATATTTTATTCTGATTTGCCTGCCTGCCTGCCTGCCTTCATTTTGGAAAGAATGGGCAATATTCCATTCTCAATTCTTATTTACATCAGTGTCAAACCAAAGTACATCTACTGTAGTCACTAGAATTATTCTGGCGTTACATTACCCTAACAGAGACCAGAATCTGATCAAATATCTGTAACTCTTGCATACTGCAGCAACCTGGTAGAGAGGAATCAATTTATAGATCTGTTGGTATCAGAAAATTATCTGTCAACATCAGAGATTTAATGATTCATCAAGCAAAGTAAATTCATTTTAAAAACCAACGTGCACTACTTGAGGTCATCTTCCAATCTGTTTGAAAAAGTATGAAGCTTTTTTTCCCAGTATGACGTTTTCCTTTCATTTATTATCTGCATCAAGTAGTGTAGTGCATACTTTCGATAGTTTAATAAATAGTACAAATAATATGCTATGTTCACCTAATGAGGATAATCTTGACAAATAAGCCACCGTTAGTATAACAGAAGATGATACATTTCTGAAACTTTAGCTGCAAGTGTTATTTTTTCCTATAATACGGTTAGATTTTATTGCTGCTGTGGATTAACTGTGGGTACTATAATCTTTAATTTGGGGAGCTGATGATAACATAAAGCAAAAGCATTCTTCAAGTCCTTCCCATCTTTCTGCAACCTTGTTTGATCATTAATTCACAGACTCATCCAATATGTGATACCGCTCCACCAACATTTTCTCAGTTCATCTGCTGATTGCTTTCCTAACACTTTGCCCTCTAGTAATACTTCCTTGGGATTGTCATCAGATCTTTTTGATAAAATAGAATAAGAGTTCTTGAGTTTCATCTCTTGGCTCTGTCTGAAGAATGCCTGCTGCACATCAGCTGTTGAAGTATCAACTCACTAGCAGTTCCATATTCTATTACAAAAAAGAAAATATACACCAAAGATGATGATTTTGTTCCATTACTGTAGTTCATTTCTCTCTGTTATGTGAATCATGGACCAAGCCAATGCCCACAGATATTTCAGTAAAGCATTGTTCATGTAGCTACTTTTGAAATGTAGTATTGTTTCCACACCTAATCGCTTAAAAGCCCAGGTAATTTTGAGGGGTACATTTTCAAAGCAATAAAAAGGAAGTTACATCTTCTCCCCTCACTATTAGAGCTAGGTGAACTCATCAAACCATTTTTCTGTGGATATTCATGTAAATTAAGTTGATTCATGTTTGCACTGCTTTTGTTCCCTTTCAGCAACTGTTCATGCCAATAGAAAGCAATTTTACAAATATTTGAGGAAAGAAGATTTGCAAGTAATGTGTGTGTAGTCTCAAAAACAGAATATTAAATTTGCAAGATCCAGTATTTGTGTTCAGCACTCATGCAGACAGGAAAGAAAACCAATAGCATATAACCAATTAGAAATGAACAGCTTAAAGACTGAAATTCACCCCCAAGCAGGGGCGGCCCATCCATATAGGTGAATTAGGTGGTTGCCTAGAGTGCCAAGTTAAATGGGGCAAGGAAAAAAATCAAATTAAAAAAACAACGAAAAAGATAAAAATAATGAATTTGTCATTATTTCAATTCTCGCACTTGTACGGAGGGAACATGAATTATAATTAATTTATCTACATTTCTGAGAATTTATTAATATGTCAAATCTTTTATTTACTGCAAAAATAAATAATATTTTAGCAAAAAAAAAATTTCAATTTGTGACGTAGGGTCAAGATGACCCACTCCACAATTTTGATAAGCAATAACTCAGCCACAATGAAACACATCTGCCAGCGGCAAGAGCTGCAATGCTAGTGACACCTAACTCGAATATATATCAAGGTCGCATAGCCGGAAATTCATGTAGAGTGGAGATATTGAGAGTTGATTCATGTCAAATGGTCATTTTAACACATGTTGCAGGTAGATGGTTAAGAATAGAGCAAATACTGTCGAAAATTGTGTTTCTTGGTGCCGAAGAATAAAGCATAACATCTTTCAGCATTATAAATCCAAAATGTGAGTTTCTTTAAGCGTTATTAAACTTTAGAGTTATTATCGGGCTGTATAATTATGAACTTTTCCTTTGTTATAACTGGTTCACATGTAATAAATAAGGTCTATAGGAGAAAAGTAACAGCGTTAACGCTTAATAGACTACGAAAGTGATGATGTAACACTCCAAGTGGGCAATCGTGAGAAAGGGGATTACTTTCCAAACAACGTGTGTCGAGTTATAACGACGAAAAAGGTCATTTTGTTTCCGTGTAAACGCTGTAACTAACTGTTTTAATAGGTAAGTGAGTGTATGTTACTAATCATTGAACCTTTAAGCAGTGAAAAGATGTGTTGGGATGGCTGCAATGTGGTTTAAATCACCAACCATGTGGTGAGTGTATCAGCCATCCTTCACTCTATAATGAGTGCAGTCGAGAGCACAGTACATAACAATATTCAAATGCTCCATGGCAGAAAGAGGAAAAAGAAAACCCTCAGGAGCTGAGTATCATAAATGAAAGGCTGAGAAGGAAAAGGACCAAGCAAAACAGCAGTGATCCTTCCTAAAATATCTTCTCTTTAATCCAAATAAAGATGGAAGCAGTTCACAGCATACAGATGAAGGAATTTTACTTGGAGAGGAGATTAGCTCACATCCACATGGAAGCAGTTTGGAACATCAATATGAAGATACATTACTTCAAGATGAGGGTAGCTCATAACAACAAAAAAGCAGTTTGGAAACTCAAGATGATGGAAACTTACGTCTAGAGGAAGGCAGCTCACAGCATCAGACTGATATGGAAGTGGAGAAAATTTATTCACTTTCAGAGACACATGCAGAAATTGAAGTAAATGAAGTAGAAGGAAGAAAGGATGAGGAAGTTACAAACACGTTACAGTCTGGAGACCCAGCTTCATGGCCCAGATGTGATGACAGTATGTGGCAAATTCTCATGGAACATGGACCCGAACAAGATCAGGAATTTCCCTTCCCTAAGGATTGAAATAAAAGAAAATTCTCTGCTCAGAATTACAAGAGGAAACTCATTATTGGGGAAGAAATTAATCAAAACTGGTTACAATATTCAGTGACAAAGGACTCTGTGTTCTACTTTTGCAGCAAGTTGCTTAGAAATCAAGCAACTGGTAAATCACTTACTGAAAATGGTTTGAAGGACTGGAAAAATATTAGAGTGTCTGAATGCTTTAGTGAGAGTTCTCAGTGGGCAAAATTTAGCATTCCGCGGCCGCGGTAGAAATGAAAAATTATACACTCCAAGTAATGGAAACGTTTTAAAATTTGTTGAATACCTAGCTTTGTTTGATCCAGTCATGAAGGAGCATCTACCTAAAAAAACTGATCATGAAACCCAGGTTCATTACTTAGGCAAAAATATGCAGAATAAACTGATTCAAATCCTAGCAACCGCCATTAAAAATAAAATTGTAGAAGCTGCCCATTCTGCAAAATACTTTTCAATAATACTGGACTGTACACCAGATGTGAGTCATGTTGAACAAATGATGATGATGATTTGTTTTGTGGATATGAAAAAGTCTGCAGATGAAGATAATGTTGAAGAAGTGTTCATAAAGGAACATTTTTTGGCTTTCGTACCACTGAAAGAGATGACTGGAACATTTGTGACTCAAACTATTCTACAAGAGCGTGAAACAATGTCATTATCTGTTGAAAACTTATGTGGCCAAGGCTATGATAATGGAAGTAATATGAAGGTATGCAAAGGAGAATGATGGAAATCAATCCTAGGGCCTTTTTTGTTCCTTGCAGTGCGCATTCTCTGAATTTGGTTGTCAATGATACTGCTAGATGCTGTTTGGAGTCAAGCAGTTTCTTTGACCTGGTGCAACGTGTTTATGTGTTTTTCTCAGGCTCAACATGCCGTTGGGAGATTCTGACTTGCCATGTGAATTCTCTAACTATGAAACCACATAGTTAGACAAGATGGGAGAGTTGTATTGATGCTTTGAAGCCTCTTCGCTATGAACTTGGAAACATTTATGATGACCTAATTGAAATTTCTGATCATTCTACCTTAACTGGATGATCTGGCAATATGGCACATTCAGATGCAGAAGCTCTTGCAAATGGCCTTTCCAAGTTCAAATTTGTGACTTCACTCATTTTGTGGTATAATATCCTTTTCAAGATTATCCTCACTAGTAAGCAGCTTCAGGAAAAGAACTTGAACATACATTCTGCTATTCAAAAACTGCAGCAAACTAAAAATATTCTGGAGAAATTCAGAAGTGATGAAGGGTTCGAAAGAACACTGGTAGATTCTCTCGAACTTGCTGAAGAAATAGACTTTCCGACAGAATTTGAATCAGAGCCAGTTTGCATTCGGAAAAGAAACAGCAGCTTTCATATGAAAGACGAGCCACACCCATTGAGAACCCAAAACAAAGGTTCAAAGTGAATTTCTACTTTGCACAAGTATTCACTTGGTTCATGAAAGATTTCAATAGATGAAGCAGCTAGAGTCAGTATTTGGCTCTCTATAGGATATCCACACCTTGCAAAATAAAATAGCAAAACAGAAAGAGAATTTTGTATAAAACTGGAGTTGGCATTGACTCATGAAAATTCAAGACATTGATGCTACAGATTTGTGTAGTGAGTTTCAGGCTTTTTCAAGACAACTTAAGAAACATTCCACTCCTGAAGAAGTACTGAAGTTTGTTTGTGAAAATAAACTCACAGACAGTTTTCCAAACATCTTCATAGCTCTACGCATTCTTTTAACTTTGCCAGTTTCTGTAGCTAGTGGGGAACATAGCTTCTCAAAGTTAAAATTGATAAAAACATATCGGCATTCAACAATGGTGCAAGAGAGACGGGTTGGACTTGCCACAATGTCAATAGAGCATGAAATAGTTGGAAAACTGGATCTAAAAGAACTAGTGACTGAATTTTCAAAACTAAAGCAAGAAAAGTCATGTTTTAAGAGCACAGAGTGTTTTTTATTCGGAGTGTTTTGTAAATATAGGTTAACATTCATTGAAGAGTTTTCTTATTTCTTTCTATATTGGATGTGGTGGTAATGGCAGTCAAAGCAGGATAGCGTAATGGATGATGTTGGATTTGTAGTAATAAAAATTATTATTAACATTTTTAATGCATTTTTAATTTGAAATCAGACTGAAATATCATCTAGCTGTCATGTACAAATCTAGTCTGAAAATTCCATGTCTTTATTTTATCTGATCTCAGAAATATTGGTTGGATAGACAGACAAACCAAATAACTAAGTCTCTGTTTTAAAAATAAACAAATAAATAAACAACCCTTAAAAAAACATTAAAAGGAAAAAAAGGGGCAAAATGTTTCCCAGTTTACCAAAAACCTCAGCCTAGATCTGCCCTTGGGGTTTGGGGGTGGAGGTGCCGATTGCATGGTTTGCCTAGGGTGCCAGTTGCTGGCAGCTAGTCTAGGGCTGCCCCGCCCCCAAGAAGGGCAGAAGGCCAAGCCTATGCATTACTTAAACCTCAAATGTGACTCCTATTGACTTTCACCCCATTGAACATTAAACACTGTCCAAGTAGTAAAAAAAAAAAAAAAAAAAAAAATGGCAAAACAATTTTATTTGTATTACAGCAATGCCTAAAGGCCTCCAGTTAAGATTGAGGCCTCATGTGCTAGGCACACTACATACACATTGTAAGAGTTGCTGCCCAGAAGAACTTATAGTCTACATAGGCAAAACAAAGGTCAGGCTTGACAAAGCCCTGGCTGGGATGATTTAGTTGGGCATTGGTCCTGCTTTGAGCAGGGGGTTGGACTAGATGACCTCCTGAGGTCCCTTCCACCCTGATATTCTATGATATTCTATGAAAGGGGCAAGAGGAGAAAGAGGCAAAGGTGAAGTTGCTGAATACTGTTGAATAAATACAGACTAAATCTGCTTGGAGAGACTCTGCCAGCAGACAAGAAAGCTAAATTCACTAGATAAATTATTTGCTGTGGATTACTAGCCAGCTTTAGTAAAATGATTGCTACATGTTGCTTCCCTATCTTTGGTTTAAAATTAAATAAAACCCTTTAGTGACATCTGAAGTGCAGATTTACTATATTTACTTTGTTGTCAATGAATATACAAATGAAAATATGTACAAAATAAATATATATGATGCTCTGTCTTGTTCCCAGTGACGTGGATGGCAAAACTCCCACTGATTTTAATTATAACAGGGTTGACACTGCAATCTACTGACTACATCATCTAATAACCAGACTACAAAATAAGGAGAAACATGGCTTTTCTATAGTGACCATGTACTGCCAGCAATTAACCTGCCTTGTTTGGTATCCATAGTTTTTCATGTGAACCAAATCCAGTCCTCACATGGATGCAGAAGCTCCAGTGTGACTCATGGAGCAGACAAGGCTGGATATGGGCACTATGAAGGGGAAATGCAAGCTTTGTGTGGCATAGAGCCCTGCTTCACATGAGTTTCCTGCATGGCAGCACAGGTGGGTTGGCATTTCTGTGCTGAGGGAGGAGGGTGGGATTGGGTCAGAATTTGCAGCTGAATGGATCCTCCTTCCACATGTGGAGCTCCACTGGCTGTTGTGCTGGTTAGTTTCTGTGATACTGTTCTGCCATCAATCTGCTGCTAGAAAGAGAAGATTCCCTTCCCATTTCCAAAGTATCTGTCAAGCATTACCTTCATAAATTAGAAGGCCAGAAGGCACCACTGTGTCCATCTACTCTAACCTCCTTCATGATACAGGCCATAGGACTTCCCTGAACTAATTCCTGATTAAACTAGACCAGGGATCTCAAAGTCAAAACACCACGAGTGCCACATGAGGACTAGTACATTGGCCCGAGGGTCAGCATCACTGACACCTTTTCATATAAAGATACCTCCGCCCCTGCCCTGCCTCTTCCCACCCCTTCCCCGACCCCATTCCAACCCCTCCCCCAAAGTACCCACCCCAACTCTGCCCCCTCCCTTCCCCTATTCCAACCCCTTCCCCAAATCCCCGCCCCTGACCTGCCTCTTCTCCGCCTCCTCCCCTGAGCGCGTGGCTCCCCGCTCCTCTCCCCTCCCTCCTGGAAAGCGCTAAGCACCACTAAACAGCTGTTTGGCGGCGGGAAGCGCCTGGAGATATGCAGAGGAGCGGGGATGCGGCGTGCTGGGGGGAGGAGTGAGCGGCAGGGGAGGGGAGCTTGGCGGCCGCAGGAAATAACTCCACGGACCATGTGTTTGAGACCCCTGAACTAGACCATATCTGTTAGAAAAACATCCAATTTTGATTTAAAAGTTCCCAGTGATGTAGAATCCACCTCAACCTTTGATAAGTTGTTCCAATGGTTAATTACCAACACTGTTAATAATTTATAGCTTATTTCCATTCTGAATTTGTCTAACTACAACTTCCAGCCACTGGATTTTGTTATATCATTTGCTGCTAGATTGAAGAGACCATTATGAAATATTTATTCCTCATGTAGAATACTTCTAGCTAGTGATCAAGTCAGCACTTAAACTTCTATTTGTTAAATTAACCAAATTGAGCTCCTTGAATCTATTAGTCTAAAGGCAAGTTTTCCAATCCTTTTATTCTTGTGTGTTCCGCTGATTATCCACCACGTCCCTCAAGTCCTTTTTCACTATCACTGCTTCCCAGGATAAAGGCACCCTGGCCTACTATTCAGGCCAGATTGAGCAGAGGATTTGCCCCTTTGTTTTTTAATTCCAGCTGGAAAAAATGCCACGCTCCTTGGTATATAAGAAGTGATGACATTAGCAGCTTTCCCAAGCTGTCAGTAGGTTTACTTCCATTCAGATGGAAACTGACATTTTAATATTCAACATAATTACTGGAAGAGACAGAAACATGAAATGCCAGTATCTTACTGAAACATTTCATAAAGCCAGTATTGGCAGAAAGTGCTTTTTTACAAGGCATCATATCACAGGGAAAACAAACTGGTACGTTGTGGAGGCGAAATAGTTAAACTTGTGTGAAGATTAAAGCAGAGATTAATTCTGTTTTACGTATGGCTAACATTTCAACACAAAGTGTGTTCCTTTAATGTTTCTGCTGCTTTTCTTCCTGTCCATGATGTGAAACTTTTTACATAAATGAGATTTTGCCTTCTCAGGGTAACAAGATTTATTGGCTCAAAGTAAGATACTGTTGAAACAGTAGCAAATGTCTGTAAGTATCATCCTGCTTATTTAATAAAGTAACATTATTTAAACAATATTTGAGGCAATGCTTTCTGTTTACATTGGGTGCCACAGCCTTTTATTTTTTAATCTTGTAAAAATATTGTTATGCAGGGGTCACCAGATGTTGTGGTTACACGGTGTTGTAAATTGAGCTGGCTGGGAATTTTCTATCAATATATTTTGGACAGAAATTGTGGTCTTTGCTAGATCTGTGTTACACAAGAAAATATTGCTTTTACCAGATTTTTTTTTTAATTTTCTGAGGTTGATTTTATAATAAATATTTTGTTTCAGCTCATGTCAACATTAATTTCCGTAGCCGCCTGAGATGAAGTTCAGGTGCCTCATTTGCCAATTGTCATGATGTACTGCGATCATGAGGTGGCCACAATGCACTACAACAGCTCGGCCCAGCCAAAAGAAGACCCTACAATGCATCTTGGAAGATATAGTCGAGGGAGCCCGGGAGCCCAGCCTATATAGGAGAATGGGGACAAGAGAGCACATTACAACTTCCCATGTGGCACCATGGCAGGTCAGGCAGACACAGAAACAATCTTTCAGCATTCCAAATTCATTTTTTTCAGAACTTTTCACTCTACAAAAAGTGTTGATATATTAACTTTATCCTGTTTTAGGATGAAAATAAATGTTGAAATACTAGAATTTCCCAGCAGATTAGAAATTCCATTATTTGATCAGCTCTATGCACAATTTCTTTTTCTTAGCATCACAGCACTGTTCTATCTTTGAAGAAATGCTAAAGTATTATTGAGGCAGAATTGCTCCCTAAGAACACAGCATTAGGATTGGGGTAAGGTTTCTGAAAGAAGGGAGTGCCCTGCATGCCATTTGACCAACTCTTTTCCAGGGCTGGTGTATATGTGGAAATAAAACAAGTTGCATGAGGAATACACCCATACTCCATGTCACTTATTTCTCCTCCAGAAAGAAACCAACCTACAAGTCCTGAACACCGGCTACTCCTTGGCAGAAGGCATATAATAGAAGTTCATGGTTTTGAAAACCCTGATAAGGTAAGCAATAAGGTAAACATAATAGAAGTTCATGGTTTTGATAAGGTAAGCAATTTTCACTATATAATAAATTTTAAATTATGTTTGATGAGTGGCATAGGACTACTCACAGTGTGACAAGATTATCAAATACCTTATTCTTTACAGGACTGAGGCCTTAAATTGTTGGCTAAGCTCTGCAGAGAAGTTTTCTATTTTAATGGGAGATGTATGGCTAAATCTATTACAAAACTGTGAATATCTCAACCATATTGTTTGAATTATAGTTGTCATGACTTAATAATATAACATTGGACAGAAGGAAGTAACACTGTGTTGCAGTGTGATTTTCAGAGCTTTGTGTGGACTAAAGGAGAAGGTATTTTTCCCCCCGGTGTGAATAGAAACAATACTCTGTCACTTTGTATTGTTATGATGGCAAGCATGTTCTCTGACATAGTGTAAGGAAAACAATAGTACTCTCCCTTAAAAATATTACACCTGACTTCCAGGTCTTTATCAGCAATGAAAAAAACACAACTGGAGCAAATCTGACTCATCATAAATGAATAGCCCACACTGTCTGTCTTTCTTAGGGTTTTATACTGCCATCTATTAGCTTAGTATCTGAGCACCTTCCACATATAACCAATAGCAATCCCTAGTGGACTTCATGGAGTCTCCAACACCTCAAGGCAAGGTGGAGACAACACCACTGCCGATTCTTTGAAGAGTTCCCTTTACAGCTAGCATCTCTTTGGTTCTACCTGAATCCAGCTTCAGCCAGCTGACTCGTCAACCAAGAGCTGATTTCTTGTAGGCACTCTGGTATTTCAGTAGGTGCTGTGGCTGCATCAGTTTAGAATGCAATATATATTTGAGTATGCAGTGTTGTTGTAGCCATCTCAGTCCCTGGAGTGACTTTGAGCAGACAGAGCTGCTGTTCCTCCTGTAGGACTTGTATATCAGGTCTGGGAGTCACCTGACCAGCACCTGGCTTGTGGATTGGCTGGAGCCTATCACAGAAGTGACTCCTCACCCCACATGAAAAAGGCAATAGTTTGCCCTTTTCAAGAAGTTTGGTATGTGTGCTTCTCTGAATGATCTATGACAAGTTCAATTAGTTGTGGACAATTGTTCTTTACTGGATTGTACCAGCTAGGAGGCACATGGTCCATTTCATATGTTGTAACTCAAATATTTTTCAGGGCTTCTTGATTTTCAGCATGTGTGATGGGGCCATACTCAGTCAGAAGTGGTGAGATAGATAATGCAATCTGGTCAGGGTGGAATTTTCTTTCAGTTAGGCGCCATACATATTTGGTTAATCGTATCACCAAGTATGCTGGCAACTCTTCACAGTGGTCATTGCTTGAGTGTGATGTCTGAGCTACATGCTGGTGTTTGGAATCCTTTTAAAAAAAAAAAAGACATCAAGCGCCTTAATCATGTTTGTTTTGTGACATTCCAAAAATAAAAGATGAGAATTTAAAAATTAGCAAACTCAAAAGTTACATTCAAAATCAACAAACATGAATTGAAATTGTATACATGTTTTCCTCTATTATGTCACATGTTCTAACTTGTTCTCTTCATGATGTTCTCAGTGGGTATTTCATCTTTCTCTGTTTTAACTCTAACTCTGCTCCTAACACCTAGTGCAAATAAATAAAAATCTAACAATGAAAAAATGTATTACTAAAGTACTATTTAGTTGGTTATTCTGAAGTGTTTTGTCAATCTGGGTGCAGATTCTGCAAACTCTTACTCATCCAAGTAGTCCTATAGTGTCCATGGATAAAATCTTGAGCACCAGTGAGACTTAAGCTTTTAGTCACTAATTTTTTTTTACTCATTGGCTCTAATAGGACTACTTGCAAGACTGAAGGTTGGCAGAACCAGGCACAGAATTAAAGGAGCTTTGGGACAACCTGGTGGCATAGATGTTATTTTTCTGATTTGTCCTGTTTGGGTGTGTTAAATAAATAATGGGACAGTTTGATATCATCCAAAAGCATGCTAAGTGCTTCACGGGAATCAATAAAAACCAATTCCTGGCTCAAATAGCTTCCAATATGAGAGGCCATTGCCACAAACAATTATACACTTGATTATCTTTATTCAGGTTAGTAGTTCAATGAAAGCTAACAAGCCTTTACTCACATGCATAAATGATGGCAGGATTGGACCCTAAAGCCAGACATGACAAGTAAGGATCACCAGGCACAAACTCTCACACATGGGACAATAGAACATTTATTTTCTGTGAACATTTTGGCAATAGAATTCAGTTGCTCAAATATTCACATAAGAGAAAAGGGGGCAAATAGAACCAAAGCAAATTTATTTTTAATTCAAATCAATATTCATTGAAAAATATTTGTGCTCACCCAGCTCCCATTCTACTTTTAATTAAAATCAACCTGTAGAAACAAAGAAAATAGGAGGAAAAAGAGAAGGAAGGGATTTTTAAATGAAAGCACAATTTAAATTTTATAGCCTATTCAAGGAAGAAAACAGAGTAAAGAATATGAAAATATTCAGTGAATACGACTGCAAAGATAGTTATAAATAAATGATAAAATCAGTTTCCCAAGACTGAGGAAATGTTTCTCTATCCTAGAATGAAATGCATTTCACTTAACCCATAGAAATAGAAAAAACAGTCTTTAGAAATATCCAGGAGCTGATCAAAATGCTGCCTGTGATGACGATGGATTTCCCAAGACTGAGTGGCCTGAGAGACAAATATATACGTTCATGACTCCTCTGAAATAAAGACCCAAAACTTTATCACCACATTTTCAACCCCTGACTTCTCAAATGTAATTTTTGGTCCCACATCTATAGCTGGTCAAACCTGATTTCTAGACTGATGTTGGTTTAGGAAACACAAAGAAACAGTGCCATTCTCCCCCATTCTCATGCCGATCAACAACTCTTTCAGGCTGAGATCAGAACTTTCTCTGTCTCCAGACAAGAAAGAGCAATCATAAACAGTCTGCTTTTGAAAGTTCATAGATCCAGCAAATTCCAAGATTTCCATAGGTAACTCCATTCCAGTGAAACACCATGAAATAGAAGACCTAGTGAGTCATTAGGACTACTCATTAACTTGAGCCAGTGAGGTACTGGCATGGAAGTGTCTACTCTCTCCCCGTTGCACCCACAGATCTCTGCAAGTGTCTGACAATCTATGACAGGAGCAACAGAAAGGAAAGAAAATTAGTGTCAGTCTCACTTCTAGGAACAAAGCCATATGCAAGAAATAGCTGTAACTGCTATAAAATACAGTAGCCTGTCACAAGTCACCATGAACACAAATCTACCTGAAAGATTGCATGTCCCTCTGCAACTATGACCTCCCACAAGAATTATGGTAATAGGACACGGAATAGCGGGAGCATGGGAGATTCAATTTAGGAGCTGGACATGGATTGTGGAACTCACTCCCAGATGAGGCAAGAATGGTTACAGGCCTCAACACATTCAGAAATAAATCCAAAACTTATCTCTTTGACCTAGCTCTCATCTCTTTGACCTGTTTTTCTCATGATAAATATTTCTCTCATATAAGGACAAAAACAGATCTTTTTTAAACTCTTGGGAAGATACATCACTTTATGGAGGCAAGTATAAGCACAGAGAGATTTTAGACTGCAAAACTGGGAGGTTAGGGTATGTGAGCATATATGAGCAACTGTGCATGAGCAGGGAGCGCTTTAGTAGGAAGCTATGTTCCCTATGCCCCTAGATGGATAATGTAAACCAGTATATTACAGTAAATTGGAATTAGATGAAAGACAGTTTGTACACATATTTAAAGGTGTCAGTCATTATTTCTGGATGCTATTATATACATTTAGATATAAATGTCCTCAACTAAGGGAACAAAAGCTCTCATACCCACTTGCATAGACTGATTTTACATACTTAAGAGGAATCAAATCTACATGGTTTATTTCTTAGAGCACGTAGACAGCCATAAAAATAATGCCTCCTTCTACCATTTTATACTTTACTTTCACAAACTTCACACTGAAATTAGCCAGATATCCTTTCCGCAGACATTAATAAAGGGATGGTGTCAAAACAAGATGTCATAGGTTTCACCCCCACTCTGAACTTTAGGGTCCAGATGTGGGGACCTGTATGAGAACCCCTACGCTTAATTACCAGCTTAGATCAGTATGCTGCCACCACCCAAATCATTTAAAACAACCGTTTGAGTAATTTGGGAACTCTGTCTTCCCCCCCAAAATATCTCCCTCCCAAGTACTATAACCCCTCCCTGGGTAGCCTTGAAAGACTTCTCCACCAATTTCTTGGTGAACCCCAATCCAAACCCCTTGGATCTTAAAACAAGGAAAAATCAATCAGGTTCTTAAAAAGAGACTTTTAATTAAAGAAAGGGGGTAAAAGAAATACCTCTGAGAAATTAGCATGCAAGCTACTCTCATAGACAACAGATTCAAAACACAGAGGATGTTCCCCTGGGCAAAAACCTTAGTTACACAAAAGAAAACCCAATTTGATTATCCCTCTAATGCAAAAAGACAAGTCACAAAAGAAAATAAACATAAGCTAATTTATTCCTTCTCTAATACTCACTACCCTGAAAGGAGGCTGATTCCTGGATCTTTTCTCTCCGGCACAAAACTTAATGAACTGACTGAACAAAGGACTCTTCCCTCCTTTCTGGTTGAAAAATCTTGTCCCCCCATTGGTTCCTCCAGTCAGGTGTCAGCTAGGCTATGTGAACTTCTTAACCCTTTACAGGTAAAAGAGGCATTAACCCTTAACTGTCTGTTTCTGACACAAGACTTTTTACCAATGACAAGAATGCCAAAAATGTTTATACACTGTATTTATTTTTACATCATTGCTATGAAATACATGGCCACAAGACACTCCCTCAGCTACCCTGTGTGCTGTGCTGCCTGGCTCATTTGCACGGTCTCTTATTCACAACATACACACAGCCCGTTTCTTTTCTGGGGGTGTTCCTTTAATCTTTAGATGTCAAGCACTGCAGAACATAGCACAGGTGTAAGTTGGAAGGAACCTTCTACACAGCTTTCTCCATCACAACCAACTCACTCTAATCTCTCCCTTTGCTTCCGGTTCCTGCCAATTATACATCTTTGCTTTATTGAGCTAACTACCTCATTAAGACAACCATCATCCCCAGGAGTCAATAACGAGATTAATTGATTCCCACCATAACGCGATTAATTGATTCCAATTAAGAGTGTAATCTTCTCTGTTACGCAATTACCTAAGTGACTAGGGTGCTGCTGCTAGGACTTTGCTGTGTAAACATGCATTAGGTGCATATGACAATGTCACCTTGATAAAATGCAGATAATGGACTTTTTTAGTTGCAAACAGAAAGCAAGTTGCATAACCCCTTCCATAGCCACCTACATTTTTTTTATTGTTTTGCAATTAATTTTTAACTGACATTACAGTCATCTGAGATTGTCAGTGGAAGTACATATGTCACATTAGTACAATGCATATAAATCAATTCATTTTACACCTTTCAGGTATACTATTGCCCATGGCACAATTTCTTTATTTTCCACTCAACATGACGTCAGACCTTTCAAGCCGGATCTCTTTTTGAACACTGCAGCTGACACTTAGTATTTAGAATTTCAACTGAAATCATTTCACGTGACAGCATTGTACCCAAACTTTCTAATTCAAACTTGCAGCTGTATTAAACAAATTACAAGAAACCTCACTCATGGGGGGGGGGGGGGGGGGGGGAAAAAAAAAGAAAAAGAGGGGGGGGGGGGGGGGGGGGGGGGGGAGGAAGCAAAATGCAGGAATGTGAGAGTAGCATGCATGTTTATTTTATTTGCTACAATGTTCTTTTTGCTTATTTGTTAGTAAGGTGCTCATTAATTCTGGAAATAATGGACTCCATTCCTTAAAGGTGCATTTTGGTGTATTCTCTCCCTAAAAAAAATGCATATACATGGAGAGGGAACAGTAGAGAACTGCACCTATACAACAGATTTTAAATAGATTTTAAGAAAAAACTAAATTTTGCCTTTAAATATACCTGTGTATCTTCATTAACTTCAAGTATTACAGAGTGGAATTAGGACCAGATAATATGGGGGGGGGGGTGCATGCGCGCACACACACACACACACAAGTGTGTACATATTTGTTTGGTGGGGGGAGGGATAAAGATGTGTTTTTCTATTTTTCAGTAGTCACTTTGCCTTCCAGCATGACATCAGGTGCATACAAGCAATTGTTCATGCCACTATGCTTGTAATTGGAGTCCTGTGTTTAAAAGGAAAAAAAAAAGAAGCCTTTCCATCTTCTCATATTTATGGCCATAAATACTTCATATTGCTATCTTGTATTGCGTATGCCTAATATATATTCAGTCTTAGAAAAGTGTCAAAAATTTACTAGCACTGGCACAAAATCGACTCTCCTGCCTTTTATCATATAATGGTTAAGCATAATACAAAAATAACCTACCTATCTGAAATATATACTTATAAAATAATTATCTTATTAAGAAAGTGGGCAAGTAGAATTATGTCCAGTTCATATAAACAGCCTATATTTACACACATTTTATAGCTGCAAATATCATGTCTAATTTCAATTTGTAGAGTGCGATGGGTGTACCTGGGTGCAGAGATAATGTTGCCCCTTTTAGCCCAAGCAGCTAGTTCAAGTTTGGAGTCCTGGGGGTGTTCCAGTTGGAAGCAGAAATTGGTGATAGGTATTTCTTTTATACAATTTTGCTTATGTACAAAGAATGTTTAACATCCTGTATCTCCAAATGTGGGAGGAACCAAGAACAAAACAAGCAGTTTCTCAGCGTACAGCCACCAAGCCTTCTTATCCAACACCAGACCAAGAAGCTTTTCCAGGGCCACACTGTGTTCACAGGCTACTGCTTGGCTTTTCTTGCCTTGTTTCCTTTGCATCTCTCCCTGTTCTTGTCCATCATCTCAGTATCCTTATGTTCTCTCATCTGCCTAAATTCACCTAACCAAAACAATACTCAGCCCAAAAGCTCCTTCATGGCTTCTCACACACCTTTTGTCTTAGGTAGAGCTTTTGCAGAGCCATCCTTGGGTAGGGCTAATCGGGGTAACCCTCAGCCCCGTGCTTTGTGGGGCCCCACACTTTGATAAAATCAGGACTGTCCCAATATTTAGCCCTTTGTCCCGACTGATGTACGATCGGGATGCCATTTGTCCCGATATTCAGGTGAGGAGGTGGGTGGGGAAGTGAGGTGGGATGCACACGGGTGAGTGGGTGAGGAGGCAAACAGGGAGGCGAGCAGCATGTGGGCAGGCAGGAGGAGGGTGAGGAGGCAGGTGGGCGGGCAGATGGTGAGGACGAGAGCTGCAGTTGGTTAGACGGGTTGGGTGTGCCAGACGGACAGTGAGGAGACTAGCGGGCAGGCAAGGGGCAGCCAGGCGGGTGGACGGTGAGGAGGAGAGCAGTAGGTGGGTGAGCGGCAAGGAGACTAGCAGGGAGGCTGATTTGTCCTAGGCCCTGCACCACCTTAGGGACGGCCCTGAGCTTATGTTTACAATTATGTTAATTGAAGGGTATGTTCACACCTATTTACTTCAAGGAGTCTTCTAACCCAACCCATAACAAAGTTCCACCCAGCTCATAATGACATAGATAAAATCAGTCCTTGTCCAAGTGTTTTGTCCCCAAAATAAGTTTATATACACATACAGTTCATGCCAGCCCATGTATTTATACAAATGCATTCTTGTTGAAATTAGACTTGTTACTTTAAAATGTTACTAGAGGCATAGCATCGAAATAGGTAATATAAATTCTTCAGTGATACCAACAAAACCAGCAAAAGTTATATATAGCAGTGTCACCTTTTCATTGCTATGAAATGAATGTAGTGAATGTTAACATAGAAATGTCATCTTTTCAGTAATATTTTTTTCAGTCTATGAAAGTGTAGTGTCAGTTGTTTTTTCTATGAAGCATAATATCTGTTCTTAAATGGGGAAAAGAACCTCTATTTTTTTCTTAACATATACATTTCAGTTAGGGATAATATAGAATCATAACCAGGTTAGTCAAGCAAATGTCATCATTTGGAAAAGAGGGGGGGAAATAACTCCTACCATCACATTCCCAAGAGTCTGTGTTGGAAATCCTTGTCTTAGCAACAGGGCTCCTTTTATTTGGTAAATTATTTTCCTTTTTTCACATTTGGAATTTACTGGAAATAAATGGCAAGGTACAGATGATAAAAAATTTTCGATTCTCTGTAAATCTAACCCCTGACCCTTTATGCTCATATTACAAAGATTTTTTTTGTTTGTTTTATTTTTTTCCCCAAACAACTTTTGGGATTACCATGGGACATGACTTCAAAAAGCAATTATACAGCAGCACAGGTTGCACTATGCTGTATAAAGGATATACTTTTTACATTAAGAGATTCATACATTTTAAGGCCAGAAGGGACAATTGTGATGATCCAGACTGACCTCCTGCATATCACAAGCCATAGTGATTGCTGCATGTAGGCTTATATGCATTTTCTGTTGAACTAAAAGCAAGGGTGCCAGAATCTTTGTAGAAATGAGGGGTCAAGGCCAAAGTGCCCCCTCCCTCTCCATGGCTGATTGCTCTGGCAGTGAGCCAGCTGCCTTCTCTTCTGGTGCCACAGCAGCCCCTGGTGGGTGAAAGGTGTAATTGCAGCACTTCCCCAATGATTTATTATTTGGGGGGGGGGAGAGAGAATCAGCAGGTGACATGAATTCTGCACTTATGTTTCCATTTCTGACAGAGGAGACTAAAAGCATGACTTTTTGAAAGACCTCCAACTTGATTTATAGACTCCAGTTTATTACATCTCTTGGTAATCTGCTCCAGGGTTAAAATTTTTATTCTTATCTCCCTTCTACATTTTGCTGAGGTCAATTTTCAAATCACTGACTTATCAGATACATCCTCCCTATGTAGGGGATTAAAAGACTGAGATCAAGTCAGATCAATCTTCTCCTTGATGAACTATTTTGGTCTCATTTTAAGGCATTCTTTCCAGACCCGGAATCATTCTTGTAGCTCTTCTCTGAACCCTCATCGCCTTTTAAATATTCTTTTTAAAGTATGGACACTATTAATTGCATTCTAGTAATGGTCTCACCAATGCCATATATATAGTGGTAATATCACTGTCCAATTTCTAATCAATATTCCCCTATTAATACTTCCAAGTATTGTATTAACCTTTTTTGCCACAGCATCACACTTCATTATAAACATAGTACACATTCAGTACAATAGCAGAAATAAGATGTGCAGTAAAAATGATTTTCATATTGAGCATCAAGAGAGGTCAAAATTAAGGAAATGAATCCATGAAGGCTAAAAGTGAGCAGCACCAGACAAGCAAGAACTCATATAATCACTAGTCAGCAGATCACTATAATTAGCACTTCAAACACCATCCTGCCTCTACCACACATTTTTAAAAAAAAAAAATATTATTTGACCGGCCTAGGTTTTGATTCAGATTTGGACTGCCAAACTGACTGAAACACTCAATGGTCTTTCTGGGTGAGGTTGCATAGACTGACACTCAAGTAATCAGAATTTTCCAAAAATCAGGCACAAAATAGCTCATGCAACTAATACCTTTGTCAAAATGAGGTACATGGACAGCAGAAAACAAGCAATATCAACATCAAATCACTGTTGGTGTGAGAGACAAGCTACACAGAGCTCTTCTTCAGGTCACAGAACTCTGTGTAACTCAAAAGCTTGCCATCTATTTGGCCAAAGAATGTACACATGCCCTGATCCCTATCCTCCCCTCTCCTTCTTATTTAGCTACAATGCAGACATTTGTTCTATGTTCTGTTGCCAGGACATGATGAAAGCGTCTATGAGCCAGAAATCTGCTGCTTCTGGAGCAACCTTCTTGCAGCTCCTGTCTTCCATTGCTTCCTCACTGTGGCCAATGACTCTAACTACTGTGACTAGTGATCTCTACATTGGTTTGTGTTGTAATCTCTGGCCTTCTTAGGGCTTGTCTTCACTACAGAGCTAAATTGGTGCTGCAGCATTAGTGGGTCTAGTGAAGACATGCTTAATCGATGGGATACTGCTCTCCCATTGATTTCTGTACTCCATCTCAACAAGAGGCAGAAGCAATGTCAGCAGGAGTGTCTCCCTCATTGACATAGCATAGTGTGGACCCCATGGTAAGTAGATCTAAGCTACATCGACTTGAGTTACGCTACTAACGTAACTCAAATTGCATAGCTTAGATGGACCGATGGTGGTAATGTAGACCTGCCTTTAGTCTTGACACCTTCATCCAGAAAGCCATCATGTGGTGGACAAAGCATATCACATCACTTTTTTGGTACAAATAACAGTAACTGAATATGTATAACCCTAATCACACAACAACATGATCACTCACAGATCAATAACCTCCTATTCATTGGAATAAAAACTCCTCCCCAAAAGGTTTGATAATCATAAAAAGGCCACTGCCCTGGACAAATAGTAAGACAAGCTGGATTTAACAAATATGTTCACACATATTATTTGCCCAGTTTTATGATAGGTGAACACTAAAAATGTTCACTGCTGCAAGTACATGGGTTTTAGTTTTGAAAGTAAATGTTTTTAAATGTTTACAGTGGTAACTAGAAAATTCATAAAATAATGGGTTTGTGGTCGTATTGTGTCACTGATTTTTAAGCAGAACTCTTTATTGAACTCAGTGGAGAATTCCACTGTAAAAAACAATGGCACAATGATGCTAGAATAATAAAAATAATACAAATCTAATCCTTCATTATCAAAACAACAACAAATTCAGGAAAACAAAGGAAGCTGGATATTTTAGTTTTGCTATGAGAAACAAAAATCGTTTGTTCAGTTCTAAATATTGCCTCTGTTGTATTAAACTTTTTTTATGTGCACAGTTTGAGAAAGTTATGAACTTTTGTAAGTATTGCCTGCTGTTGCTTAAGGGCTAAATTCTACTATCATTGTACTTGCTCTGGATTTATACTAGTGTAACTATGAGAAGAATTTTGTTCTGTATAATGAGACAGATTTTTGTTTGGGATTTGAATAGGAATGAAACTAGCTGATGATTTACAGTTCCTTTGATTAAATTATTTATGTGCCATCTTCTGATTATTGCAGTCAAAACTGTAGATCTTATATCTCTGTTCACCGAGAATATTATAAGACATTGATTGTAAAACTAACATAAAATATAATACAACATTGTGAAATATAATCTATCATGTAATTGAGGCACTGATGACAAAATTATACAAAAGATGAAAGATTCATGACTTAGTTGCTGAAGTAGAATTTCTTGGGTATAGTAAATATGTCAGACAACCCAGTCTATTTTCATGTCACTTGTGATATTACCCTTCCTATTCTTCATAAATACAACCTACCATCATAGAGAAGAATAAGACACAAAATCAACTAAAAGCAACATAAAAAAAATATCCTCAAATATATGGCTCTTCTCCGTATTCATTGGGAGTGGGGTAGAGGGTCTGAGAGAGACTTTAACCTGGTGGTTAGGGGACTCATCTGGGAGAGGGAATACCCAGGTTCCAGTCCCTGCTCCAATGTATAGTTAAGTATTTATACAGAGTGTAACAGTTTCAACAGGAGAGAGAGTCAGAGAAACCCACTCCAGAATACTCTATATCCTGGTGGTTTGGGCACCCACCTGTAATATAGAAAACCCATGTTCAAATCCCTACTTTGAATCAGGCAGTGTGGGGATTTGAATCTGGGTTTTCCACATCCAATGTGAATGCTCTAAACACAAGAGTATGGGGGTAGGGGAAGCACCATCCCCACTGGTTTTGTGAAGGTTGCCTAAGTAAGTCCCTTTGTGACACATACACACACACACACAGTGTGACTGGTCTTTAAGGGGAGATATATCTCCCAAACTAGGCTCCCTACCTGGAAGCTCTCCTTAAAGACCAGTCACACTTTGACAGTCCTCCTCTACCCCACAACCTTGCCAATCATGAGGAAAATTCTTGGTATCCACCAGATCCTTTGACTTCAGACAGTTTGCCTCTCTGCCCACAGTATTTTTAGCTCACCTTCTGACATCACTGATTAGCTGAACTCTTTCTTGCAGGCCTACTGTCTGGCTTCTTCCAAAACAGCAAATTCCTTCTGGCACCTATTGATCACTGCAATCTGGCTGACCCATATCTATCTCCCCGTTTTGGGGTGGGGGGGGAGAGTTACTTGTGCCTACAGGTTTAGCATGCACTATGTTTTGGAATGTACTGTTCATGCAGAAACATAAAATTGCTTTCAAGTTTTAGAAATTTAAGCATGTTCCACTAGTTGGTGATAAATTATAGAATGACTGAAACTGTAGGTAGAGATAGTAGCAGCTGATTATTACTATTTTATTTTAATTTTAAAATAGGAAATGAAATAGGAAATAATTGGAGGTATTTCACTTACTACTTTGTGTCAACTGCTGGTAAATGTTGACTTTTTAATGGTGACCACTGTACATTTATTAGTTAATAATTTGTTGGGTTTTTTTGATAGTTTAATCTTTCCTGACACAAGAAGGTGAATAGAGCTCACAGTTAAGTTTCTTCCTAAATTGAAAAACTGAAACTTACACTCCTTGATTTTTGATATTTTCGTACTTTATACATGGATAATGTGCATAGAATTTGCTCAGTTAGAGCTATCTATGAATTTTTGTTTGCTGTCTTCCCTGTCCTAGCAGGATGAGCACTCCCTACAACCATATTAAATGCAAACAAAGATCCAGAGTATATATTGAATAGCCAAGCACGATGACATGTGTATATATTAATTGTTTTAATTTATTTCAAGTTATTTCCATGGTAGAGGGTTATCTTCTCTCATTTGACTCATGCCAAAAGCGGATACGTATGCAGTGTTATAGCCATAATGGTCCCAGAATATTAAAGAGACAAGGCGGGTGAGGTGATATCTCTTATTGGACCAACTTCTATTGGTGAGAGAGACAAGCTTTCGAGCTTACACAAGTTCTTCTTCAGTGCTGGAAAATGTATTCAGGGAGACACAGCTAAATACAAGGTGGAACAGATTGTTCAGCATAAGTAGCTAACACATATTTCAAGTGTCCATTCAAGGTTAAGTGGCCAGTTAACACCTCCACCAGTCATAGAGAGAAAAGGGAAAAAAAAGCTGGGGATGGGGGTTAATGATTGTTGTAATATGTCATAAATCCAGTGTCTCTATTCAGTCCATGATTTTTAGTGTCTAGCAAAGTTATGAATTTAAGCTCCCAGGCTTGTATTTTGAAGATGTTATGCAGGTTTCCATTGAGGGTGAGGACTGAGAGGTCAGATATAGTGATCACTTTGTGAAAAGTGCTCACTCGCAGGTGATATGGTGTTTTTGTCTTTTATAACTTTTCTGTGTGAGTTCATATGAGAGCATAGTGATATCTCATTTCACCCACATAACTGTTATTGGGGCATTTCGTACAGTGGTTCTCAACCAGGGGTGCATATACTCCTGGGGGTATACAGAAGTCTTCCAGGGGGTACATCAACTCATCTAAATATTATCCTTGTTTTAAAACAGGCAACATAAAAAGCACTAGTGAAGTCAGTACAAGCTATAATTTCATACAGACGACTCGTTTATACTGCTGTATATACTATACACTGAAATGTAAGTATAATATTTATATTCCAATTGATTTATTTTATAATTATACGGGGGAAAATGAGAAAGTACACAATTTTTCAGTAATAATGTGCTGTGACACTTTTGCATTTTTATGTCTGATTTTGTAAGCAAGTAGTTTTTAAGTGAGGTGAAACTTGGGAAATCACAAGACAAATCAGAATCCTGAAAAGCTGAGAGCCACTACTTTAGTGCACGGTATGAAGTACACCACATGTTGTAATAGGCATGGGTTAAGACCCATTTCTCTTGAAAGGTGTGTTGGGGAGGGTGAGCAATTGAGCAACATAGCAATGGAGATATGTTAGATATGCACAGGGTATCATATAATGATAAGAGAACAAGGGGCATTAAAGTACATTTTGGCATATATTTAAGCTTAGAATTAAGCAATGCCACTTCACACACTGCCATCAGCAAAATCTGGAAATTCCCTTTCCAGAGAAGTAGCCTAAAAATTTAACCTAGAAGTTTCTTCATCATTCTCTTCCCAGAATATTTTAAGAATTTTTTTAAGTACATCTCTTTGGAAACTTCAGATTCCTATTTCAAAAAGTTAGTTGTATACTACCTTTTATCCCATGGCGGCTATTATTACAATGAAATATCCTTCTGCCTTTTCTGTACAATTCCCATAGATTTGAAGTTATCAGTTATATGAATTTTTTCCTTCTTCCTCTCTATGAAGTACAGTGTGATAGCCATATCCATCAGGTACAGTATATAACAATTCATTTTTCCTATTGCAGCGATGGAAGCAACAGTATAATCAGCTATGCAAACATACAATTACATTCTATTATCTGCAATTAGATAGCAGGCACATTCTAACAGCTCTATTTAAACTTGATTAAATAGCAATTTTCAACTACTATTAACATAAAAAATGCTGCTTTACACACTATCAGTTCTTTTTTGCCTTAAAAAGAAATCTAATTGTTTAAAAAATATATATTATTGGAGGTTTGATTTTTAGACTGCACAAATAAGTGTATCAAAACTATGGCCTGAATCCTGCAACGAGCTCAGAAGATGTTCATGGGATCTCTATCAACTTGCAGTTCATTGCTGGAACAGGGCCAACATTGTACTAGCCAAGCTTTTGCTGAGATATGACTTTACAAAACAACATTTCAAGCCTTCAGCGGAAGGTAAAAAATACTTCAATTTTCACAAATGCCATATCACAAAAAACATCTTTCTCATTTAACTTCCAACCTTGCATCAAATATTTTCCTCTGGCAGGCAACCAAAGATATATAATTCCAGGTGAAAGGCATTTTTAATAAAAGCATTTTGGTTTTGAAGGGTGTCTGCATCAGGCTTAAAATGGAAAACATGTCACAAACTTAATAATATAGTGCTCTGGCTCCATTAAAAGCAATTATAAGCATTGGCTGACTTCAGGTTTTTTTTTTTTTTTTTTTACTTTTGCAAATTTAAATCATTTTAGTCTGAAGGTTGGAGAACAAGAACAGCTGCTGAGCATTTTATATTTTTGAAGACATCTGAAAGAAAAACGTCTGAGTTCATAAAAAGGCCTGCCAAAATCTTTGCTTCTTATTAATTTTGCCCTGTGAGTAACAAAGCACCCTTAAAACTATTTTCTCAATTAGGAGGCCTCTGTAGTTATTAAAAGAACATACCATAAACTGAACTTTTCATGGGAAATATATTGAGTAACATGGATTGTATATTAAATATTATCTAAAATGGGCAAGGCACTCAAACTTATACATTTACAGCAAAATCTGACAAGTTATTTTTGGCCAAGCAAAGCAAGGCCCTACATTCAACTTGATAACATTTCTATGTTTACCTGTCTGTAAAAGAACACCTAGTACTTACTAACTAGAAGACTGGAATCTGCAATGGATAGCTTCAAAGTAGCCATTTTAGGGTTGCAGCTGTGTGTCTCTGCCAAATTTATAGGTTCAGCCCTTATAGGATTTTTTCCACCCATCATGCATTTCTAAGAGGGCCTTCTTCCTCTAAGGAAAGTCAATAGCTGTGACACAGTTTTGAAAGGTGCTTTGGTGGAGGGGGAAAAGGGTTATTTCTACATTCTTAGTGTGTGAAGTAAGATCAAAGCCATTTTGCAGCTAATTACTGCTTATAATTTCTTTCTCTTTAGCTATTCAGTTTCAATTATTTATGTTTGGTGCTGTGTGAATAACTGATTGTGTTGGCAGATCTGAAAAATCAAAGAAATTTGTTTGGGGTTTACCCCAAACAAAAGTTGATTTTTTTTGGCAAGCCGGGGGTAAGGTCATACAGATTTTGTTTCTAGCAAAGCAAGATGCTTTGTTTGTGTTAATGGCTTTTTAAAGAAAACTGAAAAAAAGATTTAAAAAGTCACTTTGAATGGAAAAATCAAAGAGGTTCTGATTTACTTTGATCTGCCAAAAAAAAAAAAAAAAGTGAATTTGACAGAAATTTGCAAAATATTTCAGTTCACCTGAATCTGGGTTTTGGGACAATTTTTTTTTTGTTTGAAGATTTCCCCCCAGCTTTAAATATATTGTCCCAAACAGGAACATACATGAATTGCTCATGGCAGCATCAACGGTACCTAGAACACCTAGCAGTAGGTGGCTAAATATGGATATAGTGATATCTGAGTGCTGCTTTAACTTAAAGCTATTGTAACATAATTAGGGAACTGTTCTGAATTGTTCTTAAAATAGGTATACATAAGAATACTGTCTGGGAACATGTGACTGTTTAAGGATCAGAACAAAGAGTTGCTTCTAACAGTAAATATCAACACTTATAAGAATAAAGATTACAATACTGTCCTTAATCCCACTCTTGCTCTTTGCTTAACAGTAGAGTTTCTCCCTGGAATCTTTCTTAGCTGTGTTCTGCCAAGCTTCCCACTTTAAAAAATATAATACATAGTCCTACACAATATTACTGATATTGCTGTAGTGCCTACGAGCCCTAGTCATGGGCTAGGACCTGACTGTGCCAGGCACTGTACAAACACTGCACCAAACAGCTTAAAATCTAAGTATGAGACAGCAGATGGACAAAGGGATGTTCTTTTGGCCTTCAGACAATGCCCCAACATCTCCAGGCTCCTAATCAGAATCAAGCCCCCTCCCCCAGACCAAGACACACCAACCCAAAGCGGCACCAGACCCTGCCGGAACAGATGCAAAATTTGCAGACGTATCTCCACAGCTACAATGATCAACAACACCTCTCACAAGACACCTTTCAAGATCCATGGATCCTATACATCCCTATCACAACATGTGGTGTACCTCACCCAGAGCACTGAATGCCCCAGCAATAACTGTGTGTGAAACCAGACAATCACTACGTACTCAAACTCACACAGGAAAATGATAAAAGACAAAAAAAAAATCAGCTGTGAGTGAGCACTTTTCACAAAGCGAACACTATATCTGACCTATCAGTCCTCATCCTCAAAGGAAACCTGCACAAAACCTTCAAATGATAACCCTGGGAGCTTAAATTCATAACTTTGCTAAACACTAAAAATCATGAATGAATAGAGACACTGGATTTTTGACTTATTACGTCAATCTATAACCCACTAAAACCACCCCTGCACCTACCTTCCCCACCCCACCACCCCCACTTTGCCTCCTGTGACTGGAAGGATGGTAACGGGCCACATCACCTTGAATGGCTCCTTGAAATTTGTGTTAACTATTTATGCTAAACAATCTGTTCCACCTTGTAATTAGCTATGACTCTGAATAAGTTTCCCAGAGCTGACAAAGAGCTCTGTGTAAGCTCAGAAGCTTGTTTCTCTCTCTCTCACCACAGAAGTTGGTCCAATGAAAGATATTACCTCACTCATCTTGCCAGAGAGTGGTTTATTGTAAATTTATGTGAGTTTAATAAATAAAGAAAACATGTGATAAATGAAGAGGGGGCACCCTTTTATGGACCCCCAGCCAGCTAGTTAGCTATAAAGTCCCTCTTGATGGCTGTTCGCTGCTTGTTTTACCTGTAAAGGGTTAACAAAGTCCCCCAGGTAAAGGAAAGGGAGTGGGTACCTGCCCAAAAGAGCCAATCGGAAGGCTAGAATTTTTTAAAATGGGGAAAAAATGCCCCCTTTGTATCTGTTGTTTCTCCGGGAAAGAGGGGAACAGGGAGCAATTATATTATGAGAAGCTTTAAGCCAGGTATGATCATAAATCATCAGATCATACCTAGAACTACTTATTTGGAACTCCTAAATGTGTAAGTAGATCAGGAATATTTAGAAAGATGCAATTAGGTTTATTTCTGTTTCTTTCTTATGGCTACTGAACTCCCCTGTGATAATCCCAGATACTGTTGTTTGCTTGTAATCTTTAAAATGAACCGCCAAGAAAGCTATTTTGGGTGCTTACGTTTTGGAATTGCTCTTTTAAAATCTAGCAAAAGCCTAAATTCCAGATGTATTTTCTTTTTTGTTTTTAATAAAATTTACCTTTTTTTAAGAACAGGATTGGATTTTTGGTGTCCTAAGAGGCATGCATATGTTGTTTAACTAGCTGGTGGCAACAGCTAATTGCCTTTGTTTTCTTTCTCAGCTCTTCCGAGGGTGTGTGTGTGTGAAAGGGCTTGAGAGTACCGCCATGGGAAGTGTTGGAGAAAAACACAGTTTTTATTTTTTGTTTGGGTACAGCAAGTCAGATGCTTTATTTTTTTTTTTATTATTAATTGCATAAAGGGAGAGAGCTAAGCAGGTCTCTCAACAGGTAAACAATTACAGCAAGCATTTATACCTTTTGTTACAGACAATAATGAGCAACAGCTGCATTTTGTTTATACATAGGTCATTCTGATATTTTGTTTTGCTTACTAATGTAAACTCTTAGTCTACATTCCATATTAATTACACAAGGTCGCAACAACTTTTCACACAGTTCTTTTTTACTCGCCTTACACATTTTTCGCTTCTACAAATCTCGCGTTATTAGGGTTACAGTTAGCCTAACTTTTGCTAACGAACTGTCATGCATTGCATCCCCTTCCTGTCAGTTCTTTCTCTGCTTCCACAGAAGTAATTCCCAAGTGTGTCTTCCTGGGTTCCAAAAGGGATTTTGCATTTGGGTGGTGGCAGCGTTTACCAAGTCATGGTCAGAGAAAAGCTGTAACCTTCAGTGTTTAATACAAGCCTGGAGTGGCCAGTATTAATTTTTAAAATCCTTGGGGGCCCTCATCTTCTGCACGTGAAGTGCCAGAGTGGGGAATCAGCCTTGATACATGTAAACTACATTTTGACAGTCAAATAACTTGCAACAAAAAAGTAACAGAGATCTCCAGTTCCTTATAGCCAAATTATTAATTGCACTTGGAAAAAAAGAGAATGATATACGTTGGTAAATAATCCTGCTCATGTACAGCAATTTTACCATATCAGATTACTATTGAAACTGGTGCAATCTGCCTGTTTCATATATTTAATCTTTGTGTAAACACCAGGCATTGCTTAAGCATCTTAAATTCAAAACATGTCAATATCTCTCAAATTCTTACTCCTCCAGTTGCAACATCTGGATGTGTTAGCATCAGATTAAGTACAATATCGTTACATAGATTCAGAAGAAGATTGTTGGAGTTTTCCTTGGTTTTTAGCATACTGAACTGTAAGTTGTTTATGGTATTGTAGCATGTACACATATTGTACTGGAATTTCTATAATTTGGAATTCTACCTTAAATGCAAACTGTATGCAAGTGCCCAGTGTTACTTATATCCTTGCTAGTAATAAGAACATAAGAACGGCCATACTGGCTCAGACCAAAGGTCCATCCTGCCCAGTATCCTGTCTACTGACAGTGGCCAATGTCAGGTGCCCCAGAGGGAGTGAACGTAACAGGTAATGATCAAATGATCTCTCTCCTGCCATCCATCTCCACCCTCTGACAAACAGAGGCTAGGGACACCATCCCTTACTCATCCTGGATAATAGCCATTAATGAACTTAACCTCCATGAATTTATCTAGTTCTCTTTCAAACCCTGTTATAGTCCTAGCCTTCACAACCTCCTCAGGCAAGGAGTTCCACAGGTTGACTGTGCGCTGTGTGAAGAAGAACTTCCTTTTATTTGTTTTAAACCTGCTGCCCATTAATTTCATTTGGTGGCCCCTAGTTCTTATATTATGGGAACAAGTAAATAACTTTTCCTTATTCACTTTCTCCACACCACTCATGATTTTATATACCTCTATCTTATCCCCCTTTAGTCTCCTTTTTTCCAAGCTGAAAAGTCCTAGTCTCTTTAATCTCTCCTCATTTGGGACCCATTCTAAACCCCTAATCATTTTAGTTGCCCTTTTCTGAACTTTTTCTAATGCCAGTAGATCTTTTTTGAGATGAGGAGACCACATCTGTACGCAGTATTCAAGATGTGGGCGTACCATGGATTTATATAAGGGCAATAAGATATTCTCCGTTTTAGTCTCTATCCCTTTTTTAATGATTCCTAACATCCTGTTTGCTTTTTTGACTCTCGATGCACACTGTGTGGACCTCTTCAGAGAACTATCCATGATTACTCCAAGATGTCTTTCCTGATTAGTTGTACCTAAATTAGCTCCCATCATTTTGTATGTATAGTTGGGGTTATTTTTCCAATGTGCATTACTTTACATTTATCCACATTAAATTACATTTGCCATTTTGTTGGCCAATCACTTAGTTTTGTGAGATCTTTTTGAAGTTCTTCATACTCTGCTTTGGTCTTAACTATCTTGAGCCATTTAGTATCATCTGAAAACTTTGCCACCTCACTGTTTACCTCTTTCTCCAGATCATTTATGAATAAATTGAACAGGATCGGTCCTAGGACTGACCCTTGGGGAACACCACTAGTTACCCCTCTGAAAATTTACCATTTATTCCATTCATAATAATATGAACAAAGGTTTGAATATTTTCAACTGATAAGCCTCTTCTTTCCTTTGGGCAATCTTAACGTTCCCCCATGGTTCTATCAAGCCTGATCCTCATTCAATTTCTCATTTATACCTTCTGAAATCTAACTACAGTGTTTCAATTTAATTCCTTACAAGAGTGTTTCCAGTGAGAAAATACTTAACCAGCCCAGTGTACTTCCTGAGGCAATTTGTTCAAGACACTTTTAACATCTTTATTTAAAACTGAAATCCATTCTACCATTTGTTTTATGGCCTTTGTTCCTCTAAAATGTTCTTTTGATGGAGTCTTTCTATGGATTTCCCAGTGACCGCCTGAGTTATTCATGCTGAGTGATGATGCGGAACACACCTGGGCATAACACTTGATCCTGCAACATGGATAGACCCCTGTAGATAATGGGTTCTTTTGTTTATTTAATGATTGAGACATCAACTGGTCAAGCTCAAGTTTGCTTTCTATTAATCAAAGCCCAGGCATCTCAGAACAAACAGCACAAACAGAAAATGTTAACTCACCAATTCTGGGATACCAGGCCTGTCTTCCCACACTGGTCTGCATTACAATAGTTTCTATGGACTTTTGTAGACATGATGTTTATCTCCATATTATAATTTGTGGTTATTGACATGGTTGTCATTTATCAGTGAAGAAATGGTACCAATCTTATTAGAAATGGCTGATATGTTCCATTTGCTCTAAATTTCCAGCATAAAAGTAACTTGTGTGTACCCTTTTAACCCCAGAGCTTAGCATGTATTTAAAACAAGAGTTTTAACCAATTAAACATTAGTTACCTTTATAATTAGTATTTCCCATGCACTTGTGAGATGAGCTACATTTCCCATATACTCCTTTCTTGTCATTTCATTTATAATCAGAGTTGAGCACAAACATGTTTTTTGCAAGGCACAGCAATCATAAAGCACAAAACAATTTTAAACAGCTTCAAGAAATAGGCTGTAACCCCTTGATATATTTTCTGTTCTATAAGAGTATAAAATCTGCTTGATAACAATTCTTTTTCTCTTAGCCTAACTTTGCAAAGCTTCTTGGTGAGCCTTGCTTTATAATTCTTTAGCATAGCCATGAGAAAGGCTTAGGTTTAGGCCTATCTGGCAACACCCTTATTGCAGTATTGCCACTCCCGAATGTTCGAAGATGACTGAGTTTCATGAAAGGGCAAGGAATCTGCCCATTTGGTTCTTTTCCCGGGACTGGAGCCCAAGTTTTCATGAAATGATTCAATAAAATGCTGAACTTCACCCACCTATCTCAATATTTTAGTTTATCTGAATTACATTCTCCAAAATAAAGCTAAAAATATATAATGTTAAATGTAGATTGAATCTGAAATAACCAAATCCTTCTGGGTTCCTAAAGTATCTTCCAGTTGAAAAAGGCTACATTGTGATGTTTTTCCTAGAAATATAATTGTTTGTCCACTGAAACTAACTACCTCACACAAAAGATGTTTTGTTCAGCAGCAAATGCATAGCTCAGAAATGTTTCAAGTGATCTTATTTTCTAAAATTGTCTTGGTTGTGACCAAGCATGGCAATTTCCAACCCAAAGGATTACTTCTGAGGTATGAGGGCCTAAAATACAAGGATATAAAGAGTGGCTTTATTAATTGTAGCAAAGAAATCAGAATTTCAGCTGCTCAGATGTTTCATTTTTATGAAGGGATTCTCAAAATAATGTGCAGCACCAATTATATTTTACACAATCAAACATTGTACTTTTTCCTTTTCAAGTATTTTTACAAACAAGTTTTCAATTTCAAGCAAAAACTTTGTAGTTGACCTTTGTAGGATCATTGGGACCTCCCCTGAAATATTGTGAACTACAAAAAGGCATATTTCAAACAAAACTTAATCACAGCATGACAACAAAACAGCATGAGATCTTTTAGGGGAATTTGATGATAAAGCTCTGAATGTAATCTGCATAAAATATATATAAAATATCAACAATGACAAAGTACGTGATGAAAATGGCTGTGTAAAACTGTGCCTTTAAATATATCACTGGGATAATTGACTTTTCTCTGAAACACATTTAAGCTATGAAAGAATAGTTTCTAAAAATCTAACGGACAAGAACTAGATTTGATTTTAATACCCTTTATCCTCAAGAAATCCCCAAACACTTTACAAATCAAATGAGGTAGGTATTAGTAATTAAGTGACTGCATAGGAAAATGAAGCAGTCATTACATGTTCAGCAATAGCTCAAAACAGAACTTTGAACACTGCCACTTATTTTATTTTTGAGAGAATTGATATCAAGGTTTGTCCTGACTTTCTGAAAAATGCAAAATCACTTTTAAGGTGCATTTCTATTCTGAAAATTGTAAAATGGCTTTATGGGTTCCATATTGTTTCAGTATCTTTCAGATCAAATCTGCTCTATTTTCGAAGTTGTCATAACTATAAAGGGAAGGGTAACAGCTCTCCTGTGTACAGTACTATAAAATCCCTCCTGGCCAGAGACTCCAAATCCTTTTACCTGTAAAGGGTTAAGAAGCTCGGGTAACCTGGCTGACACCTGACCCAAAGGACCAATAAGGGGACAAGATACTTTCAAATCTTGGGGGAGGGAAAGGCTTTTGTTTGTGCTCTTTGTTTTAAGGGGTTGTTCGCTCTTGGGACTGAGAGGGACCAGACATCAATCCAGGTTCTCCCCATCTTTCTAAACAAGTCTCTCATATTTCAAACTTGTAAGTAAAAAGCCAGGCAAGGCGTCTTAGTTTTACTTTGTTTTCTCAACTTGTAAATGTACCTTTTACCAGAGTGTTTATCTTTGTTTGCTGTACTTTGAACCTAAGACAGAGGGGGGGTCCTCTGAGCTCTTTAAGTTTGATTACCCTGTAAACTTATTTTCCATACTGATTTTACAGAGATGATTTTTACCTTTTTCTTTAATTAAAAGCCTTCTTTTTAAGAACCTGATTGATTTTTCCTTGTTTTTAGATCCAAGGAAGTTGGATCTGTATTCACCAGGAGTTGGTGAAAGGAAGGAGGGGGGAAGGGTCAATTTCTCCTTATTTTTAGATCCAAGGAAGTTGGATCTGTATTCACCAGGGAATTGGTGAAAGTTTTCTAAAAGCTTCCCAGGGAAGAGAATGGTGGCAGCGGACCAGAACTAAGCTGGTAGTTAAGCTTAGAAGTCCTCATGCAGGCCCCCACACTTGTACCCTAAAGTTCAAAGTGGGGATACAGCCTTGACAGAAGTGGTGGGGATTTTTGTTTTTGACAGCTCTCCAAGCTCATTTTGAATCTCAAAACAACATTAGATTCTTTCTTTGAGAGGTATCTTCTTGAACTGCCAGGTTTTAAGAGACAATCTTGATCTAGCTAAAGCAGAGTTTAAGCATTTTAGTGCTAGGTTTATGGCCATAGTTTCTCACCATTCTCTTTTCTAAGAGTAGCATCTTGGATTGATTTGGGGCTAAGTACTTCAGTCCTATTCTGAATAGTATTGATAATGCCTGAGCCCAAGTAAAAACATTCCATGCATAAAAGACAAGATTCTGCAAGCAAAACATATTCTGTTAATGGTGCACAATTTAAACCAGTTTTCTCTGAGCCACAGTGCCAAGAAGTCTAAAATGCAGTGAACGTATTTTAGTCAGTAGGATATCTGATTGGATCTCCAGTCCTAAAAAGACTACTGAGTAATGAGAAGATTCTTCTTTATAGTTGCTCTTCAAAACAGAACTACACTTTGACATGCACCAGCAGAGCTACCAGAAATTAGTCAGACTTAACATCATTCTTTCATATTTTATCTTATTGTCTTTTTTGCCTAATGTACTCTATCTGCTTTAACAGACCTCTGCTGTCACCACTGAAACTGGACTGGCAGTCCTAGTTTCTCATATAAAATCAGTATATTGGGTTGTCACTCATTTCTCTGTCTCAGGAAAAAAATCAAGAGACTTTTCCCAGACACGGACAGCCAGTACTCCTCAAATGCTAGTAATGGCAGTAACTTCACCATTTAATAGCTATTTATTACATCATTTACACAATGGGAAAATATACAAATAAGGCTCAAATTATATGACATAAGTCCATGCAAAGTATTGGGAATCTTGCATATCTAAAATAGTTGATTAAACATAATCTGTAAAACTGTATAGCCAAATACATTGTTATAAATGAAAACTGTATATTCAGATTTCAGTGGTGATTTCTCAGTGTAATGGAGAGGACATTTTGGCCCCCTCACTAAAAGTTCCTTTCTTAGATTCAGCAAGTCACTCGCTTCTCAAAATGCAGAATCAATCTGGTCTGAGACTTGTTTTGTTAACAATTCTACCACCTTTTCTTCTGAAGGACACTGCCTAGGAACATATCTCTGCATTGCAGAAGCGGAAACATACTGTGCAAGATTAGCTTCAAGAAACCTGTTCAGTTTTAACAATTTGTCTGGTAGGTTTAGTAGATTCAACAACAAGGTGATTACTTCCAGATTTAGGGCCCATTCTGAGAACTTTTACTTGGGGTTAGGAGCATTATCAGTTATCAGCTCTCTCAGCTATTTATATAACTTTATATTTATATAACTATTCAGACTGCAGGCTTTAGCCCAAAATCAGATCACAGTTGCTGTTCTTAGAAAAGAGAATGGTGAGAAACTAGGGGCACAAACCTAGAACTACACTGCTTAAACTCTGGTTTAGCTAGATCAGGACTGTCAATAAAACACAGCAGAGATGATATCTCTCAGACACATGCAGATATTTGTGACCTTTTTGATTTGATTGCTGCACCACACCTTATTTGAAATAGGAACCACAAACACTGGAAGCTCTGGCTGTTGCAGAAGTAACACAGATTATCATGAGCACATCATCCTGGTATTATGACCGCTGCACTGGCTCCCTGTCAAATAACAGATTAATTTTAAGACCTTGATCTTCAATTGGCTAGAAGCAGGGTCATCAACAAAAATACTAAATATTGCACTCAGACTCTTTTCATTATCTTCATTGGTTTAGAATAGCATGCCACACTGAGAAATACTCTTGGAGAGACAGTGAGCATTTGCAGTAAATTTCTAGTGTATTATGATTCTAATTGCAAAGACACTATTTTTATCTTCCATAGATTTCAATAATATATGAAATTTTCTAAGACATCTTGTTTTTATTTTTAATGCACAGTAAACTATTTCTTGAATTGTAGACTACTATATCTTCATACACGCCCGATGTATGTGTTCCATGGGGACCATTGCATTTAAATGGCATTTCAGCTTACCCTTTTTGTATGGAAATCAAGAGTACTTATGGTATAATTTAAGGAGAAAAAACACTAAGGACTTCCTAGTTCACACTGTTATAACAGGAAAGCTCAAAAGAGTCAACACAATGATTTGTTAAACATCCACTGTTAACAGCTTCATAATGCATATTCATATAATGCATTATGTCAGAAAGAATCATGTTCATTTACAGATACATTATATGCAATTACAAGATACACCATAAAAAAAAATTTGCATCCAAAGTGTTTCATTGAAGACAGTGACATGATGCATTGTCACAAACATCTCTGCTGGAGTTGTTTGAAGGATGCATTTAAGCTTGTCCCACTTTAATGCAGCTCAAAGCAGAATAACATAGACTGAACACAAGTGCCTGGGAAATGGAGTGATAAAATACTATTTTTCTTTTGCATCAACTTTTTCTTACTAATTGACAGTTATTTCATATAGCCATTAGAAATGAAGCAAAAGCCTAGGGTTAACTGAAGGCTGAGGGAAAAGAACCCTAAGCTAAAAATATCTTTAATTTAGGATCTCTCACTAAATACTTACCTCATCTTGATGGCCTGAGGAACCATAAGGTCAGAGAAAATGAATGATCTTATGGAAGGCATACAGACTGCTTCAATATCTAGGCACAATGGGATCACTTAACGATGAAGTGAGAACTTTCAGCTGGAAATGTCTCACTTATGAGGCTTGGAGGCTGGCTTTCAAGATAATTTTGACATTGATTTGAAAGCTTAAGGAAAGTGTTGGGGGAGAGGGAAAGTAGGGATGGAAATTAAGATCCGGTCTCCATCAAAGATGCAGAATCTCCCTTTATGGGGGAAAAAATCTAATATTAAGAATGTGTGAACTGGCTAGAATAAAATAACTCCCAACCCCACATTTTTAATTTTGAAAACTAAGATCAAACTTTTAAAGTGTTTTTTCCACTTTTGTGATAGCTTTTCACTTCCAGGTTCTGAATGGGGAAAAATAAATGTCAATAAGTGGCTCCAAGAATGTATCAGGACAACTTAGCTATTGTTACCCTGGAAGAACCAAGGTCAACAAACAATAATCATGTCGGAGTATGGAAGGTTAAGAAGGGTTAAGTGACTAAGGACTAAATACAAGGGGGACTCATTATATTAGAGCACAGCTGATTATAAAGGGAATAGCTGGGAGGGGAAGGAAAGCCTATCCTGTTCCCAGTATCATGACTTCACAAAAGTATTTTTACAGTTTTTCCAGCCTGCACTATAAGTGGGAATGCCAAAATACCCTGCAGGCTGTTCTTGCAACACTTCTAAAACGCATATAAATGCCAAATGCATTTGGAGTTAAATAAGAAATTTCTGTCCCAGTTTGACAGATTCAAGACTTAGGCTTTATACATCAAACTTTGGAAGGTCAGAGTTAACTCTTAGGGCTTATCTATACATAGTTGTTCCTAACCAACTTCATGTGTGGACATTCTTATTCTGAATTAACAGTGCTTTATCCAGAGGTTAAGCTAAAGAGGAACAAGGCAATCTTGTTCCAAAGTAAGAATGTCCACATGTGGAGGTGGTCAGGAGCAACTATTGCACTTTAAATTCATGTGCTACCCTAAGCTGCTTTAAAGATAAAGTAAAGTAAACCCTTAGTTTAGCAAGCCTTTCCCTGAACCCAACTTCTAGCAGGCTCCAGGTGTATGTTTCTGGAGAGCAAGGCTCTTCTGGGTTGGAGCTACAGCAGAATGATAATGTTGTGGTTGCACTACAATTCAGTGTATATCATACTGAGCTTACAATAGTCAGGGTAGGTTTGGGAGAATTGGGTAGGGTGGTTTCAATTCACACCCAACCCTTCCTTACCCTTACTGTAAACAAATGGGCTCAGACTGGCTTACGTGGAACATTCCCAATTCCATTAACTGGAGATTATGGCTTATGGGAGAATTTGTCTTTAAAGTATTATATTTAGAGAATCAGAAATTTTACAGAGCTTCATTTTTTCCCATTGGAAAAGGTAATGGCATAAGGACACAAAAATTACTTTAATTCTTAGAGCAGCCAGCCTACTCTGGTCAGTCAAGAACATTGGGAAGATAGTAAAAAGTAGCCAAGCATAAGGGAAAACAGATCAGATTTCTTAATTGTCAGTCCTTTCATGACCCCACATGTTAACAAAAGAAGTTTTGAAGGGGGGGAAAAAACCCTTTCCCTCTTTTCATTTAATCTGACCTTTAGAGTTTAGGCTTCTTTTTTCATTTTGAAAGGGGCAGGGGGGGAATAGCATTTGGGAGACTTCGAATTCTGTTTTTCCCTGTTTAACACTCAAACTCATATCTTCTCAAATACCCTGAACTCGTTTAACTGTGTTGTATCTGAATTTATTGGCAGATTTCAGAAGAGCAATTTTAGGTGCTGGAATAAGAACATACTGGTGCAGGGGGTGGTAAATATTGAGCTTTTATAAAACTTGACCTTGGTGTGGGCTAACAACTTCTTATGTTGTCCCTCAGTGTAAAAAAAATGCTTGAGGGGGAAACTAAAATGGATGCAATTTAAGATAATAAGTGGTTCTTTTAATCATTTATGAAAAAACACATGTATTCTCGTATCTTTTTGGAGCATGAGTGGTCTCACGGACTTCATTGGTACTACTCACATACTTAAAATTATGCATATGTATAAGTACCTCACTGAGCAAGGGCTTACACAAACACAGAATGAAATACTCTGCTGCAGGTGGTTCTTCCACACCATGGTTCAGCTTAATACCCTGGTAGTTGGGGCAATCTAGTAAAATTTACAGGGTTAACACACCCATGCTTGATCTGTGGAGGAGATAAAACAGAAGATTGAAGCCCCCATAGCTGACATTCTGGCATTCACAAGTCCCCAGGATTCAAACAGGCTGGCATTCACAAGAACCATATGTTCTAAAGTAATATTTTAATCAATTAGAATGTTCGAAAAAGCATTCCAAGAAGCAAACTTTATAACTATCAACACAAAAACAATAACTAACATCTACTGATGTGTTAGTGAAGTTCCCTCTCATTCCAGGCTAAGCTGTAGCTTCTTATAAATTATTTACCTCTCTGAATATTAAGGCTTAGTCCTTGATTTCCAGGTTCCCTTCCTCCTCACATTTGTCTTTTAATGTGAGGCCAGTAACAGGGCATAGCTGTAGGGCAGCACTAGAGTGACATCTACAGTTCAGAAAAATAAAATCAGGGAAAGCAGAAATTGTAAGGCTCCATCCTGCTTTAAAATAGGAAACAATGTCTCCTAATAAATTGATGGACTGCGTGTAGCTATGAAAAAGGAAAGTACTGTTCTACTGTTCTCAGAGTGCAAGCATCTAGCAAGCAGCATTACCATTTCTAATAGCTTTTAACCAACCCATCGCCTCTCCTTCCACCCTTCCTCACTCCAGTAGCCCCTGGAGTGGGAGGGAAGGAGAACTCAATCTTGCAGTGGAAAGATGAGCAGGTCCCAGAGCAGTCAGACCAGTGAGGGGGAAGCATTAGCTGAAATTCTATGAAAGGGGAGAAGGAAGTTGGGGAAAATCTATTTATACTGGGCTGGTCACACACTATCATCTATCTTGCTAGGGGATGTGGTAGGGAGTAAGGGGAAAAGTGTGGACAAGGATCTGATTGATTGTTTCATATAATACAAGGATATTAAAAATAAAATAATATATGGAGATATACCTATCTCATAGAACTGGAAGGGACCTTGAAAGGTCATCAAGTCCAGCTCCCTGTCTTTACTAGCAGGACCAAGTACTGATTTTTGGCCCAGATTCCTAAGTGGCCCCCTCAAGGATTGAACTGACAACCCTGCGTTTAGCAGGCCAATGCTCAAACCACTGAGCTATCCCGCCCCCGAGGATAGTGACTCAGCCTTTTAATTACTGATGCAGCTATAAATCCATCAAAGTTTTGGTGACTGTACAAACAACATTTGTTTCCATTGTGATTGATAGCACTAGAATTCTATGATAGAATTATAGCCCCATAATGCAGAGTTCTCTTTGTATTCTAAATGAGCCATGCTGCCTGAATACTTTAAGGATACTTATATTTTAGGGTGATTTCTCAATTTTCAATACAGAATGAAGATATGAACATGAAACCTAAAACTTAGCAGACATTACTGAAAAGAGAACATTTAATACTTATATGAATTATTCTTACTTGCTTTCTGCGTTTTGAGCCTTTCAGGTTCATGTGTCAAACTTTTCTCTACATTCACAAGGGCTAACCCTTTTTTTTTTAAATGAAAGCAGAGAGTCTCATGTAATCACATGACTCCAGAAGCTGGGGAATTATGAAAAATGAAACACCCTGAGATTTGTTAGCATTGGCAACATTGTTACACCTCTTTGTCAAAGAGGTGGAAGGCCTCCTAGAACTCTCCAGTTGTAATAATTTGTGCCCTCTTATCTGTGTATCTCTAAGGCAAACAACATATTCTCCCTGTCCCAGCACAAACAGACAGCTCTGTATGGCTCTACCTACTTGCCTCCTGTCCCTTTTCTGTTAGTTCTGGCACTTCCCTGAGCATTTCTCTGTGTCTTACTATAGGCCATGTGGACAGGGGAGGAGACACTTTAATCACTTTCTCCCTGGCCATATACAGGGAAGGGGGTGTTTACAATCTAGCCCTTTGTAATCTGTCATAAGTAGCTAAAGAGTTGCAGGTCTATATTTTTATATAGGATCACTGTATATTACAAAGTGATTTCAAATGGGTTTAATGTTCCATTAGCAGTCTTAAAGTAAAAAGGCAACCCCATCACCTACTATCCACATCTAGGTGCTATTGTAGTGACATTTGACTATTTGCTTTAAAAAAGGGAGCAACCCAAGAATATTTCAATTGGTATTTTCAATAATCATCTAGATTAAGAATATTCTATGAGGCGGTACTTCTGGGAATGGCATGGAACAATGTCTTCACAAACAGGTACAAACGCTAAGCAAAGGTGTTCCAACCGAAATAAGTGCCCGACGCTTTGAAAAATGCTGAACACTTGTAGCTCCTGTTGATTTCAATAGGATATGTGACTCCTCAACACCAGAGTTCATCAATTTTGTTTATGATGTATTACTCAGCAACATTCCCACAAGCATGACATCTAACACAAACTCTCTATCCAAGGAAAGTCGAATGTGTTACAGAGAATCATAAGGCTGAAATCTACTTTATATAGCCGAATCCAATGGAGAAATGATTCCTCAAAATACAGAGAACCCTGCATGTCTGAATAACTGAAGAGGCTTTTTAAGAGTCCATTGAGGTAATTCTGAGCTCAACAGACATAATTGAATTTATCTTGGAATCTTACAAGCCGGGGCAGCTTTACATTTTAGTAATGGTGGAGAAAGATAGTGTATGTACCATTACCACCACACTGTTGGTCATTCTGGGTTCTCTCTCATATTTTTCATGGACTCCCCCACCGCAAAGGACCTCGTTTTTGTTCTAGTGTGGAATGAAAACAAATTTTGAAACCTCAATCTTTCACAAAATAGAATTCTTATTTTCTGGGCAGCCCTATACCTGACTCCTTTTCTTCCCTCCAATGTTAACTAACCCTTTTGCCTTAGAGAGGTAGGTGGGCCAAAAGCTAAAGCAGAACACTGGTAAAGTTGGCTGTTGCATGTGAAGCTAAAACTCCCTATGGGAGGTTCATAAAACATGAAGACAATTGTTCTTCAGATAAATTGATGACGGAGACATTAAAAACTTCATTATGGGAATGGCTGTTAAGGTAGAATTTAGGGTTGCCATTCTGAACTGTGGCTTCTAGTTGAATGCTTTGTTTTTAGAATGCTTGGGCCCTAGGAAGAAGATGTAGTAGAGTCCTTAGCTACCTTGTTTCCTAGGAGATCTATTAGCCCAGTTGGAAGCAGACAATATATTGGAGTATTCATACTCTGCTGTTTCAATTGGTCAGAGAAAGAAGAGGTTATCAACAGCCTTGGTTTTGGCATTGCATTTAATTCCAAGGTATAAGCTAGGCTAGATATCTCTGCCAAAGATGTGTGTGTATTTGTTTTTAAATGTATTATTGATCCAGCACTTCAAAATTTTGTCCCATTTGGGGATCCACGACATACAGGGTCAGCCTATAGCAAAGCTTGCTTGAAGAATGCAGATGGTTTTCCTGTAGTGTCTCCTCTGTCTCTCATGCAACTTGATGTATTCAACCAACCAGCTTTATGTCCCTCCTACTATTCTTAGTTGGATCAACTGCCAAGGCCTGTAAGTAGTGCCTACATTTCCTTTTGAGTTAAGGTCTCTTTAGATTTTATTTTATTTAAATTTATTTTCATTTAAAGGTGACTTTCATGGTACCCCTATGTGTAGTCAAATGAGCCTTTCCCAGTGGATATCTAGTGGTAAATACTACTGACTTTTCCTGCAGACTTGCTTTCCATGGTCTCAGGCAAAGCTGGTGTTGTGACTAGAGCCAGGGCCGGTGCAACCTATTAGGCGACCGAGGCGGTCGCCTAGGGCGCTAGCATTTGGGAGGCGGCATTTTCTTCGGCGGCGACTGCAGCGGCCGGATCTTCGGCCGCCCCGGTCGTCGTCATTTAGGCGGAGGGAGCTGGGGCAGGGGGGCGTGGGGAGGGCCGCCTGCAGCAAGTGAGCGGGGGGGCGGCACGCAGGGGAACTCCCTGCCCCAGCTCACCTCTGCTCCGCCTCCTCTTCTGAGCACGCCGCCCCGCTCTGCTTCTCTCCCTCCCAGGCTTGCGGCGCCAAACAGCTGATTGGCGCCACAAGCCTGGGAGGCGGGAGAAGTGGAGCAGCGATGGCGTGCTCGGGGAGGAGGTGGAGCAGAGGTGAGCTGGGGTGGGGAGCTGCCACATGGCTCCCCGGGCACGGGGGGGAGCTACCAAGGGAGGGGTGCCTCAGGGCAGAGGGGGGGTGGGGAGCTGCTGCAGGGCTTGGGGAAGGGACGGAGCAGAGGTGAGCTGGGGTGGGGAGCTGCCGCACAGCTCCCCAGGCGGGGGGGGAGGGTGGGGAGCTGCCGCGGCGGGGGGGCACCTCAGGGCAGAGGGGGGTGTGGGGAGCTGTCGCGGGGGGGGTGCCTCATGGCAAGGGGGGCGGGGAGCTGCCGCAGGGCTCTGGGAGGGGGGAGGGCGCAAGGTGGAAGTTTCGCCTAGGGCGCGAAACATCCTTGCATTGGCCCTGACTAGAGCTAGACAAATAAACTGATTTTTTATTTCAGTGGGCAAACCAAACATTTAAAAAAATCATTTTGGATAAAACAAATGAAAAGTTTTGAGTTTTTGTCAGTGAAACAAAAATACATCACTAATTATAAAATTTAGTCTAGGAATTCATAGCTAACTAGCACAACCTTCAGTGGAGCCAGAGAAGACTTCACAAGAACTATTCAAAGCAAGCTAGAAAATTCCCTAATAGCAGGTATACATCCAGGGCCCCCCTGGTGAGCTATATACTTCAGATGTTCCGCACAATGGTTTTAGGCAAATGACTTGAGATAGCAGAGGAACATGGAGAGAAGAGTTCAGAATTCCCTCCCGCTTGCCTTTGGCATTTTCAGTAGGAGCTCTTTTTTCTTTGTACAACATAAAAGATAAAATGGCAAAGAAGAAATATAAATTGAGAAGGCTTCCTCTGCTTTAGTATTTCCAGTGTTCATGTTCATTCAGCTTAATGCCAAGCGCTAGCATCCATCCTCCTGTTTCCTTTGCTTTAAAATGCATTCTTTACCATTCTAAAGCACATAGAGTTTAATGATTAATCAGAAGTCAAACCCTTCACCAGTCAACAGCTATGATTTTGTTGAGTGGGTTCACGGTCCTTTCAATTTGCTTTTCACAATTATATTCACAAGTGCAACTTGGTACTAATGTCCTCAAAGTGAGTTTTGAGTTCCTGCAAAAAAAAAAAAAAAAAAGCAGTTAATACAATATGCACTGATCCGGCAAGGTTCTGAGCACCTCCTGTGATGTGCTGTGAACACCTTACAGGCTCAGGCCTCTGGTGTCCAAACAAATGCGTTAAGTGTATCAATAGCTTATAAAGATTAAGTTATGCAGTCAGGAAACCATTATATGATGTAACTGACTAATAGTACAGGCCCAATAATATAAAAATACTCAAAGAAATGTGTCCAATGAATAGTATGACAATAATCTATAGGCTGAATTTTTTTCGCATAAAATACGAATAATTTCAAATAAAATAGACTTTAATTATATTCAATTGCATCCCCTACCCTTCATCTGTTTCTCTCTCTCTAGAACATAAGACTTTTGTCAGGGATTGTATTTTCTCTATTCAGATAGCCCAACACAATGAGACCCCCAACTCTGACTGAAGCCTTTGGGTGATACTATACTATAAATACATACTGCTACAAGAAAACTCATGTAACTTGTTAATCAATTAATTCAACACACAATTTTGTTTTGCACTTGTGAAAATCGGGCACACAATGCCAACATTTATGCACATGCAATTTCAGCCTCTCTACTTCAGAGTAACTATATTGATCCATCTCTCCAGGGACAAAATAACTTTATGATCATTAGGAAGACAATATATTTGAAACGGGATGCAGATCCAAATGTTATGGCTTGGGAATAAAAGATCCTCAAACATTGGGGGTGTTTAAAATCTGGGACTTGGGCTCAGGCATGCATACCTAGAAAGCCAACTTGATACTTGGCTTTTACTAAGGCCTAACGTACCTCCTAACTTCAAATAGAAGTTTGGATTGGCATTATAAAATAAAAACAACTCTTATAAACTGCCCCATCCAAGGAGCTCTGAGTAATTCATAATTAAATCATAAAATGATTTAACTATTACCAAAATAAATGGATATATAGGCAATCATATACAGAAAGGGAAGGATTCTAAATATTAGTTTACTATTGTAATGCCAAAACAGTTCCAAGGAAACTTTCCAAATTTAAATAGGGAGGGATGGGATGGTACAGAGATGCAGGGTGCTGAATTTTACTTTGTAGGGGGTCACCAAAGCAAAAGCACGATCTCCTGCCAACTGCAGTTTAATAGAATTCCTAAAAGGTGGGGGTGTGAATATAGACACCCATAAAAGTAAACATCAAGGAGTTCTTGAGCTGTCAGTCCCTTGGCTGAAATAGCATTGGCTCAGGCTATGTTCAAATGCCTTTGTTGGTCACAACTGCCCTTGTATCATCCATGGAGAAGAGTAATCCTCTTTTGCTGCAAGATGATCATGAGATAGATAAGGGAGCAGCCTGATCAAACATGCAACTGTGGGGGAAAATGCTTTTTTATCATATCAGACAAGCACTTCCACTGAAAAGCAAGATCAGAACTGATGTCAACAGTTGTCACCTGGCTCATGACCTCCAACCGAGTCCCCACTGGAAGTAGTAAGTCAGACAAGGAAAGACTAGAACCTCCAATAACTGAAGGCAGCTTCTTTCCAAGGCTTCTTCAGGATATCCTATCTCATAATTAATCAACCCCTTTGTGCTGGTGCACAGGAAGCTACTATACAGCTGAGCTGTGCAACACACCTGTCTTTCCTCTCGTCCCTTTGCACAACTGAACCTCACCACGGAAACCTACTGCAGGGCAAGGACTTGCCCAGCAATGAGATTAATTCTATTATCGGATACAGCCAAACCCTACTGCTATACGTGTGCACTTCAGATGGATGACGGTACTGTGATTAAGTTGCTAGCCTGGGACTTGGCAATCAGAGTTTAATTCCTGGTGCTGCCACAGACATTGTGTGATCTTGGGCAAGTCCTTAATATGGCCCAAATTCCCATCGGTGTAAAAGGGAATAATGCCTGGAAAAAAAAGAACAGGTAAAGAGTATAAGTTCTTCAGGGACAGGACTCCCTCACTATGTTTATACAATGACTAGTGCAATGGGGCCCTGATCTTGGTTGTGACATCTAGTTGCTCCCATGATATAACAGAGTAACCAAAAAGATACCTGTGCTCAGTGGTGCATGATTGCTGTTTATTTGCTGTGCCACCTATGCATAGAGTGAAATCCAACAGACGTTGTTTAATTCTTAGGCAAAATGTCCGTTGATTTGAATGGGAGAGTCTTGCCTGAATAAAGACTGATGTGATTAACACTAACTGGAAGCAGAACTGAGCAATTTAAAGAGAGCAGGCATAAGTTCCTTTGTGTTTTTTGCTAATATACCCATGATTTCAGATAGCAGTTGTGCATGATGGCCACAAGATGGTGGTCTTGCTTTAAAACTCACAAGAAAATGCTAATGAAAACTTCATAACCCATTATTAAAACGTAGTGGTTTGGGGATTGGCTGGCTTTTCCACATCATCACCGCCCATCAGCTCCCACCCCATTTCTCATACTCTTCTGAGCATGAATTCACTTGTTTTTGCTTTCTTTGATTATAGCTTTGTTCCCCTCACTTATATCGTTAAAGCATTACATACTTTTAGAAAACTGAAGAAAATGCATAATATGCTTGTAGTATCTTTAAAAATTACAGAATATAGATAGCTCATAAAATACCATTGCTTATATTTTAGAAGTCTCAATCCCGATCTCTTAAAATAGACAAAGTGATTTTAACTTAAGTCTATTTAAAAAAAACAAACAACCAAAGAAACCCCAGTAGAAATAATGAACTATTGAGGCTTCTAGACTTTATAAAGACCAAAAACATATTGGCCATTGACCAATACTTAAGAATCCAGGTTGATGCTTTGTAACTGCTATGTGCCTTTGGTGACTAACTCTGCTATGTTAAAGCCAAAGTTGAGTGGGGGTTTCTGAAAGTCTCCCCCAACACTGTACACCCTTATTCATCCAAGCAGTTCTTCATACAAAGCTTGTGGAGGAAAACAATGTGCAACCTGTAGGCACTAGATGCCTCAGTTTTCTATGAAGAAGGCTATTTTAAAATATACCAAGTAGCTCTTCAACTTGTAAACTCAATCTCCACTATTGGCCATCTTCAAATCTGGATCCTAATTTATACCACCACAAAGTTGGATGTAGGGTGATGGTTTGTTTTGGGGTTTTAGGTGTTGTTGTTTTTTTTTTAAATTAAAAGTACCATGAAACTTGAATTTGGGTATGGATTCTAAATCCCACAGCCATAGCTGAGTGGGGGTTCCTGAGTCTCTCTTCATCCCTATCTAAAAATGGACTTTGTTCTGCCACTTTTTTAAAGAAACAGAATGTATTCTGGGGTTATAAAATAATGCGACAAAGGTGGAGTTGAGAGAGAATAAATAGCAATTTCCCCCCCACCAGTCTTGCAATACTGATTTCTGCATGAACGCGAGTAACCTTTCTCTCAGCTACTTTGCTAAAGCAACTCCTTCTCAACTTCTAATTGTCAAATCCAGTTTTGTAACCATTATGGTCATGTTGAGATGACACAGGGGAAAGATCTCTCTCTCTCTCTCTCTTCTGTTCATGTATTCTCTCCCTATCCAATTGCATGGTGGGCCTCACCTGGAGTGACCAGTGCTTCATCCTTTCCAAAAGGAAATCAGGACCCCCTCTAAATTTTCAGGTAGAACTGAGTGAATCTTAGAAATAAAAGTCAAGTTTACAGGAGAAACTACCAGCAGGTAGGTGAAGGGTTCCACTTGGGGGTGGGCAGAGAACAAACAGATTCCAGGGAGAAGAAGAAAGCCAGCAGCCTTGTAAGCACAGTGTGACCCTGGGAGAAGCCTAGAGGTAACTTCTGGGTCCAGTGCTGGCTAAGGATGCTTGGGTTTGTAAGGAAAGGAGTTATCCCCCATTTTCTGTTCCTACTGCATTCAAAGAGCCAGGACTTTGAACATTCCTTGTTAATAAACAAGATTACATCAAAGAAAATTCTACACTCCATCATCAATTTCTACCCCCAATTGGAGCACCATGAAGGCTCCAAACTTTGGCTAGCTACTTGGGTAAAAAGGGATCATTATGATTTGTAATTCCATAGTTTCCAGAATTGCTCTTCCATCTTTGTATAGACAGAGGTTGGAAGAGCAGAGTTTGCATTTGTTTCTTTCCTTAGATTTTTTTTTGCCTTCAGCAAAAATTCCAACATTAATTTGTTAATCTTTTGTAAAGCTCTTTGCAACCTGGGGTCTAAACCCAAATAAATCCGTTTTACCCTGTATAAAGCTCATGCAGGGTAAACTCAGAAATTGTTCGCCCTCTATAACACTGATAGAGAGATATGCACAGTTGTTTGCTCCCCCAGGTATTAATACATACTCTGAGTTAATTAATAAGTAAAAAGTGATTTTATTAAATACAGAAAGTAGGATTTAAGTGGTTCCAAGTAGTAACAGACAGAAGAAAGTAAGTCACCAAGCAAAATAAAATAAAATGCACAAATCTATGTCTAATCAAACTAAATACAGATAAGATCCTCACCAGTTCCAGAATGCTCCCTTTCACAGACTAATCTCCTTTTAGCCTGGGTCCAGCAATCACTCACACCCCCTGTAGTTACTGTCCTTTGTTCCAGTTTTCTTCAAGTATCTTGGGGGGGGTGGAGAGGCTCCTTCTTTAGCCAGCTGAAGATAAAATGGAGGGGTCTCCCAGGGGTTTAAATAGACTTTCTCTTGTGGGTGGAGACCCCCTCCTCACCCTGTGTAGAATCCAGTCACAAAATGGAGATTTGGAATCACATGGGCAAGTCATCTGCCCATGCATGACTCAGGACTTGCAGGTAGCAGCCATTACCCACATGCTACCTTGAATGTCCTCAGGTAGACTTCTTATGTGGATTGGAGTCTTCCAAGCTCTTTTGTCTGTTAAGTGCTTCCTGATTGAGCACTTAACTTGCACATTCCTTTCCCAAGAAGTGACCAAATGTTCTAACTAAGGCTACTTAGAAATCAAGCAATTATACAGCCAATGTTCATAACTTTGAACACACAAATGGTGCCTGCATACAACTAGGATGAACATAACCAGTAGATCATAACCTTTACTTAGATGTGTTACATGGCATATGTAGCAAAACCCTATTCCAGTTATATCATACATACATTTATGAGCACCCCCCCATAAAGCCTTATCGGGTACACTGTCACACAACCTATAGCTGAAGGGAGCTGTTCTACTTAAGACTGTGGGCTGAGACTGAGGTCTATGAATCCAGTACCTCAGCCAGGGTACTACTCTTATTTAATTTTGTCTTGAGACAGGCAAAACCCTAAAATCAAAATTCCCCTAAAGCAAAAATCACTACACTACAAAGACAGCATTTTTAAGGGAGGGGAAAGTGTTTGGCAGGGGGGAGAGGCAGAAAAAGCACACAATTCATTTATAGGACTTTCTGTAGTACTCATGTAATCAAAATGCTTTATATACACTAACTTCATAGCCTGCCTGGGAGGGGGAGCTGAAGCACTGACAGCAAGTTATTGATGGAAGGTCATACATGGTGTCTGTGACAGATGAAAACTGGATCCTGGTCCCCTCCAACTTCCGTGTCCTAACCACAAGACAATCCAAGCTCTCACTGGCAGTTTCTCATATTTCTCCGAGCTGGGTTTGTTTCTGGTATCCTTCACAAAGTCAGTGTGCAGGCAGCCCTTACAAGTACAGAAGAAGTCAGAGACTATACTGAAACACTGGTTGAAAAGGATGCTTCTGACTGAAAGTGCATCAGATCATCATTATAGCCCAGGTAAAATGAGCTGTACATTTGCCTATGGTCATAGTTAATCTTTTCTTTACTATTCTGTGGCACAGCTACTCAAATCCAATAGAGTTAGAGGAAAGGGGGATGAAGATGATGGGGACGATCAACAAAAAGAAAAGGAGAGCATAGGAGGGTGGTGGTGCTAACTTTAGTCCCTGATGTGAGACCTCAAGGCATAGGTGCTGGAACTAGGAGTGAGGGGGGTGTTGCAGCACCCCCTGGTTTGAAGTGGTTTCCATTGTATACAGGGTTTACATTTTGGTTCAGTGGCTCTCAGCACCCCCACCATACAAATTGTTCCAGCACCCCTACCTCAGGGTCGTTTGCCTAGTGGCGTATGATCACATGAGTGAGTTCTCCCAGACCTGTCAAATCTGTTAAGACCAAGCTGCAAGATCCAACATGAAACAAAGCCCCAAACTGAGGATGACAATTATTCATGCAGAAATCTTAAAATGCTATTGCATCCATTCCTTTGGTGTAAACTCTAGAATCCCCATTTTGTGATTGTTTTTATCAAAGTTATTTTTAGCACCAAACATCGTTTTGTGAACCGGATGTGTGTGAAATACAGGTAACTTTGGAATTCAAATGAGTGGCATCCCTTGAAATGACAAATTTCAGAGGCAACAGTTCTCCAGATATCAAAACCAAAATGGCATGCTAGATTGTTAAAGTACAGTTGAGTAGGTGTATCTCTTAACCACAGACAATGTCGGTGTGAGCCGGTGGTAATTCTAAGGTCCAATTATTGAAGAATTTCATGACAGGTAGATTTCTTCTCCCTCTCCAGAAGATCTTTACTGGGGAGGTGGAAGGACAGCAGGCCTATCTTGCTGGATCCCCCAGAAGACATAGCAATCAGGAAGTGGGCCAGCTAGATTTCCCCTAATGAGGTTGAAAAGGGGGAGCATGCTATGAGGGAGACATCCAAACTCCTTGAGAGCGAGGGAGCATGTAAACCCCAGACATCTCCAAGAAGACTCCAAGAAGTAAGGAGAAAGTCCCTGCTTTTTGTGGAGAGGAGGAAAACCTAACTTATAGTTCCAGAGAAACTCTACAGCAGGGATCGGCAACCTTTGGCATGCGGCTCGCCAGGGTAAGCACCCTGGCAGGCTGGGCCAGTTTGTTTACCTGCCACATCCGCAGATTTGGCCGATCGCGGCTCTGGGGGGCTGCGGGAAGCGGTGTGGGCCAAGGTGCTTACCCTGGTAAGCCGCATACCAAAGGTTGCCGATCCCTGCTTTACAGTTTTGCATGCTTTCAGCTTCCATTTCTAAACCAAGCAAAAAACATAGCAGTTTGGCCTGGGTTACACTTCAGGTCTGAGTTCATTCAAACCGGACTAAATGAATCTGTATGAAACAAGAGAAATGAATGCTCCCGGAAACCAATCACACTTATCTTGGGAAGCCTTCCTTTGTCCCAAATCTAGTTAACTCAAGATGTGCTCACTCTTTTTGCTCCAGTTAATATCATGCACTCTTTCTCAGCTACTTATAATTTCTGCAGCCAAATGCACTGTTGTCAAAAACTGGTACATTTTTTAATACTATTACATCTCATCCACTGGTGTCTATGCCCTCTGAAATGTTGGTTTACATATACCACTACTAGTTCTGCTTGCCTGTTTAATCTCTTTTTAAACAGAACAGTTCTGCCAGGGTAAGCCCTGTTCCTGGATTTCTCATTACTTAATTGATAGCAGGTTTAGCACACTCCTTAATTAGGACTTCAAACATGTTGCTAGAACACTAAAATCTCAGCACCTTAGGGCCTTTTTATAGGACTTTAAAAAAAAAAACTTAAAGATTTTAAAGATAAAACTTTGTAATGAGGACGGAGCACACCAGTGCCAGAGGGCTAACATGCCACATGAATCTAAAAGGGAACTCATTATTTCTAATGTGTTTCTGAAAGTGCATTTAACCCATTCATTTTGGCTGCTTTTAGCGCAGTTTTCACGTATTTCATAGTGCAGTTTACACAGCAAAATGGAACAGCGGGTCTTCAGTTTCACACAACTGGTAGTGTCTATTGTGTGAGGCGTGTGGAAGTTGGGCAGATTTTTCTCTCTCTTAATTTGCAGTTATGTAAAGGAAATGAAAAACTTACTACTGAACAGAAGCTTCAGAACAATCAGTTCAGTCTACTCCTTTTCCCCGTCTCTTAAGGCCTGATCCAGAATGAAATCCTGGTCCTAGAGAAGTCACTGGGAGGTCCAGATACAAAGTAGTTCTCAGGATCAGACCCTTTAAAACTGAATTTCTGTGCAAGTTCTTGCACCTAAGGAATGTAGCCTTGTTTGGGGTACAAAGAAATAAAAAGTCTAAGGCATGTTGATTAAGTGACTTCCTATTACTTACCTGCCAATACTTGCAGATATAACACCGGACAGTGGTGCCAGCTCCAATCCTGTTCAGACAGAGCAACAAACATATGAATAAAGACACAAGACTGTTTCAGTATAACAGAGTGGAGAGAGACACACTGTATCCGTTCACTGAGGAAATACCATGTGGAGCCGTGGGATTTCATGAACGTTTGGATCCTGGTTCCTGTGAAGCCAGCCAATTCTGCAACAGACTGAACTTCGGGGATGGGAAACATACTTTATTAGATAGGAAAGGTAAATAATAACTGAAGGCCCTAATTTGCATGTATGATTTTCTTTTGTATTGTAACCATTTGTTTCTATCTCTTCTTTCCAGTGGAATCTCTATTTTCTAAAATAAACCTTCTTTTGTTTTATTATAAGTGCTCACAAGTGCTGTGTGTGTTATACAGGAGTGGAGTTTTAAGGTAAAAATAGTAAACTGGTGTATGCTGCTCCTTTAGGGACAGAGCATCTGGGACTTCTGTGAGTAGCCAGTGTCAGGACCTGCATATCACAGAAGAACTTTCAAATGGGACTTGGGGCCTGGGGTGCACCTATTGTTAACTTGAAAGCCAGAGACAGGGTTGGCATAGCCCAAAGGAGAATGCTTGAGTGGCTGAAGGGTTAGTGCTGTAGGGATCTAACACCCAGCTACCACAAGCAAGACTCCCTCTGGCTGGAGGCAGTAATAATGGAGACTCTCAGTCCTCGGTATCCTGAGAACCATAACAGCTGGTATTCTGCTATTATAGTGGTGTGACAGAGAACGTTTATGATTATATCATATGTTAATATTTTGAAACATTCACCATGGCTGGGTCAAAGGGAGGTAGGTGCCATTAGGCCTCCTCTGAAAATTCCAGCCTATAATACTTCTATAGTAATTTGCATCTTTAAAGCACCATGCTTACATTGGCTAGTTTCCCCAGTGCCCTATGAGGAAGAAAGGTAAATATAGTAAGTACTGAACATGTTGCTGTTGGTTCATTTGGGATCTATTTAATTTAATTTAATTTGCTTATCATTTTAGAATCTCCTTTTCGTAAGACAGTTTTCGAGGGGAGTTGAGAAAAAAGAAAAACTACTAACACAGAAGCTTGGACTGAAGATATAAATTGAATTAATATTAGCACTGCCTCCAGTAGTTTCACATATGAAAGAACATAAGTTGAGGCAGGGGGAAAAGAAGATTTGACAGCTACAGGGAAAGATTATTTAACATGAAGGTATAAGCACAATGACTTGTGCAGGAGGAGGGCGAGGGAGGTGTCTTGCCGCTGCTTCTGGAAGGATAGTTTCTGGTACTGGGCTGGCCAGTCTCACCTCCTTTTACTGAGCTAGGTGGGATCCCTTCTGCTGAGTGAGCCCTTGTTTGCAAGGGAGGGTGGATTTTACCTCAGGGACTCAGCATGTGGCAGGGAAGGAGAGGCTGGTGCAGGGCAGCTGAGCTCTCCAGACCCCTGTTATCTCTGAGGTACCCCCTGGAGTGAAGGGCCAGCCACGGGCAATGGGGCATGGCACATGTGGGGTCGGTCCCCAGAGCCAGGGGACAGCCGGCGGCAATGGAGCACGGTGGGGTCAGGATCCCTACCTCTCCACCACAGCCAGGATGAGAGACACTTCCTCTTCTTCCTCTCCTCTTCCCACCCTCTGGAATCAGATTGGGTACTGCGCCTGACCAGACACTGTCAGGTCCCTCCACAGCCAAAGCCTCCCTCCACGCCCAGAAGTAAGTGATTAACACCATTAATTAATAATACATTAATTTTGTTTTCAGTTAATCACAGGCATTAACTGTGATTAATTGATGGCCCTAATATATACACTTGTTCCAGAAGTAGGTGACAGCAGACCAATTGAAAACCTCTTGGTGAAGAAGAAAGGGGGGGGGGAAACACAGGGGTCACATCATGGTAGGGGGGCTACTACGGAACATAAAATCAGGAGGAAGAGGAGGCATCAGCATTTCTAGAACAAAAACCAGGAATATCCAGACTACAAGACTGGGTAGTAATGGGAGACTTTGATTACCCAGATATCTGTTGGAAAAGTAATATAGCAAAACACAAGACATCCAGTAAATTCTTGGAATGTATTTCAGACATATTTTTTGTTTCAGAAGGTGGAGGAAGTAACCAGGGGAGAGCCATTTTAGACTTGATTCTCACTAACAGAGGAGTTGGTTGCAAATCTGAAGGCAATTTGGATGAAAGTGATGATGAAATAGCAGAATTTAAGATATCTAAGGAAAGGAAGGAGTGAAAGCAGCAGAATAAGAACGATAGACATCAAAACACTTGGAATTGATAGATAATCCCATTGAAAGAAAATGTAAGGGAAAAAGGAGTTCATCAGAATTGTATGCAGCATTGTTTTAACCGTGTTGGTCCCAGGATATTCGAGAGACAAGGTGGCTGAGGTAATATCTTTTATTGGATCAACTTCCCTTGGTGAGAGAGAGAGAAGCTTTTGAACTACACAGAGCTCTTCTCCAGATCTGGGAAAGATACTGAAAGCATCGCAGCTAAATACAAGACTGAACAGATAGCTATCACATACTTTAAGGGAACATTCAAAGTGAAGTGGCCTGTTAACAACTTTGTAATCTTGGGGGGAAATAAATTGGGGGAGGGGGTTTGTTAATGGGTTATAGATTGTTGTAATAAGCCATAAATCCAGTGTCTTTATTAAGATCATGATTTTTAGTGTCTAGCAAAGTTATTAATTTAAACTCCCAGGCTTATCTTTTGAACATGTTGTGCAGGTTTCCTTTGAGGATGAGGACTAAGAGGTCAGATATAGAGTGATTGCTTTGTGAAAGTATTCACTTACAGGTGATATGGTGTTTTGTCTTTTATCATTTTCTTGTGTGAGTTCATTCGAGAGCATAGTGATTGCCTGATTTCACCCACATAGTTGCTATTGGGGCATCTGGACATTGAATGAGATAAATCACATGTTGTGACAGGCATGTGTAGGACCCATGGATTTTGAAAGGCGTGTTGTGGGGGGTATTGATCATTGTAGCAGTGGAGATATGTCTGCCGTTTTTGCACCTGTTTTTCTGGCAGGGTCTGGTACTCCTTTGAGTTGGTCAGTCCTGGTCTCTGGGGAGCTTGCTTCTGATGAGATTGGAGGGTTGTTTGAGTCTAGAAGAGGGGTTCAAGAAAGATTTCTTTCAGGATGGGGTCCCCATTGAGTATGGATTATAGCTGTTTGATAATAGATACCATATATGGGTTCCAGTGTGGGGTTGTAGGTGAACTAGAAGTTTCTGAATCAGGCATGACAAAAAACTATCCTGATGTGAAGGAAAGGTAGGAAGAATAGTATGGGACCAATATACCTCCATTAAGAGCTCTTTAATGACCTGAAAAAATAAAAAGAGAATCTTACAGAAAGTGGAAACAGACAAATTGCTAAGGATAAGTGCAAAAGACTAGCTCAAACACGTAGGGACAAAAATCAGAAAGACTAAGGCACAAAATCAGTTATACCAAACAAAGGACATCAATGTATTTTATAGAAACTCTCCTTATTACATTTTGAGCAAGAGAAAGATGAAGGAAAGTGTGGGACCATTACTTAGTGGGGAAGGAAGAGCAAATGTTAACACCACCAAGAACTCTGCGCTGTTTAAAGTCAATTTTCCTTCAATCTCCAATAAAAAGGTTAATTTTGACTAGATGCTTAACATAATTAATATTACACAATAAGGGGACAGAAATGCAAGCCAGAACGAGGAGAGAACAGGTTACAGAATATTTAGTTAAATTAGATGTACACAGCTCACCAGGGCAGATTAAATTCACCCCAGGATATTGAAGGAACTAGCTGAAGTAATCTCAGAACCACTAGTGATTATCTTTGAAAACTCAAGTCCTGAAGTAATGGAGAAGGGAAAACATAGTACCTATCTTTGAAAAGGAGAACAAAGAGGACCCCTGGAATTATAGACCAGTCAGTCTAATTTAGATACCTGGAAAGATACTGGAACAAATTATTAGACAATCAGTTTGTAAGCATGAGAGCATAATAGGATTATAAGGAACAGCCACCATGGATTTGTCAAGAATAAATCAAGACAAACCAATCTAATTTCCTTCTTTGACAGAATCACTGGCCCAGTGGATAGCACAGAAGCAATAAATGTGGTATTTAGATTATAGTAAAACTGTTGACACAGTCCCATGTCATTCTTATGTGCAAACTATCCAAATGTGGTCTAGATGAAATTGCTATAAGGTGGGTGCTCAACTGATTGAAAAATCATATTCAAAAAGAAGCTATCAATGGTTTCCTGTGTTGATAATTTGTTGATAATTGTTTGACTACACTTTGCTTCAGTATGAAATATATTTGAGAGACCAATTAACCAATGTCAGTCAGGTTTATTGTTAAAAGTTAATAATAGTATATCATGTTTTCACCTCTAGTACAGGAAGAAAGGTTCAATACAATGCCAGTTTCAAGAAGCTGTCTCTGCAGCATTGTTAAATTCACCTTACAAAGAAGGTGTGCTCCCAAAGTTAGTAGTATTTATAGGATGATTTTACAAGTTATACAATTCTTTACATATCGCTTAAATCCAACTCAGTTTGTCTCAGTTCCTTAACTTGTTGTTCTGTACCATCCCTTGTCTGTTTTGGATAGTAGCATTCCAGGTACTGGTCTCTGAAGGTAACTCCCCAGCTTGTATCAGGACAGAACATTAATGTATTTTACTCTTCATAAATTTCTTATTTCCTAATGCCAAAGCTGAATTGTACTAGTGCAGGGTATTGTGGGATATAGCTTAGCATGAGTGAACAGAACTCTGGGAAAAACAGGCTGGTTCAGCTTCTATATCTGCTAGGCATTTGTATAATCTGGTATATACTGGTTTAACATACATATGTTGACTAACAGTTCTCAAACTGGAAGGACGTATCTAGACCCCTGTAGGGGTCTGTCCTGGGTCTGGTACTATTTAATATTTTCATTAAGGACCGTAGATAATGGGGTGGAGTGTATGTTTATAACATTTGTAGATGACAAACAAGCACTTTAGAGGACAGGATTAAAATTCAAAAGGATCTTGATAAATTGGAGAATTGGTATGAAAACAACAAGATGAAATTCAATAAAGAGAAATGCAAAGTACTACACTTGGGAAGGAAAAATAATTAAATGCACAAATACAAAGTGGAGAACAACTGGCTAGTCAGCAGTCTGAAAAGGATCTAGGGTTATAGCTGATCATGAATTAAATGCAAGTCAACAGTGTGACAATTGCAAAAAGGCTAACAACATTCTGATGTGTGTTACCCTGGTATCTTACATACAACACTCCAGTTAACGGTCCTACATTTCTATGATTGTCACTAGTGATTCCAAAATCAATGCTTCTAATTTTATCCACATTGAAACATGATAATCATCTTACAACCACCACCAATTTCTTTCTTTCATAGGGAAAATGCTAGCTTTTCAGAGTTGATTATGTCATTAGTTTAATATAGAGAAATTACACCACTTCCTACTGGTCAATCTCAAAGTATTACTAAATATTTTAGGGCCTAATACTGCAGTGTAAATTGTAAAATCCTCCAAGCAGGGGCTACATCTTCCTATCTGTGTGGAGTATGTAATATGTCATCTGCAATAGGGTAGAACTCTCATTTAAGTCAATGCAAGTTTGTTTTTTCTCTGGCTCGCTGCCCATTCTGTATCCTGTATTTTGACCTTTTCTTTTATGACTTGCTCACTAAGGACTATTTCATACCATAGAAGTTTATGCTGAGTTCTCAACTGAAATTGAGTTCTGCTTAAAAAATAATGGCATGATTTGGCCCTGTGTCATTTTTTATTCAATGCACTGTTTCACCCATCTGTCTCTTTTTGGATATGTTATAAAAATATTGTTAAAATAGGCTCATCCAACAGAATTTAAATCCCATTGGGCTGCCATTAGAATGCTGAAAGCTAACTTACTGTATACCCAGGACTTTAGGAGGTTCAAGATTAAAGGATTGGTTACATTTTATCCAAAAGTTAAGCTTCTGGCTTGAAGCTGCAAATTTTCTAAACTCATTGCTTGCAACAGAGCTATGTTTTGTATAACCTTTCTTTGCCTTTTGTCGTGAGGGTTGCAAAGATGTATTTTCAATGCTTCTACATTATGGTAGCAAAATGATAACCCTTTCAAACCTAAAGCCCTCCCAAATCAGCATCTTATGTGTTACAGCAAAACACAATGGGCCAAAGTCTCTCATTTGCACTGGTGCAAATCCAGAGTAGAGTCCACACACCTTACAGTGTTATGACTTAAGGGAATTGTTTTCTCTTTAAGAACCATTACTCTAATACTGCATTCTTTATGCACTTCATATCTCACTGATTTAGGGTTCAATCCAAAGCTGGATCCATTAATACAGGCCTGTGGAGTTTATTGCATGGGGTGCCGTGATGGATAAAATTGGAGTCTTAAACTGGAATTGTGGGGGTGCAAAGAATACAAAACTGTCCTTCTGTTTAAAGACCAAGAAATATAAAATGCAGACCAAGACCAATCCAAGAAATGTATACCAAGAAAGGCTTAGAACGCTAAGCAAGGTGCAATAAAGGGAACTATTTGGGGGTTGAATAGCACAGACAAATGGGGAGCTCCTTGTAAGAACTCTGATTCCTGTGGCTTACTGAATAGTTTGTAATAGTGCTAACACTCACAGCTTAACAGTTTTATTTTGGCCTTTGTGTATATGCATTTAGCTCTCAATAGAGCTTGAAGCATTTAAAAAAGGAAGGGCAAGAAGTCTAAGATTTATTTTAAAAAAATCCTACTTGTTTTTGAAATACCATTATTCACTTCGGTAAGTATTTCCATGTTTAAATATTTAAGCTATTTTAATAATACAGAATTTAACCCAGTAATCTTTCCAATGCTATTTTTATAAGATATTATGACAAATCAGTAATAAGGTAATATTTTACATTACCGATAAAAGGTACATCTACACTGCAGCCAGGGGTGCGAATGACAGCTCATGTAGACATACACACAAGATGTAATCTATGTAGCTCATTAAAAATAGAAGGATGCCACAGTGCAGGCTGCAAAAGCCCACCTGATCCTTTGGATATGTACTCTCTTGTGCAGCCTGCACTGAAACCATGGCAACCACACTTTTGTGTAGTGACCTAGCTAGATTACAGCTCATGGTGGTACATGTACATGAACCAGCTGCAAAGCAGGTATACTCTTGCACTGCAGGTTCTCCAGGGCAGGTATTATTTATTAGGCTGTGCTTATACAGTGCCTAGCATAGTAGGGCCCATTCTTGGTGGATGCCTGGTCCTAGGGTAATAAACATGATTGTTTCTATTCCTATAGTTAAATGTGAGGAACATAGCATACTGATGGTATAATATTTGTGCTTTCCCAACTTTGCAGTTAATTACAGCTTCTAAATTAATTGATTTGGAAACAAAGTTGCCAGAGTAACGGGTTAATATTGCTGAATCACACTAATTTACTGTTAGCAAAAGGGTTACGGAGAGAGATGCTAATATGTGGATTTTAGAGCCGGATGATTATTAAAATCAGCTTCTTATTGGAGGGAGGTGGAGGAACTTTATCTGAGGCTAGGTCTACACTACCCGCCTGAATCGGCGGGTAGAAATCGACCTCTCGGGGATCGATTTATCGCGTCCCGTCAGGACGCGACAATCGATCCCCGAATCGACGCTCTTACTCCACCAGCGAAGGTGGGAGTAAGAGCCGTCGACGGGAAGCCGCGGAGGTCGATTTTGCCGCCGTCCTCACAGCGGGGTAAGTCGGCTGTGATACGTCGAATTCAGCTACGCTATTCGCGTAGCTGAATTTGCGTATCTTAAATCGACCCCCCCCTGTAGTGAAGACATAGCCTCAGAAACCCCCTTAATCAAATGATCCCAGTTTGCACAGCTAGCTAACCCTGGCTCTAATGTGGTACAGCAATATTGTGATGGGTAGAGCTGGTTGGGAATTTTCTGATTAGATTTTAAATGAAGTTTTGCAGACACGGTTCAGTTTCAACTATCTTCCTTCTAAACAAGTAGGTTTTCTGTCACAAACATGCCTGGTCTCCTGCCAGCTCACATGGTGGGCTGCTGAGGAGCCCAAAACTCCATGGTCTGTGGCTTCAAGGCAGCTGAGCCAGGACTCTCAGGGCTTGCAATCCTGGGAGGGCAGAAGAAATGTAAGAGTTCAGCTGCCTCTGAGTCCTGGGAACTTCATTTAAAAATATATATTTTTCTGAACCATTTTTTTCAGAATTTCCTTTCTGCAGGATATTTTGAAATTTCTAATCTTCATCCCAGTATCAGAATAAAAGTTTTGAAATGGCGGAGTTACCTAAAGTTCCAATTGTGAGGCAGTAGCGGCACCACAGTTATGGATGCACTAGGATTTCTAGTTTAAAAGAGGTGTGGAAAAGGTATACCAAAAATCCCTTGGGTTAGACCATCATTTTCGAGTGTTCATTGTACTTTGTGCACTACCTGATTTTTCAATAGCGGTATGGATTGGTTTGGGGGACAACTATTTGTTTGCTATAACTGTTTTTAAAAGGGACATATGCCAGAAAAAAAAAAGTATAGTCATATGATGTTTCCCTTAGACTCTTTTTGTCAAGGAACAACAGCACTTTGAGAGGTGCAACTAATAAGTGAATACCCATGTTTTGCATAGATTGGATGGATTATTGTAGAAAGATTAAATTTGTTCTTGATAATCATACGTTAGTGTTTTGATTCAAGACAGTAACCTGGTACTACATCAGTCAATGTCAATCTTACCCTAGTCCTTGGAACAGGCCTATTATGAAGCATTTCCTGATGTACAGAAACCCCTTTGATGATGCTGACATCAATGGCTTGTCAATAAAATTGTAGTAGTATAACTCCCTGTCTGGACACTCTTATTCTGGAACAACTCTAACCCCGGCCCTGATGCAGCATTTTAAAATCAATGAGTAGGCATATGGATTTTAGAGCACTTTTAAATATGGACCTATGAAGGGGGTCCACTCACCAGAGATGCACTTTCTTGTGGCTAGGTCTGGGAATGAGCTCTTATCCCCTCTGTTGCTTGCACTGTGGTCTCTCTCTCTTTCTCTGTGACTCAGGGTGCTCCATCTTTGACATACAACCTTTCAGCCAGGTCACTATATGGTCCTCACCCTTTCAGAGTAACAAGTTCCCTCCAGACAAGCTGTCTGGATCCAGTCTCAGACCATCTTCCATTCCAAGTCTAGGTCCTGTGTCACTTTACCAGTGGCTAGTAGGGGAACCCAGGCCTGCCTACTACTCTGGGTTCCAGCACAGGGACCCCATGATTAGCAGCCTAGGTTTGCTCAGTTTCAGGCCCTATTGCTGTTTCCCTGGGTGCCTTTCTACCCTTCCCCTATCTGCTTGCGTATCTGGTTTTTCACCAGAGATTCCTCTGCTGCCCATGGCTACCTCACCCATCTTTGCCTCTTGCCAGACTCTCCAGTCCAGGACAGGACCCCAGGGCTTACTCTCCCCCTGGATTACCTCCTTGTCCCTGGCCAACTCCCTTTCCCTCTAGGATGTGACTGCAGACCTCATTCCTGCACTCACTTTAAACTCCTGTCCCAACTTGCCCCCAACCTGGGCTTCATCTGCAATTAATGCTTATCAATCCCCGGCTTTCCTCCAGGTGAAGCATACAAGATTAATTGGCCTTTTACGGCCCACGTTAATCTGTGCAGGGCTTGTAAGGGTGAATTCCCTACTCACTGCTCTTAAATAAATTTTGCTTTCAGGGCAAAGCTTCAGAAAGGAGCTCCTGCACAGTGCAGGCAGTGAGCACTAATGTGAATACCACATTCTCAGAAAGCTGCCGAGGGCAAGACTCAGACTCTCAAGAAGTGGCTGTTGCTCAGGTTGAGTGGCCAGAGCATGTTGCCTTAAGCCAGAAAGTTGTTGACACCAGTCTGCAAATACTCCAGTTTGCATATCTACAAATGACTGACTACTTGACTCAAGTTACATTGTAGTTCCAACTTTTACCTTGAATAACTTTTAAAATATTGCTTCCTCGTAACGATAGTAGGTCCCAGTCATGAGCTAAGTGTGATGGTTGGCCCATGATGGAGGCATCACCTAGTGGTTAGGGGATCAGCTCCTCCTTATTGCAGAGGGAGGTTGGAGCCTGGGCCCTTCCACTCCATCAGGCTCCAACCCAGGGCCTTGTGAGGGTTAGCAATGGCCAGGTATCCAAATATGCCTTATAGCTGCCCTTACTGGACCACTTCCTGCCCCTCACTCTATAGTCCAAGCTTTGCTGTCTGTAGCATAAGGTACTGAAGAAAAGGTATCAACTGCATCTTTAGTCTGTCTGACCCTAGCCAGTAGGCTCCTTTTTTCCCCAGAGGAGCTACTGCAGCATCCCTTCTCAAGAGCTCCCACGGCAGGTCGTTATCCCTACCTTGTTAACTCCCTTCTGAGTGATCTGGCTACCTTTTGAGCTCCACTTCTATCTGGGGCATGCTCTTCAGGTGCTGCTAGGTGGGATCATCTAGGCCCAGAATTGCTGTTTAACCCCATCAGTCCTAGTGCAGGGTTTATACTCCCAATTACACTGAGATCAAACCAAAGTGGTGATATCAGTACAGCTGAGGTAATTGATTTTTGTCTGTTTGGTGGTTGAACCAAGAAATCCTTCCCCAAATTTTGGTTAGTTTGGAATCAAAATGGATTTTTTTTTAGTTTTGCTTTTTCTCTGCAAAACAAAAAATAATGAAAATTATGTTCATGTCAGACAAAATATTCTGAAAATGTCAATTCAAAATGAAAGGTCAAACCAGCTCATTTAGAAAATGTCCAAAAGTTTCATTTTTGACACTTCCATTTTTTTGGATGAAATTATTCTCTTAATTCAACCCAATTGCATGAATAGTGTAAGTAGGCCCTGAAAAATGCATTCTTCAGGAAATTTACTATTAGCTGAAAAATCATAAATCAGAGCCATAGTTTGAGCCCAAGCATGTGCAAAAATTGTAAGAACCATAATATTTTGGTGTTGTGATTTTTTTTAGGGGGGATTGTATCTGTGGGACCCCTTGCTCAAACCATCTCAAATTTGGACCACTTACCTTACCTTGCGACCCATGAGGAAGAGTAATTTTCAAGACAATCTGAATAATCGTGCATTTTAGAGTACTTAGAAAAAAATGGCTATTTAATAGGGAGACTGTTTTACTGTTTGAAGGATTCTAATGAGGCTAACGCATCACTGCAGTCATGTAGAGCAGCACCTACTACAAACTGAAACACATTTAGACACTTAGGCTTTGTCTACACTACGGAGGGAGATTGATCTCAGTTATGTGACTTCAGCTACGTGAATAATGAAGTCGACATACTTAGATTTACTTACCGCGGGGTCCACAATACGCGATGTCAACTGGAGACGCTCTCCTGTCGAATCCCCTTGACCTCATTCAGGTGGAGTACATTAGTCAACCGGAGACTGATTGGTGGTCAATTTAGCGGGTCTTCACTAGACCCGCTAAATCGACCACTGATGCATCGATCGCCGCACGTTGAATCCCCTGTAAGAGTAGACAAGCCCTTAGATCAGTGGTGGGCAACCTGCAGCCCACGGGCCGCATGTGGCCTGTCACGGTAATCTGCTGGCGGCCTGTGAGACAGTGTTTACATTGACCATCTGCAGCCATGGCTGCCCACAGTTCCCTGTGGCCACGGTTCACCATTCCCAGCCAATGGGAGCTGCAGGAAGAGGCAGCCAGCACCTCCCTGCAGCCTGTGCTGCTTCCCACAGCTCCCATTGGTGGGAATCTGCACCGCAGCCACTGGGAGTTGCGGGCAACCATGCCTGCAGACGGTCAAGATAAACACTGTTTCCCAGCTTGCCACCAGATTACCCTGACGGGCCACAGGTTGCTCACCACTGCCTTAGATGCTGATGCCATGATGTGTATTAAGTCATACAGCTTAGTAGTTTGGTCTTTAACTATCTAAGCACCTCTCTCACCTTTCTATTACAGATGTGAGCACATAAGCAAAATATGAAATCAAGACAGCATATTCAAATTTAATAAAGTACTAATAAAATCTTATAAGCTAAGCAAATAATCAGGCAGTAGTAATTCTGGTTAATTCCAATCCAGGAAGACAATTTTGTTTAACAATATAGTTGACACCATATACATATTACCAATAACAAAACTATTCAGTAGCTCAATTTAATATAACTTTATGGATAGAAACTCACCATTTATACTGACAATTTCAGCTGTTCCATTTAAAATTTAAGCAGTATACTATTATTTAGGGCCATATTGTTCCACTGAGTGGATTACTCCCACAGAGGGGATGGAAATTCCATAAAATGAGACTCATGATGTATCCCTAGCATTCTTCTAGTGGGAATGTGGGTTAGATTGGCTTCTGATTGGGGTTTCCACTCTCCACACATGTAGGGTGACCAGAGAGCAAATGTGAAAAATCAGGACAGGGTGTGGGGGGGTAATAGGAGCCTATATAAGAAAAAGACCCAAAAATTGGGACTGTCCCTATAAAATCGGGACATCTGGTCACCTACACACATGTGAATTGCCCCTTTCACATTTGGATACTGGACAGGATGATCTTCACCCCATCAGGGTAAAACTCTCAAAATCTGGCCCAGGGTTTGCACGGTGATTGTAAGAAGTGAAAATAAACTATTGTGGAGCCATATTTGTGATTGGTTCCCTGGATATATTGATATATGAAGTGGCAGAAAATACAGTGTTACAAAGGTGAAATTTTTCAGTACTGTCCTTTCCCCAAGCAATGAAAAACATATTTCTCACTGATTCAATTAAATTGGAAGCTAATCTAGTTTTAGCTAAACTTTTGAAAAAGTCAGAGTGAAGATCTCATGAAATTTGGGAATAATAGAAAATGCCTGTACACAAATGGGAAAAATATCTGTAGAAACACAAATGGAAGAAAGATGAAAGCAGTCAAACAAGCATCAAAGATATGGTCTCAGAGGAAGTATTGCTTATAAAAATGAAGGAATTCCTCAGTTTCTTAGCTGACATAATTAACTGCACAGAAAAAGCTAATCAAAAAGATGAAAAGATAAAGCTAGCGTCAGAAGCGGCTGAATGACATTTAGAAATAGCAGGAATGGAATAGAATGCACATTTAAAATGCTTAAAAGTAACAACCAATATTTCCTTTGTACAGTTCACAGTAGTATTTTTTTTAAAAAAATATGTTTAATATCCACTGAAGAATAAGTCAAATTCTCCCCTACACATATTAAATACATGATACTATCTTTTTGAGATGCCTTTCTAAATAAAAATCTCTGAGTACCTTAGAAAATAGGACTGATGTCATCCCTGTCCTACTTCCCCTGACCAATGCTACTGTTTTAGGACAATTAATAAGCAGGAGATTACTGTAAAGATCTCGATTGAAGGATTATAGGTGAGGTTTCAAAGACATTGCTGGTGTTGTATCTTATATGTATATAGAGAATTTCACTGTCCAGATTCACATTACTGCTTAAACCTCAGAAAATCACACGTTTCCATGCAAATTATTTTCTATATATTAAGTGTTCGCTATTATTCCATATATTATTTTAGATATCACTAGTAACATTAAATACTAATTTTATAGAGGCTTTTATGTGGAAGTGCTGCAGCTTCTGAAGGTTATTTTAATATAAAGCTACTATAATCTGTGTAAACACTTTTACAGCTATAATCAATAATGCAATTCACATATGCCATTTCACTGTTTTAAGTATCAAATAAAAGCATCCACCTTCTGCCTCAGACAACTTCACTGAAATAAGCAAGGAGCAATTTTTGGCCATGAATTCCTCTCCCTCCCCCCCCGCAAAAAATAAATCAGTGACCCTGGTGTGTGTTTTACACCTTGGTTAACCTCCCATGATATATTAAAGCACAGGTGAAAGATCATGCCTTTATGCAATTGTTCTTCGCTATACTTCATAATAAAAACAGAAATGAAGCCAAGAGAAGGACTAAGCAATAGTCACGAGCGTCTTTAGGATATCATCAGAAATTAAGGGCTTGTTCACATAAGAAAGTTGCACTGGTTTAACCTAAGGTCTGTATTAAACCAATTTAGTTAAATCAGTGCATCTCCAATGAGGACTTTCTTATTTGGGATAGGAGTGGTTTATATTGGATTATTCATCTGCTAGCTAAATCTGAAAGAATTGAAAAATGAATATTCACACAAGGATTTGCAGTGGCTTCACCAAAAAAAAATTAAAAACCGCAAAAGGGTGCAATTTTCCCTGGTAGGCAAGGACTAAGTCAATGAAACATAAAAAGAGCCTAAGATGTTGTGGCCATATGAGCTAAGAATCAAACTTCAACACATGTACAGTAAATAAAACCTATCCATATGACCTATAGTTCTCTGGGATTTTTTTCGTGTTTCAGTTTCCTTCTGTGAAGTTTCTTTCCTCTGAGTCTTGGTCTCAGGGGACCCTTTTGTAATCAGATATGACTGAAAACCTTTTAGGCTGCAACACAGGTCTAAGCTGGAGATCAGAGCACAATATAAGAGAAAGCAATTGCAGGAGTCTAAACTACTCATATCTATTTTTCTTTCTGTTTGTTTTTCCTTTAATTTTATGGCTAATTAATATTTACCTCAGGCTTATTTAAAGAAACATTTTTTCCCCTCTTTAAATTCTGGAGTCATGTTTGTACTCAGCAGAAGGGCCAGAGAATGTCAGCTATTGCCTCTGCTTGTTATTAGCGATGGCTGCAGTCAACAATACTGCATCACGTCCATCAACATACTCAGTTGATGGCTGCTTTAGGTCTTGTATTCACTCACATTTTTTAACTGAGTGGATAAAGAGTTACTCGAATATTTGACACTAAACATTGATTTTTTGCACATGATACAACTGCTAGCTGCCATTGTTAGCTAACTGTGTTTAATTGCCAAATACCTATGCAAAGTTGTCTTCTTATAGCAAATTCATCACACTTTTTTTTTTCAGTGTGGACAGGATATCTTAAGCATGTTTGCATAACCTGAATGGGAGCTTATAGAATAACCCCATTTGGGACTTAAACTTCTTTCCCTGGCTTTACAAACCCAAAGAGTCCATACACAGTGAAGAAACTCATGCATTTGAGGCCAGTTTCCTAATGCCTTTAGTGTTAATGCTTGATTTAATTAATTTTATTTAATGGTCAATCATCCTGTAGCAATTCAAATTTAAAAATATCTTCCTTTCTTTGCACTATAAGATAAATTTTGGTAGTTTCAATTTAAGCATCTCCTTTCCTCACTCCTATTCCCTTTCTCTAGGAGACAGAACTTCCTAACCTTCTGTGAGCAGAGGAGAGGTAGTCTGCTGGTGGATAGGTGGAACAGGGAAGTGCCACAGCTCCACCATCATTTTCCATCCTTCCCTGTTTCCACTATCCCCTGGAAAGCCTTTTGTGTGTGCTTCATAAGGATCAGTCGCCATGGGTGGTGAGAAGATGGACTGGAAGATCTGTGGAGGCCAATTCTCCTACAAACTGTGCACCGCTCAGGGAACAATCTACAATACCATTCTCACTCATGGCATTTTCTGATCTGGTCTAAGATTACTTTTTCCTCTTCTCTTTACATTTCCTTCTGACAGTTCCCAGCCCACGTTAGCTTTCCCAAACAAGTGTTATACAGATGAGGTGTAATTTTAGGTTGTCTCAAAACAAAAATTCTTGAGGTGGAAGTTATTGGTTTGCCTCATTATATTTGTCCTACATATTGTCTATCGAGCTATTAATTGTTAGATTAGCTTACCTGGGAATTTGAAAGTTTTCTCCCAACTTACTGGTATAATACATACATACATTATCTCAAAGTAAAAGAATGAGAACCACAGTTTTAGATACATTTTCCAATTGCTATGTCACTTAGAGGTTCAGAAAGTTAAACGCTCATTGGAAGATTTCCAAAGGCCCAAAAGGAATTTTAGGCACCCAACTCCCATTGACTTTCATTTCGGACCAATGTCAAGCTAGTCAGCCTATAGTTATCTGGGTTATTCTATTTACCTTTTTAAAATATTGGCCCCGAATTAGCTGTTTTTCCCAGTCCTCTAGCACTTCCCCAGTATTCTAAGACTTGTTAAATGTCAACATCAGTGACTCGGAGTTCCTCAGCTAATCCTTTAATATTCTTGGGTTTAAGTTATCTGACCCTGTAGATTTGAAGACTTAACAGTTGCCGTTTAACATCCTCCCTGGTTGCTGTCGGAATAGAAAGTATTTCATTATCAGTGTGAGCTGTGAATGTCATCCAGCTTCTTCCTGAATATCAAACAGAAATATTTACTGAATACTTCTGACTTTTCTGCACCCACTACTGACAACTTCACTGTCTCTTTCTCTAATAACAGTCCTATGCTATGACTAAGATTTCTTTTGTTCCCGTTATATTTTTTTTAAAGTTCCTTCTTTTTGTTATTAACCTTTTAGCTTTCCTCATCAGAAGATGGCATTTCATGACTGCTTATATTCGTTGTTTCAACTTTCCCCTTTTTCCACGTATATATAATTATTCCGTTTTCACTTCCTTCATCAATCATGATGGGTTTTTAACTAATAAAGCCTACTTTTGTGATTGTGGAATTGCAGTGCTTTGAGTTTCTAGTAAAGTTTTCTTAAACATCTCCCAATTACCATTCACATTGTTTTGTTTATTTTTTCTCATCCAATCAGTTTTGCTCATAAACTGTATTCAGGTTTGGGAAATTGTCTCTTTTAAGATGCCTATATATAAACTAATTGTGACTATATTCTGTTTGCACATAAATGTAATTGGGTCATGATCACTTGTACCTAGGCAACCACTTTACTTCAGTATCAATTCATCTTTGTATGTCAGAACGAGGTCTAACAGAGAATTATCTTGAATAGAGTGTAGTACTTTTTGTGCTAGAAAATCATCGTAAACAACTTTTAGAAACTCAAGGGAAGTTTTACTAGTGGCAGAATGAGACTTCCAGCATACTTCCACCGGGTTGAAATCCTGCACAAGTTTTTCCTTCCACATGTTGTTGATAGATGTTTCAAGAGCTGTTCACACTGTTCTGTCCTCTGATTTAGTGGTCTAAAACAGATTCCCACTACTACTACAGATTACTCTATCTTGTTATTTGTCACTTAAAATGTTGATCCATGCACATTGTTGATCCAATCTTTCTGAATTGTCAATTACTCTAAGGCAAGTAATTGTATCTTGGGTGTCATGACACCTTCCTCCTTCCTGCCCATGCCACCCTTCCTATGTAGGGTGTGTTCAGTGATTTTAACACTGCAGTCTTGTAAATCCTTTCATATGATGCCCTCCTGGGAATGCTGCAAAAACTATTTGACAGGGTTTCGGGGCGGGGGGGGGGGATTAGAGTTATGTTCCTGGTGGATGGAATGATTTCCTGTTGCTTTGATTTGCTGGCTGAGTTAAATTTGATTGTTTAATGCTAGTTGTGGGTTGAATTTGTGTTATCCATATATGATTATTCAATGCTGCTAGGTGGTAATTAAAAAAAAAAACCTGAACTGAGTACCTAGAGCTATTTGTATGGCACTACTAAAATATTTGCATTTCTTCTTAGTGTATCTTGTTTTTCATAGTTGTTTCACTGCCTTTGTGACCTCTTACCCTTGGGGTGAAATTCATCCCCATTCAGGGATGCTGTGCAACACTAAAGTTTCACCTCAGTGTTAGGTTAAGAGCCTAAGTCCCACATCAGTGGTCATAAATCTTGTGATGGCCCTTTGCGCAGGGGGTGAAGAAAGTGAGATTTTTCACTTTTGAAATCAATGAAACAAACAACATAAGCATGAAAGAGTCTATAAAGAAGATGATCTGTGGTGCTTCACAGCCTTTTTTGTTCTTGATGCTGTTTCTTCTCTTCCTTAGTGGTTATCTAAGGCCTGGTTTACACTAGGACAATTAAGTCTACATAATTAGGCCACTCAGGAATGTGAAAAATCCACACCCTTGAGTGTGGAAGTTAAGTCAACCTAAGTTGCCATGTAGACAGCAATAGGTCAACAGAACACTTTTTTCTGTCAACCTAGGCACCAGCTCTTGGAGAGGTGGATTACCTACACCAGTGGAAGAACCCCTCCCATGGGTGCAGGTAGCATCTACACTGAAGCGCTACAGCTTTTCAAGTGTAGACAAATTTTATCAGAAAATGAAAGTTACTTATTAGTAACCGAGGCTATTTGAGATGGACCCTGCATATTCGCACTCTTGGGATATATGCCAACTGATGCCATTGAATGGTGCAGGCTTCTATCAGTAGTGCCTATTAGAGCACTCATCCACCCCCTCTGCACTCTTTGCCCCAGAGTTCATACGCGTCTGTCTCAGAGAACCCTGGTTACAAGTATGTAATCTTCCTTTTTTAATTTGAGTATCTTCTGCATAGTCCCACTCTTGGGACAGTTCACTCAGCAGTGTATATATCAAAAGATATGGATGGTAGATGTGATATCCAATGCTTAGTAAACATTTGTATTGAACTCCATGTGGCTGCTTTACAAATGTCAATTACTGGAACAAGCCCTAAACATGTTACAGAAGCAGCCATCACTCTAGTGGGGTGAGCTGAGCAGGGGGAGATTATGAGGCATTTTTATAACTTTCTACTATTCATACGCTGACCCATCTAGATAGTGTTTGTGCAGAAATGGGCTTTCCTTTATAGTTAGCAGCATATGAAGCAGTTTGCATGAAGATCTAAAATCCTTGGGCCTATCCAGAAAGAAACACTCTTCTAGCATCCAAACAATGTAACTGACTCACTCTCATGTGAATGTAAAGGTCTGAGGGGGAAAAAAACTGGTAGAGTAATGGATTGATTGACATGGAAATTAGAAATTACTTTTGGTATAAATTGTGGGTGAGGAAAAAGAGCGACTTTATCTTTATGAAAAATTGTAAAAGGAGGGTCAGTCACTAAGGCATGAAGTTCACGAACACTCCAGGCTAACAAGATTGCTATAATAAATGCCATTTTAATTAAAAGATGAAACTGAGGCCAAGATAAAGGTACAAAGGGTGAAGAGACAAGCTGTGATAGCACTAAGTTTAAATTCATTGAGGGAATAGGTTCTCACAGGGGGATAAACATTTTGTAAACCTTTCAGAAACCTCCTAATAATACCATGCAAGAATATAGATTTACCATCCATCAGTTTATGGAATCCACAGTTGCAGCTATATGTACTCTGAGTGATGTAATAGATAAACCCTTATTCTTCAGAAGCAGCAAATAGTTTAATATGAACCAAATAGGTGCTGACCCAGGATCAATCCCCTTATTAGATACTGATGTGAAAAACTTTTGCATTTTAAATCATAACATTGTCTTCTAGCATTAATTAAAACATGTACATGTATAGATAAAGATTTCTCTAATTCACTTAGAGTCCTATTGCCTGTGGGGTCAGATGCAACAAAAGTGGATCTGGATGGTACACTTTTCCTTGCTGCTGTGACAGAAGGTCTGGTGACACACAAGCATCTGTTATTCCCTTTGGAAAGAAGGAGCAAGTCCATGTACCACTGCTGTCTTGGCCATTGCTGAGTCATGTCTGGTCTTCTTCGCAACCTTCAACACTAAAGGGAATGGTGGAAAAGCACACATTAGATCTGCTAGCAAGCGAGCATCCATTCCTGCCCTTGAATTATGATCTATCTGGAAAGTATCAGAGGGGTAGCCGTGTTAGTCTGTATACACAAAAACAAAGAGGAGTCTGGTGTCACCTTAAAGACTAACAGATTTATTTATTTATGCATAAGCTTTTGTGGGTAAAAAGACCCACTTCTTCAGATGCATGTAGTGAAAATTACAGATGCAGGCATAAATATACTGGCACATGAAGGGAAGGGAGTTACCTTACAAGTGGAGAACCAGTGTTGACAAGGCTAATTCAGTCAGGGTGGATGTGGTCCACTCCCAATAATTGATGAGGAGGTGTCAATACCAAGAGAGGGAAAATTGCTTTTGTAGTGAGCCAGCCACTCCCAGTCCCTATTCAAGCCCAAACTAATGGTGTTAAGTTTGCAAATGAACCTGCACATCTACTAATGTGACGTATGCCATCATGTGCCTCTCTGTCCAGTTTGGCCGATGTACATGGCAGTCTCTACATAAAAGAATAAATGGACACATCAGGAATGGTAACATACAAAAGCCAATAGGAGAACACTTCAATCTCCCTGAACATTCAATAACAGATTTAAAAGTAGCCATCCTTCAACAAAAAAACCTTTAAAAACAGACTTTAAAGAGAAACTGCAGAGCTACAATTGGTGACCGCACTCTGAGGCCACCAAAAAAAAAATTGTAAGAACTCCTGACCTAACATAAGGAGATGGAGTTGTTAGGGGCTTTCCCATCACCCATCCCCTGGCTCTTGCTATGCAGACAGAAAGCAGAAGACCAGAAGTCTGAAGTGCAGGCAATTCAATGTTTATTGAGGTTATTTTCAAGCAAGCATATCCATAGCTCTGATGCCACAGAGCCTTTTCCCCCAGTGTTCCTGTTTCCACTTCCTCTTTCTTAGAAGGCATAATTATACCTGTAGTGCATGTCCTTGGACCACAAATTATAAGGGGTGGGACATGTTCTGTTTTGGAGGGTCGTGAGTTTTGTATGCCATGGGAGGGGTAGGGAGTGAGGTTGTTTACTGGCCAAGGCCAGGCTTTTCTTTGGCTTTAAAAAAAAAAAAAAAAAAAAATTCTTATATCATTCCCCTCCTCCCTCCTCCCTCCTCCCCCCCCGACTGGTTGCTTGACCTTGCCTTGAGATAGGAGTCAAGGCAGTCATATATTAAACTTCCTCCAAAACCAGCAACACTTTAGCTCTCTTGTCCTCTCTCACTAGGGGCAGGGATAGCTCAGTGGTTTGAGCATTGGCCTGCTAAACCCAGGGTTGTTAGTTCAATCCTTGAGGGGGCCACTTAGGGATCTGCGGCAAAATCAGTACTCGGTCTTGCTAGTGAAGGCAGGGGGCTGGACTCAATGACCTTTGGTCCCTTCCAGTTGTAGGAGATAGGATATCTCCATTATTTAAATTAAATTTTTAAAAAAAATATACTAACAAACCCATTTGACCAGGCAGAAGCAACACAATGTCTTTGTTCACACACATTAGTAAGAATATACAAGTATCAAAAGTCAAATGGGCAAACAAAATCCAAAATTTTATCACAGCTAGCAAACAGGCTTATATACACCAACAGGAGTCCTTTCACAGCCATCTATTTATGTCAACACCCATGAAGACATAAAACAAGTAGAAATAGAGAACTCCACGTCATTTTGTTTTCCTAGAACCTCTTCTGCTGGGAAAACTAGAAGAATTATAAACAATTAAATTGTGAAGTAATTTATACTTATCTGAACACAAATGGAGCTGTGGGTGAATGTGCGTGCACACACACGAAGAATTTAAACACAGGCTTTTTGGTTAGACTTGTCATGGCATTATGAATAGCTTGGCAGAGCAGAGGTTTCTTCTGTGGAATTTTCACAGTGAATTTTCTTTAAATGTTTTGCTTTTCTGGACTAGTGTTCTAATAAGGCTTTTTGGTGATTCTATTTTGAATCCTAACTAGATCTGAGGGAGGGAAGGAAAAACTGGACGAGTTCCCAGAGCACTCCCACTATCTTCCAGACCTTGGTCCATATTAGCACAGGAATTCTGGTCAGGGAATGCCCCTGAATATCTCCTTACACCTAGTAAAGCTTTTAAAAATACACATTTTAAATATGGTTTTCCCCAAAGAAATCCGTTTCTATATTTCTAATCATTAGAAACATTTTTTCATGTGTCAAGTCTTGTAATGAAGTTATGCTTATATAGAAGTAGTGTAAATATTTATTTCTGTACATATATAGTGTGTATATAAGAGGTTGATAATGGTCCGAGTACAGCTGCATTCTCTCATTCTACTGCTAAGTATATAACTTATTCATAATCTCAATACCTTCCCAGTACATCACAATAATAAGCTAGTAGAGGAAATCTGGAGGAGGTGTTTTAGGAAGATATGGGGGTCTTAGGCATCTTAAAAATATAGGTTTCAGCCATTGACAGCTATGAAAAAAATAATCAGCTCAGATTTGGGCCCACACTTCTCTGGAGATCTAATTTTTGAATCAAACAACATTATTTGCATTTTCTCCACTATTAGCTCTGTAATTCCTATGTGAGATTCTGCCAAGATGTTAAGTAACCTCTGACATTGTTACAGACATCAGTACATCATTAAAATAAGTTATAGTTACAGGAGAAGGGACTCTATTCTGGGAAGCAATGACTCTGAAAAAGATTTGGGGGTCATAGTGGATAATCAGGTGAACAGGAGCTTCCAATGTGTTGTCATAGGTTAATGTAATCCTTGGATGTATAAATGGGAATTTTAAGTAGGATGGAAAGGTTATTTTACCTCTGTACTTCGTCCTGGTGTGACTGCTGCTGGAGTACAATGTCCAGTTCTGGTGTCCATAATTCAAGAAGAATGGACCCTTCAATCTAAATAACACAATCCAATGTTGAACCCAGGTTCCTCTAGAAAATTAGAAAAGTAAGGGGGTTTTAGCTCTACAGATGATGAAAAGTCAATATATCCATAATGAAAAGGAAGCCTATTCATTATAATACAACCTCATTCATCTTAAAATGTTAAGCAAATGCAAAACTGCATATATGATTATTCTTTAGTACACCTTACACTCAACTTTATTCTTCTGTGTAGTTTGTGGGAAAATATAAATAATGCCATTTAGTCAATTTTCACTTTTACTCTCACTTTAAAAAAAAATAATTATTTAAGGTAAAGCTCTGAATAGTTAGTGGATTGGGGCTGCCTTGTGTTGGGACAGTGCTGAATTATTATGAATTACTGTGGCTGATGTGAATAAGTGTGATAAGCATAAGTTTGGTATGGCTTGGTATGTCTGAATTTGCTAGAGGATTCTGGGAGCAGGATTCTCTAAGCATTAGATGGTGCGGAAATTTACTGGAAGTGCTGAAACTGCATTTGAATGGTTAATAAAGGCTCTATCTGTGTGTATGTTTCAACATAGAAATTTGGAATATATCAGCCGGGGGACCAGCTCACCAAAGTAAAGACGATGTAGAAACATGCGATCGGTGGGCTTGGTACAGGCTGACCCGGGTCAAAATGACCCTTTTGAATGGCATCACGCTAAGAGTTCAAGTGAATGATTGATGGGAAGGTAAATGTTGATTGAGCTTTGGTTTGTGTCTGTTTTGCAGCCCCCATTCCAAAATATTAGAGAAAACCTGTAGTGAATGCCCACAGGGCATATTTATGGGACTCCTTTGAGAACAAAAGGTATAAATACTAAGCAAAGTTAAGTTAGTTCGTTCGTTCCCCAATTAACATCTGAAGAGGTCCGTGACACTGAGTCAGAAGGCCTTGGTTAACCAAGACCCTGCTACAAGGGACCTTTATGGGACTTTTGAACCAGAAGGCCTCTGGGTAACCTAGACCCTGCTCCGGGGGACATTTGACAGACCAAGTACCTGAGAGGGGAAAGAAGAGAAGAAAAAAGAAGTCCCCATCTAGAATTGGTAGCTATACCTGCTTTGTTTGCCAATCAGGATACTGTCTAAGGCCAACATAGTTACTGAGGGTTTATGCTTGGGGAATTGAGGCTTATTAGGGAGATGTATATTATATAACCTTTACTGCTTGTGTTGATTGTCTCTCTCAAATAAATTACTGTGCATTAAGCATACTGTTCCCGAATTTTCACTTGTACTGGTAATTATCTGCCCAGCTGTGGGCCATCAAAGAGCCGTTTTAACACCTTGCTTTGGAGGAAGGTCCTGTACTTCAAGCAGATACAAGACAACCTCAAGTTTGTCTGAGTGTGAGCGTGCATGCTCAAGTCATCTTTGAAAGTACACACCGATTGCAATTGTGACTGACTTTTTATGCCCTCACACACGCCCAACCACAATCTGCTCCTTAGGTTCTAAAAATTTTCAGCTTCTTAACTTGGATGTTATTTTTTCCAACTTTAATTGTATTTATTCTCTATTAATTAATATAGCACCCAAGAGCTATACTGCCCTGTACAAAGTTGTAAGATGTGCTGAACACAACATATGGATCCTGCTTTGAAGAATTTATAATCTAAATACATAAATCAGTGCAATAAGTAACAAATACAGAGTGTTGCTTATAGCTGGAATATCCAGAAAACAGGTGGGTCCAGAAAGGAGAGGGGATCTTGAACAGAGTGCAGGGAAGAGGTGTCAGAAGATACATAGGTTATGTTTTGGGAAGTCAACTGTAGGCAGTAGGGCTAAACGGTAAAGCCAGCTCTTTTTCTTTGTTACAAAGTCAGATGGTGCTGAGGGGAAGCAGTTTTGGCTGCTATAGATCTGTATTGCAGTAGGTACAGGGCCAGAGCCCCGTCATGCACGGTACAAACTCAAAGAGATGATCCTGTCCCCAAAATCTTAATATCCAAGTAAAAGATGAGTCAACAGTAAACAACAAGACTATTGAGGTTGGTATGATAAGCAGCTATCACAATCATTACTAAACTTTTTTGTAAGCAAAGAAGACTTTCATGGAGAGATTTCAAGGACACATTGCAATGGCATTGCAATTATTTATTGCAAGCTCCTCCCATACATAAGGAATGGCACAGGAGAAAGCACAAAGGTTCTTGTTGGAAAATTTTACAAAAGGGCACTTAAGACGGGCATCATCTGCAGGTGAGAGTTTGTCATCAAGGCTATATTCACTTCTGAAATAAGAGTTGGACTTTCTGATACACTGTTTATTTTAGTCCTTGGGTGGTGCTGGTTGAATCATTCATTGCAAATCATAATATTTGCAATTTTCTATTAAGTAATTATTTGTAAATAGCAGTTTTCATTCAACCATTTGTATTGTATTTAGATTTATAGAGACCGCCTTGACATCCATCCTATGCATCCAGTGCCCAATACATAAGTAAAATGTACAAAACAAAGCTCTTCGTTACAATACTTGTTGAGACAAAAAAGCCATTTCTGTAACCCAAAGTCTGCTGTAAACAATGGAGATGTAAGAGCTATAATAAAGGGAGTAGTGGGACATCAGATCTTGGCATTGTGGAAGCTTTTGGCATTTTCTATGCTATATGATTTATATAGATTTTTGGGGTGGGCTTTCCTCCAGCTTGCAGTCATTTTTTATCATCAAAATGACTCCATTTCAGATAAACTGCCCACAATACAAGTATTTGTGGCTGTATCTGAAGATGTTGATAAGTATCCATATGTGTCAGTATGCTGAAATTATGCAATTAATTCCTTTGGAAAACACTAATGTAGTCGGAGACATGATTAAATATATAAAAGCTGTGCTATTAGAGTAAGGTTGACTAACTGACCAATGCCAAGAGTGTCAGAATTAGTGCTGTAACTTCGCCTTTAAGCCTCTCTATGTACTGTTGGTATTGCACAACTAATACATGGCAAAATCAGGACACAACCAGCTGAATGAAAAATCTGCTATTATGCTTTCATTGTATATCTAATAGTAAGAGCTGGAGTGGACCTTACATAATTCCAATATAAACATTCCCACAGCCTCGGTCCCACCCCATATGCAACCCAGATGATTGGGTCTTAAACACACTGAAGAACAAGCCTTTTAAACATACGTATTGGGGCCAAATTTTTCAAAAATGAGTGTTTTTAAGAGGCCCTTCTTGAGATGGCCTGATTTTCAAAGGGTGGGTGCTCACCTGCTCAGCCTTTTCTGAAATATCAGGCCCCTTTAAACAGCCTCAAGTTTGAGATTCCCACAAACTGAGGCATCCAAAATCATTAGTCACTCCTGAAAAACTTGGTCTACACAAACAGAACAGAAGGAGCCACTTGTCAAACATAAACGGGGTCAGACATCTTGAAGGGCTGCTCCTTGGCTACAAGAAAGCAGGAGCATAGTGTGTATCCCATTGAAGGGCCATCATCTCAGAAGTTCAGCTTTTCTATTTCTTATTTGTACACATATTCCCTTTAACTTCTCACTGCAACTTTTTATATCTTGTAGATTTTTCACCTATATTTAACTTAAAATCTCTCTATTTTTTCAAAGAATTTCCTAGGGTTTTAAAATAATGATTTTTCTTATGAAAGACCCCTGCAAATGTGTATTTTTTTCCTTTGCAGTGCACACTGACGTTTCATGTTTTCTCTGCCTTTACTCATGCCTGCTGTTAAAAGCTGCTCTTGTCACCTCATATTCCAGAAACAAGCTGACAAAAGGAACCTCCTGGCACACCATACATCTGTAAGATGAGGTGATAATGGCAGCTTTCTAGCTGTACATACATTCGAGATGGTATTCCTCTGCTACAACAAAAAAAATCAGAAAGATTTACAAAGCATTACTGGATTTTGATACCATCATAGACCAACATTTGATAGCATTAAACTTCTCTGTATATTGATTGTATAGTACCATTTTAGCACCACAGAAATCAGTGGTCTTTGCCACAGAATTGATGTAAAATATCTGCAAGTTGTGTGGAACGCTCAGGCTATCCAATATTTGACTTGTAGTGACATGTAGTCTTGCAATGCACTCTGAAGTTAATTCTTTAAAATGAAAAGTACCACATAGGAACACGTCCAATGTCAACATTCCCCTACATAATAAGGCAGATGCTATGACCCAGACTATTTATAGTGTTGTCACTAGAGTTGTGCAGAGAAAGGTAATTACATTTCTCTGAGGTTCTTGCTATTTCAAAATCTGCTTTTGTTCTAGTTCAGAGTATGGCTACACCTCATATAGGAGATGTAATCCCCAGCTCAAGGAAACATAGCCCGAGCTAGCTCTGATTGAGCTAGCATGCTAAAAATAGAATGTAGCCACAGCAGTGCTAGCAGTAGGAGGTGCTAGCCATTCTGAGTACATGCCTATTGTCTTGGATGGTGTGATCAGGCACTCCACTCACCGCTAGGATGGCACCTCCTCCCAGTCACTCTGGGAAATAGCTCATCAGATCGATGCCCCTTTCCCATGGTTGCATGCTATCTCTCCACCTCTTTCTCTGGCTCTGCAGCCCCTCTCTCACTCCATGAGCTGCTACCCCTTTGTGACCTGCCATCTGGCCAGGTCACTACACATTTCCCCCTTCTGGGGTACCAAAGTCTTCCTTTAGCAGCCCTAGGTATTCACTGCCTTGTAGTGCCACTCCCTCAGTAGCTGGCAGGAGAACTCAGACTCACCCTCTATTCCAGGTTCTGGCTCACAGACCCTCTAATCAACAGTCAAGGTCTGTTCCCTATTAGACCTTACTGCCTTTCCCTGAGCCCTGTCCTACCTTCCATCCTACATTCCTAGCTTTGGCTGCTCCTCCTGGGTTTGCCAGCCCAAACACACCTCTCTTCTCCCAGAGAGTGATTGAAAACTTCCCCCCAGTCCCTGTTTGCTGCCAATTTCTGGCCTGTATAATCCCAGCCCAGCTTGTTTCTCCTCAGCTGGGCTGCCTCAGTCAATCAGGGGATTGCTTACCCACCTGATTCCTCTCAGCTGTGGCCTGTTGGGTTAATTAGCCTTTCAGGGCAAGTGTGGAGTGAATACCCCACCACAGATAGGTATGTACTTGGCATGAGTACCCCTTCCTTCTGCTCATGCTGCCACAGCTATATTTAGTGCACTAGCGCAATCGGAACTACTGAGGGTATGTCTCCTTGAAGAGGGAATCACAGCCTCAGTTCAACATATACACACAGAAAGTCTGCATGATAGGCTGGCTGCCCTGGAGCCACAGACCCTGAGAGCCCTAGAGTCCCTAACTCTGAGGTAATCTGCATGGCTGGTTGTTCCAAATCGTCTGCCTTCATTGCCCTGGGGACATGGTCCCCCACAGACCACCAGGCAGGCTGCTAAGTAGCCAGATGGCAGGAGGCCAGGGAGGTTTCCAAAACTGCCTGGAAGGCAGGATTCCATCAAAACTCTGCTGGTTTGTGAAGGAACTTCATCAACATTAAACCATCTCCAGAAAATTTTGATTCTGACAAATGGATAAATTCTGATGAAAAATGGTTTTATCTATTTTTTCTACCCAGTCCTCATTTTCATGTATGTTGCTGTTTGTTTACTGCATGACAAATATTTAACTCATTGTGTTTTGAAATGTCTTGACTATATGAAATCATACTCCATTATTTATTCACAACAAGATATCACGTATCTCTTAGGATTATGGGGTGAGCATTTGAAATTGAACCTTTTTATGACATGATATAGACAGCAGCAGAAAGCCTGCCAGTCATTCAGTTGTGAAGTATGAAATCAAGTAACTTTCATGTTGTGAATACCCACTTACAGGTATTTGTGGCACATCAAAGAGCAGAAGAATCTGCCAAGCTCACTTTTTCAGTTCTGTTTTTTTCTTTTTTCCATTGAGCTAAAATGAGCCATTCAGCATTTCCTATTGGCACCAACAAGCACAGACAACCCAGTTGGGGCTGAAGGGTTCTGCTTTTTTATAGGTCATAAACATGACATGCTGTCCTAGCTTTAGCAATGCTGAAGCAAGAGACAGTTATGATTCTTTATCAAACATCATGAGTGATCAGTGTATCCATTATTGGTGACTGAATAGATGTATAATATATGGCATAAAATGGCCATACTGGGTCAGACCAATAGTCCATCTAGCTCAGTATCATGTCTTCTGACAATGGCCTGTGCCAGATACTTCAGAGGGAATGAACAGAACAGGGCAATTATCAAGTGATGCAACCTGTCATCCACTCCCAGCTTCTGGCAGTCAGAGGTTTAGGGACACCCAGGGCATAGGGTTGCATCCCTGATTATCTTGGCTAATAGCTACTGATGGATCTATGCTCTATGAACTTATCTAATGCTTTTTTGAACCCATTTATACTTCTGTCCTTTACAACAACCCCTGCCAACGATATCAAAATGATGACTGTGTTGTGTGAAGACTTTTTCAGTTCTGTTTTTTTCTTTTTTCCATTGTGCTAAAATGAGTCAGTTAGCATTTCCTATTGGCACCAGCAAGCACAGACAACCTGCTTGGGGCTGAATGGTTTTCCTTGTTTATAGGCCCTGAACATGACATACTGTACTAGCTTTAGCTTTAGGTTTGTTTTAAACCTGTTGCTTATTACTTTCATAGGGTGACCCCTGATTCTTCTATTATGTGAAGAGGTAAATAACACCCTCTTATTCACTTTCTCCACACTATTCATGATTGTATTGCTCTCTATCATATCCCCTCCCTTAGCTGTCTCCTTTTAATTTATCTCACATGGAATCTGTTCCATACCCCTAATCATTTTTGTTTCCCTTCTCTAACTTTTCCAATTCTAATATATGTTTTTGAGACAGGGGAACTAGAATTCAAGATATGAGCATACCATGTGCCCTATTTTTTCCCTTAATGCTTATCATTTATAACTACCAATAGCGTGCTTAACCCTTTACAAAACAAGCTGAATGATTATTGCTAGTGCTAGAAGTACCCCAATTGCAAGGGTAAAGTTGGCTAAGCCTCAGAGATTTCCCCTCTTTCCTAATGGAAAATGAATATAAATTGCTATAATTTATAGCATTCATATAATTGTTGTTAAACACTTATTTTTAAGATGAACAGTTGCTTTTTAGTGCTGAATACCCCTCATTGCAAGTTTTTTATTCAATGTCAGTTATTTTTAATAAGGTTATAGATAGACAGGATTTTTGTCTTTTAACTGCAGTAATTACAATGCTCTGATCTTGGATATGCGATCAGTACTTGGGTTTTTCCTTTGCCTTCATGTGATTGCCATTCTATCCAGGTTAGCATACCGCACCCACAACTTTGGAGTCATGTCTACATTTTTGTCTTAATTACATTCAGATATCACAGTCCTCTCAATCTTAAGTGTTTGTGTTCTCTTGATAAGAACCCAGGAAAAAGAATAAAGACATTGTTTATTTTAATAAACTACCCAGTTAACAAGCTTCATAGACAGGCTGATAATTACTACAGCCCCTTTAAAAGAAATAAGCTGACACCATCTACCAAAATTGTATATCAAGTGTCATTTTACTTGTTTGTTCCATTTACATCATTCTTAAATAATGTTAGAATCCCTCAACACATGCATGTGGAGGAGCGCATAGTGACGGTGCAGATAGCAAAGAAAATAAATCAAAAAATCTGATTCAAAGTTTTGATGGCTTCTCTATCCTTTCTATAGCTGTTAAAGTCCCTCTGAGTAGTTGCACTGAGGAGGTCTTAGTCTATGAGGAGAGGGAAATTCAACTGAAACTAAGCTTAGTGTTCAATAGGTTACAAGAAAAAGCTCACAAAAGATGCATTGTAAATAGATGCAAATTAAATAAACCTGAAGCAGAAACTCCAACAAAATATACTGCTGACTTCCAGAGTGTGTATGATTCCTGGGATATAGTAAACACATATGACATACCTATATACCTGTCTCCTGAAATGTCTAGCCCAGCTGTAAAGCACCAGCATTGCTCTTAGATGTGATTTCTGGACATACCTATATCTGGCAGCATACTTCCAAACTAATTTCCCTCTCAAGAAACCATGCCTGCTCTTTTGGTCTCTGGCTGTTTCCTCTCAGTGTCTTACCCTCCCCACCCTTCCTGAGGATCATCTTTTTTACTGTTTCCTCCCCTACTACCCTGTGTTTGCTTAGAAGGAATAAATTTAAATTAATGGAGATACCCTATCTCCTAGATCTGGAAGGGACCTTGAAAGGTCATCGAGTCCAGCCCCCTGCCTTCACTAGCAGGACCAAGTACTGATTTTGCCCCAGATCCCTAAGTGGCCCCCTCAATGATTGAACTCACAACTTGGGGTTAACAGGCCAATGCTCAAACCACTGAGCTATCCCCCTGTTACAATAAGGAAGCCTATTCCCCAAACTGAGCCTTTTCTGAAATATGAAAAGATTTGGTTCCCTCATCCCTTCACCCCACCCCTTTTGTATTTCTCTGAACTTCCTAGTTCCAACTGGGAAAGTGCTAGAATTTCACAAAAATGGTTCCTGACATGGTGATTTCAGTCTGAATAAAAAGGAGTGTCACAAGTGCACTGGGCCATTTAAGAGAGAACTAGTCCCAGCCCCCCTGTGCCTCATTAATAGCCTCACAATGCAGCTGCTCTCTATAAAGAGCCAGAGGACAGCAGGACCAGGATGCTCTGGCAGAGAATAAAAACGACTGCTGTAGGGAAGACCCCTGAGACACCAGGGGAGTTTTGAGATAGAACCTCAGGGCGGAGAGGCTGTGGCCAGCTTAAGGCTGGGAGAAAACTGTTTATTTTAAACTTTTTGCCAAGAATCCAGATCCCAAGCATAGGTATTATTTAACAGAAAGAAGCCTTCTTGAGAGTTATTGAGGTGCCCTAGAGTCACCCATAGCTCTACTATTTATACTTGTGCTAGCTCTCATTGAACTACCATGAGTATGTGTATGTGAGCTGGTGAAATCACACCCCTAGCCTGTCTGTACGGGTAGCCTATGTTGACTCTACACCACCTGGCGATTCATCTGACACGAAGCTTCACTCACACAAAGGTTTCTAAATAGTATGCCATCTGTCTTCAATAATTTAACTAAATCAGGAGTTTTCCCTAGCTCTATAATAAGGATGTGTGGGTATGGGTGTGAGTATCATGTGTACCAATGTTATGACCCCAGAGAAACAGGATTTTTGTTTGGGACATGCTGAGCAAGTATGAAGATGTTTCCCTATGCCAAAAAGGTTAATTTTAGCATTCATTTGTGAATTGCCTATTTTGTTCTTGTAAGACTGGTGTCCAAAACCAGGATGTGTCCACAAAAAATGGACAGCTAAATGTAGTAAATGATGCAAGCAAAGACTGGAACCATACTCTATACCAAGGATACCTGAGTTATAGTGGGCCAAATTGCCACACTGATACCCTGTGTTGTATACCCCATTAACTAATAGGTTTGCACTGGTGTAAATTGTTACCTCTGTTCCCCTAAAAACCAACCCAGGGTCACACTTGTATTAGTTTTATTACGATGCTGCTGTTGGGGTAGATAGAAAAAAAGAGATGGAGCTTATTCATACACGCACACATTCACCGCATTCATGCACCCACACTTACACAGGCGGAGAGTTACCGGAGACAGCCTGGAGACCGAGAGGCCGAAGCGTGGTAGATCTGGTGTGTCCGCCTGCGGTCACGGATCCAGGCTGCTGAGCAGGTCAAGGAGCAGCAGCTGCTTGTGTGCATGGCTGCTTCCTTTTTCTGGAACTGGGCAGCTCCTGTCACGTACGCTGAGTTTTCCTTCTCAAGAAATTCCCGGCTACAGCACGGGAACAAATCTACATGGACACACCCCCAGGACCCCGACCAGGGGTATTCTATCTGCTACCCAAGATCCATAAACCCGGAAACCCTGGACGCTCCATCATCTCAGGCATTGGCACTCTTACAGCAGGATTATCTGGCTATTTGGACTCTCTCCTCAGACCCTATGCTACCAGCACTCCCAGCTATCTTCGAGACACCACCGACTTCCTGAGGAAACTACAATGCATTGGTGTTCTTCCTGAAAACACCATCCTGGCCACCATGGATGTGGAAGCACTTTACACCAATATTCCACATGAGGATGGACTACAAGCTGTCAGGAACAGTATCCCTGATGAGGCTACAGCACGCCTGGTGGCTGAGCTTTGTGACTTTGTCCTCACCCACAACCACTTCAGATTTGGGGACAACTTATACCTTCAAGTCAGTGGCACTGCTATGGGTACCCGCATGGCCCCACAGTATGCCAACATTTTTATGGCTGACTTAGAACAACGCTTCCTCAGCTCTCGTCCCCTAGTGCCCTTCCTCTACTTGCACTACATTGATGACATCTTCATCATATGGACCCACGGAAAGGAGGCCCTTGAAGAATTCCACCTGGACTTTAACAATTTCCACCCCACCATCAACCTCAGCCTGGACCAGTCCATACAAGAGATCCACTTCCTGGACACTACAGTGCAAATAAGTGATGGTCAGATAAACACCACCCTATACCGGAAACCTACTGACCGCTATACATACCTACATGCCTCCAGCTTCCATCCAAGACACATCACACGATCCATTGTCTACAGCCAAGCCCTAAGATACAACCGAATTTGCTCCAACCCCGCAGACAGAGACAAACACCTACAAGATCTTTATCAAGCATTCTTAAAACTACAGTACCCACCTGGGGAAGTGAGGAAACAGATTGACAGAGCAAGACAGGTACCCAGAAATCACCTACTACAGGATAGGCCCAACAAGGACAATAACAGAACACCACTGGCCATCATATACAGCCCCCAACTAAAACCTCTCCAGTGCATTATCCACAATCTACAACCTATCCTGGAAAATGATCCCTCACTCTCACAGACCTTGGGAGGCAGGCCAGTCCTCGCTTACAGACAACCCCCCAACCTGAAGCAAATATTCACCAGCAACTACACACCACACCACAGAAACACCAACCCAGGAACCAATCCCTGTAGCAAACCTCGTTGCCTACTCTGTCCCCATATCTACTCTGGCGACACCATCAGAGGACCCAACCACATCAGCCACACCATCAAGGGCTCATTCACCTGCACATCTAGTAATGTTATATATGCCATCATGTGCCAGCAATGCCCCTCTGCCCCTCTGTTACACCCAATTAAGATTTTGCCTAAAAGACAAGGGTTGCCTCTTGGGCACCTAGAGACAAATCCTACCAATTGTGACTGAGGTGGGTCCTGCCTGCTGTGAAACTTATGCAGTTCTGCAGTCCCAGGTGAGCAAATGCTGGGATCCCACCCAGTGAGTGCATAGCCCATTTGCACCACACAGCTGCACTAGGCACTCACTCAGTTTGGGTGCCAGGGGAGAAAAAGCCAGGGTGGGGCTGGTGGATCTGAAGCTATATGGATACAGTGACCACTTCCCCTCACTTGTTCTAAGCTGGTATAAAAGTGACATAGGCACAACTACAGTTTCATTAACGCTTTGGGGATGTGGAGGATTCAGTCTTCTTCTCCTCTCCTCTCCTTCCTGTTGGACCCTGCATTTGCCAAGCTCATTGCAGGAAATATGTTTTTACTCAAGCTTGTTGAGGGGGAAAGATAGGATTTACCCACATACTGAATAGATTAGTTTAATACTAGCTCCATAACGGAAGTATAGTTTGACTATTAAGTTCTTGCATATACAAAAGTTACAGCTTTATATGAACCTAAGATACTTTTATTCTGCTTAAAGCAACAGAGGGTCCTGTGGCACCTTTAAGACTAACAGAAGTTAGTCTTAAAAGTGCCACAGGACCCTCTGTTGCGTTTTACAGATTCAGACTAACACGGCTACCCCTCTGATAGTTTATTCTGCTTGTTTTTTTTAACTTCCTCTTCTTCCACAACATTATCTGTTCCATTGACAGCTGATGTGGACTCCAGCATTTCCCATCTGACTGGTCCTGTATCATCAAAGCACAAAGGAGAAACTATCAAGGAACAAGAGAACAATTCAGACCCTAATGAAAGGCTGATACTGAGCAGATCAGAGCTGGATATTAAATGTCCTGAAAGACTCATAGTGATTTGCTAACCTGCCTGGAGATGGGATATTTCAGGAAAGTGAGTGATAAAGACTCACTCAAGAATGATGTGCAAGTAACCTCTCCTCTCTAGGTAGTTGACACATTGGGTTTATAGAAATGTACTAGATGGGTTGAGAATTTAATGTATGTGTTATTGGATAGTTATTAACTGTTTCTATATATATATATATATATATATATATATGTGTGTGTGTATATGAGTTAAACTTGATAGCATCTCTGGTGAACTGCTGCACACAGCCATGCAGTGTTCCCAACCCTTGCCTCCAGGGCACCTCTCCAAATTCCCACACTCACAACACAGTCTCTTATGAGGGAGAATCTCCAAATCACAATAATCTCTTTATATCTTCCCTCTTAAAGAAAAATTGTTTTATTAGTTGTATTCCTTTCTCATTCACTGGTCTGTTATTCAATGAACCCCAAAATTGTTAGTCACCACCATTTTAAAACTGCACAACTCCCTGCCTTACAGTGATGTCTCCAGTAAGCCAGAAAGCCTAAAAGGCTAGCACCTGCTGTTTCCTTTCTCTCTGAGGGGTATGACAAGTGCATTGCCAGCAGTTATAAGTTACCAAACAGTTCCTTCTAAGCAAGCACACTTATTCTTAAGGTAAAAGCATTACAGAGAAAATATTAAAAACAATAGAAGACCCTATGTGCATGCTAAAAAGCTTACCAGAGGTCACCCCCTTAGGCTTTGGTAGGCTTCAGTTATCCAAAACCCACAATTGCTTTTTTCCTATGATTACAAGTTCATCCATCTTGGATCCAGAATCAGAATGAAGGCTAGGCAGATCAGCCATTTCTTTATACAACTCAGGCCTTTGATCTTGGGATTCTGTAACAAGTAATCAGCAGACAATGACCTTCCGCTTAGGCCATAGCTTTAAATAGCTTGGTTTTAGTGTAACTGGAGTTGGGGGATTTGTATTAACCTCTCTCTAGGGATTCTGAGATAAACAGAATACATAAACCATGAGCTTGTACTTTGTTCCCTCACTTTTGAATCCGTTAGGGTCTGTTTAGCAAGAGTTTGCAATGTGAACCTCAGGTTGCTGATACTGTGGTACAACTCCTTTAATGACATTGCCATTGTGACATTTTGGGAATCACTCAGATTGGTAGGGGGTTCTGTCACTGTCTGCCTTAATGCGGTGCTGCTATGGATCAGATTCTGGGCACCGGGAGCCTGCCCATAAGCACAAGGTCTCACCTGGCTTCCAGTAGCTAGTTACTCCATTCAGTTTAACACCAACAGCCCTTCCAGTCCCAATTCTCCTCAAATCTGTCTTTCCTGAGTTCCTGTACCAGACATTCTGACTATTCCCCTGTGCTTCATCACCCCCAAAAGCATGAAAGCAGCCCCATAGTTGTCAATTCACTTTGGCACCCACACTCTACAAAGTTTGCATAACAGAGACCTGTTGTCGGTAAAAATAAACACAGATTCAAAGATGAAACTGTAAAAAAAGCAAGTATAGACAAGTTACACAAAAATACACAAAGATGCAGCTTCAGGATTTACCTTCTCTATTAGATAAAATCCCTTTTCAAATACATGTTATCTATTGCCTTTGAACAGTTTCCCAATGTGCCCCCTAACTGTTGGGAGGCGGAGAGGTAACCAGTATTTCACAGACAGCTTCCCCCTTGGTTTCTGGATGAATTTCACTTCAAAGACCTTACATTTTAAAAGTGTTTGCAGTTTTCTTTCTTCAGTCACTACAGATATTAAAAGTAGAGTAATTCCCAGTTGTCTTTCCATTAACTTGTATGGCCACCAGGTTCTTTTCCTGGACCGAACAATGGATGGATACTTTAAGTCAGTTTTGTATAAGAAACTGGCTTGGAAGGTGCCCCTCCCTACCTGACTGCTCACTGCCCTGCTGTGAAGTGATTATGAAGTTTATGAGCAGAGTTTTCCATATACACAAATTTATAAATTAATAACCACAGTCTGTAAACATCTGTCATAATGAGCATCAAGTTCAGAACATGACAATCTTTCATAAAGACATTACTTAATAACTTCTATTGTACTATAATACAGTAGGTAATAAGTTGGTTCAACTGCTCCTTTTTGGAGTTTAAACATTCTGTTCTGCCTTTGGGGTGTCTGGACCCCAATTGTCACACCCAGGAAATCCACTTAACCCTTATCGTCCCAAGAGTCTATGCTTGTCTGGCACATTTTCAGTATAATCTTTTGAACTCCCAGATCTCAAATCTATTACATGCAATCCCAGCCCACAAAAATACATACACTTACTACAATAAGGTCTTCCGAGAATATTGCAGGAAATTTCCATATCTGTCACATATGTCATCTGGGAACTTTTCCAGATGAATTTTTGAAAAAGTTAAGTGATATGCCTAAGAGTCTTTTCTCTGGAAAAAATGCTATCAGGAATCCTGGAGATCAGTTTAGGCACCTAATGGAACAAGGATACAACAGCTAGAGAAGAGCAATTCTTGTCAGGGCTGTTCACTGATAACTTCTGAATTTCCTATACGTTACAGGACCTTCTTTGACATCTACAAATTCTTCTTCATCATGGTAACATTCTCCCCCCCCACACACACACACACAGATACAAGACTAAATTTGCCCAAAGATTATTAATTTCACTTTGAGGAAATGACAAAAGATTCAGCCATTTCATAAATCTCAAAAGATTCAGCCATTTCATGTATCAAAGGGGTAGCCGTGTTAGTCTGGATCTGTAAAAGCAGCAAAGAGTCCTGTGGCACCTTATAGACTAACAGACATATTGGAGCATGAGCTTTCGTGGGTGAATACCCACTTCTTCGGATGCGTATAGTGGAAATTTCATGAATCTCATTTGCACTCTGGGATGTGCCAGAAACACCTGGACCTTTTTGTTTCAGATCTACCAAACTCACTTGAGGCTGGAGATACAGAGGAGGAGGATTTGGGCATGGTCTTAGATGTTGTGTTTAAGAAAGTCTTTCTAGAAAATATTACAGATGAGCCATAGCTACAAAATTCTGGTCTGGATTTTATTTAGATTTATTTTACTATCAATCTCCAGCCTATTAATAACCTCTAGGTGCTTATAAATATTTTTCAAAAATAAAGTGAAAAGGCCTCCCCCGGGCCTACAGAAAGTCAGCCACTCTAGCTTTCTTCCATAGGATATAAACACACCTACAACATATCAGTTAATCTCCCCATAAAATAATGACTCTTCAACATTACCACCTTAATAACTCCGCTACCTCCTACCCCTCAAAAAATTTCCTTCTTAGTAAGAGCCTAGGAGAATTGGTGACTCATGCTCTTAAACCAGGAAATGTTAGCTAAATCACCTCAGATGACTACAGCTGCTGAGTTGTTCCACAGGGAGATTGCCATCTGGATGGTATACAGAAAGTCTTTTTGAATTGGGAGCTTAGAGCCAGCAGCAAAATTCAGACCCAGACAGTTTGAATTCAGACACTTCTCTCACTCCCAGTAAAGTTCAAGTAACATCAAGATCCAGAGTCTAGCTTCACGTTCATCTGAATTTTCTGCATAGGGGAGTATAGTGTAAATTTAGCACCTGAGTTGTGGGTTAAACAAGATTGCATATATAACTTCTCCTTTCAAACAGGGAACATATTCGAGCATTTATAGACTTCTTTAACAAAAATGACCTGATGTACGTTTTAAGAAGCAACACCTTAGCTGCAGATTTTGTAATGCTTTTCAAGCAAAAAATGCAAATAACCAATAACGCAAGTGAATCCAATCCTTTTCTGATACCTATCACTATAAATCTGAGCAACCAGTTCAAACAAGTGGATGTTAACTAAACTGGAAATAACCCCCAAATAGAAGGAAATAAAGTCAACCTCTGCTTCTCATCCCTTCTGTCATCCCATATTAAAAGCTACAATACAATACTGTAATAGACCAAAACAATATTCTATGATCTCTTCCAGCTGTAATATTTCAGATCATTACTGCAGGATACTGTACTAATTTATTTAATACATATGGGATATTCCTGCTAAACTTTTCTTGCACCAAACTTTGTCACTTCGTGTAAAATTAGCTGGAGCCGAGCAAATAATTCAGCCTTTTTCTGGTCAGGGAACATCTGCAAGCAGATCAATTTTCTTTAATTTATTATTAATCCATAGAAATGTCATGGAGTAATTTTAAATAATGAGCAGTAAACTGAGAATGGTACTTGATATTCCAAATTAAAGTTGTGCTAATTAGTCCTTTGATCATACAAGTCACATGGGTTGGGTCCTGTTTCCTTACTGGATGACTATATGGAGTACTTGTGCTGAATACTCTAGCATGAGTGTCTTACATTCACTTCCATGAATATTCACAGGAGTAAAACTCAATCAAATATGTTTTTGCAGTATTCACCTGCTCTAGTAATGGTGTTTATCCACATATTCCCTTTAAAGGATTAAATGTGTTCATTTAATTGGGTTAAACCAAAAACACAACAAGCATGAACAAATCATAAGTGAAATGCCAGACTAAAAGTGAAAAGCAGATTTTAAAGTTTGCACATGACAATGCTAGAAGTAATCAATGAAGAGTGATGATTGACACAGTTTCACCTTGATACACCTTTATTTTCTTGGGCAGTGACCTTGTCAAATCTCATTAAGTAAAAAGGTTTGGGCCTGGCCACTACTTGTATGGAAGGTATCCTAGACAAATACAGGTGTTAAGATCTGGTGGTTGGTCAATTCAACAGATGGCACACTTCCTTCTTGCATACTAGTGAACCATGATATTCAGGAACAATCCTTCAGCAGAGATGAAGAACCAAGAACCTTATAAACTGAAAATCACATTGCAGTTTTCACAAAAGTAAGATTATTGGCTGTGGGAGTTGCCTTCCTCTGCAGGGTGTGGGTGGGGTCCCTTGCTAGGATTATCTGTGTATCTCTCACTTAAATATTTCCCTGCCATTACAGGGGCTCAGGCATTGGTGCACCTCAGTCCCTCCTATTCTCTGCCTGTGGCACACAACAGTCCAGTCTCCTGTGGGCTGTAATACTTTGGTCTCATTTCAGCTGTGTTCCATGTGCAGGTGCTGAGTGGTGCTGGCGGCCTGGGATATAGAGGAGGACAGACTAGATGATCTGGTATTTCCTTTTGGCCTTAAACTCTGTGACTGTTAACTAAGATGTTCTGGCTGAGAGAAGCTAGGTGACTGCCCAATAGCTGCCCCTAAATTCTTCATTTATTGAACTGGAGTTTCTAGATATGCCCCCAGAGCCAGCGCTAGGCATAAACAGACTAAGCAATTGCTTAGGGCCCCAAGCAGCTCAAGGGGGCCCTCAATTGCTTTTTATTATTATTTTCATAAGAACTTGCCTGTTTAGTATTCAGGGGCGGGGGGTATTCCTGCTTAGGGCCCCAGTGGTCTAGCACCACCACTGAATGCCCCCACCTTCTTTTGGAATGGAAAGCACTGTCTGGGACAAGGGTGGGAGGAGGATTATGCTGCGATTAAGAAATGTCACTGTGACAAACTCCAAGCATAGCAATCTATTAGTTTATATTTTCAAAGCTATCTTCACACTGAAACGGGCTGGGAACTTACTTCGTTAAACACTTAGGTTAGCTGTGATATCTAAATTGTTAACCAGCAACACTGATAAGTTCTATTGGGGTCTGATGGCCTTTAAAAGGTTCAACCTTTCAGAGTGACTTTTAGTTTCTAAAATAAACCAGCCAAACTTTCTAAAAATACTCAAATGTCCTGACTATCATTGCAGACAACTGAATACAACCAATCTGGGGTTTCTAGACACTTATTTTTTAGATAACTTGCTACAAACAAACTAGATTTTTCAGATCTGAACTCGAATTTTACAGCTGAGACTTATTTCCTGTTTCCAATACACTTTAAGTTTAATTGGAGCATAAAGTTAAAGGCTATGGTGCCTGACAGGGGAAGGATACACTGCCTTGGCAGGAACTCATAGTGGCATTGTGCTGCAGGCAGGCACAATGTCCTCAAAGCACAGATATGACTGATGCAGATTTTGTAAATTGCAAACAACCTTCAGAACTTCACAAGGGACAAGATTATTTGTTAGAGCTTTCAACAGGAATAGATGATGTCAAGAAAGGACTTATTGTCTCAATAATATTATATCTGCTGGAAATGTGAGAGATCAAAATGAGACAGAACAGCTAAACAATCCTCCCAAATTATAAATGAAATTCTCAATGTGGTCTCAGCCCAGCCCACTTCTATCATCTAAAATCAGCCAGCTCTGATTTTGTAAATGTTTATATATCTACTAGTACTTAAAAGCTTCTAGAGTAAGCTATGCAGTCCGTGCAATACAATTACAAATAAAGAAATCAGTAAGAAAGATTACAATAATTGTTGCTAAAGTCATATTCGACAACAATATCCTAACATGAGCAACAACAAATACTTTCTATGAATAAAAGGGATGATACCAACAGTAATGGTGATCAGTTCCATGGAGGAGTCTATCTTAAGAACCTAACTATTTATTTTGGTCCTTATAGTGGTGTTCTCTCTCATTTATTGTTGAATTCTAACATGATTGTTTATTTGTTTAGCGGTAACACCTACAATGGAATAAAGCTTTCTCCCATGGTGAACACCAAAACTAAGTGAATGCTGTTCAATGCTGCTCAAAAGAATCCATAAATATTTGCTTGAATTTTGATCTGCCATCACATTTTTCAGGTGTAAAGTTTAATATAAATATCAATTCAATGTGTTGTATTTCCAGCAACCTACTGTAAAATACACACAACTGTTTGTAATGAAAGTATATTTTTGCTCATCCAGCAGGAGAATAGAATCACTATAGGGCTTAATTGCTTGCTCGCAACTAACAAGCAGCTCAAATAGCTAATCCAGAAATGCCTGTGATCAATCCACAGTTAAGGGGGAAAAGGTATTTTTTAAAATAAATATATCTAACAAAATTATCCATAAAGCACATTGTTCTGTTAGTAGAAGGATTGAATTAATCAGATTTATTATTTTTTCTTGCGGATAAGGCACTGACCTGGGACTCAGTAGATCTGGGTTCAAGTCTTGGCTCTACCACAGTCTTGCTATGGGACGCTGGGCAAGTCAATTTATCTGTGTCTCAGTACTCCATCTGTAAAAGGGGTATAATAATTCCTTGGTTCCTCCCCCTCCCCTTGTTTTTTTCTATTTGGAGCATAAGCTTTTTAGGGAAGGGACTATGTCTTACCACGTGTATTAAAGCAGTTAGCAAAATGGGATATGTATATCAGCTGAGGCATCCAGGCATTGCCATGATACAATACATAAATTAGAATCACAGCTGTGCCCAAAATCTATGGTGTTAGGTGCTGTACATAGACTTAGAGGTCCTGCACCAAGGAATTTACAAAAGTTGGGGATAAATAATTTGAGTGGGGAAAATGGTGGGTTCAGAGATGTGGCTGAGCATGTCTGTCATTGCAGATTCCATTTTTAAGTAGAATTAGGAATCTTGAGTCCAGGAGACTGACATATTACAGACTAGCACCAAACTGGATGTTGTCATTACATTTCAAGTACCTCAGCCTTGAGGGTTGCCTTTTAGTTTGGTCTGATAGTGGTACCTTATAAATTTTTATAAAATAGGCTTTGAAATGATTGTGTTTTTAAGATTATTCATATATTCTAAAGCCAAAATAGACTGCTGTGATCATCTAGACTGACCTCCTGTATAGCACAGGCCCTAGAACTTCACCAAAACAATTCCTACAGCAGATCTTTTAGAAAAAAAACCCAGCCAAACTTGATTGAAAAAATTGACAGTGATGGAGAATCCACCATTACCCTTGGTAAATTGTCCCAATGAGTAATTACTCCCACTATTAAAAATATACATCTTATTTCCTGTTTGAATTTGTCAGCCATTGGATCATGTTATACCTTTCCCTGTTAAATTGAAGAGTCCATTATTAAATATTTCCCATGTAGGTACTTACAGATTGTAATCAAGTCACCTCTTAATCTTCTCTTTGTTAAGCTAAATAGATTGTGCTTCTGGAGTCTGTCACTATATGGCATGTTTTCTCAGCCTTTAATCATTCTTGTGGCTCTTCTCTGATACTCCTGGAATTTATCAGCATCCTTCTTGAATAGTGGGCATCAGAACTGAGCTCAGTATTCTAGCAGTACTCACACCAGTGCCCAATACAGAGGTAAAATAAACTCAATTCCTACTAAAGATTTCCATGTTTATGCATCCCAGGATAACATTAACTCTTTTGGGATCTGCATCACACTGGGAGCTCATGTTCAACTCATTATCCACAATACCCCCCAAAACTTTTTCAGAGTTATTGCTTCCCCAGATAGAATCCACCATACTGTAAGTATGGCCTACATTCTTTGTTCACAGATGTATAAATTTACATTTAGCCATATTAAAACACATATTGTTTGCTTATGCCCAGTTTACCCAGTGATCCAGATTGCTCTGAATCAGTGACCTGTCCTCTTCAATATTTACCACTCCCCCAATTTTTGTGCCATCAGCAAATGTTGTCAGTCATGATTCTGTTTTCTTACAGGTCCTACTAGAGGTGTTAAAAAGCACCAGGCCACAAACCAATCCCTCTGGGACCCCATGGAAAGCGACCAGCTCAATGATGATTCCCCATTTACAATTACATTTTTAGATGAAGGAAGCTTGCAACACTAATGGCACAAATCAGTATTTTCCACACCTGTGGGTCTCTGTTACCTGTGATAATAACTTCTTCTCACTGTTTCAATAATGTGTTGCTATGGAAATGCAGCCACAAGGTAGCTGGTGTTAATTTAGTTATGGCTAGAAGAATATATGTGGTTCCTTATCTACTACATATAAACTACTTCTTCCCTTCCTTCAGAAATGACCCTGGCTGCATTAAATGTGTGCAACTCAGCTGTACAGTTAGGGACAGCATCTGAGAAACCTGTGTAGGAAGCGTTCAACTCCTGTGCATCACATAACTCAATACTGTGGGGGATTCCCTGTACATGGCCATGGAAAAAGATTTGGGGGCAGGGTCAAGGGATGCAATCCAAGCCAAGGCTCTTATAGTCCTAAAGCTGAGGACTGCAGAGTGACTCCATCAAGTGTCATGAAGTTTGGGAATGAAGAAAAACAAAACAAAACCCTCTCCTGAGCCACTGTGGGACAACTCTGAACCTAGCCCAGCTAGTAGTAAATAGACTTGATACAGGGAGTCGTGGAAAGGGTTTTCCCTATAATTAATAAGCAAAGTAAGGAGCTTTCCCATATCTTTATCTAAGGGCATAGACTTCCCTCATTTAATATGCAGAGTAAGGAGAAGGCTTTAATGCTTATATAAGGCTGTAATGCTTTTATAAATGAACTACAGTCCACATGTGATCATTGTGGCCTCTGTGCCCACGGCTGCCAAAGAATTTACTTGGATCACAACAAAAATGTAGAAGGTTAATGGTAATGGGATGTATTTAAAGCAAAAACCTAATTGGTTTCACAGACATTTTAAGCATATTAAAAGCATTAGTACATTAAACGTTAACATGTTCCCTTTCTAACTCCGCTAAACAAGGATGGTGTGAGAAAAGAGTATTTCAAAATACTATAGGCGTCAGATTAATAGAAGACTTTCAGTATTCTCCAAGAAAGAGGGGAAGAGGAGAAATTTTATGTCCACTGTTTTCTTAAGATGAGTTGAGCTACAACAGGTAAATTTAGACCTCTCTTCCTGATGTTATGGTGGCAAATCTGGTTTAATCTACTGTAGCATAATTGGTGACAATATAAAATCATAATCATTACTGAAATGAATATCTGCATAGAGGACTCATGGCCACTGGAGGTGCACCTACCTAAGTTACAATAACTCTGTGCATAAAGGTACTTAGATGAGAACAAATCAATGACACTTTTTTTTGGAATGATAAACTATAAAAACCATGCGGTGTCAAAGTATAAAAGAGACACCTCTCTGATAACATATCTGTAAAATAATCCAGGAGATGGGCTTTGTGTCCACCCTGCATTTGTCAAGAATATTCATTCCTCATCCAGTAGCAGGTTGCGCCATCGTATGTCCTCTCTGCCCAACTCTAAAATAAAAAAGAGATACAGAAGAGTGAATAGCATATGTATTGTTTATGATAATCCACACTCCGTTATTGACAACGTCTGATTTGCCTTTTGATAATAACAATACATCTTAGCTCTTTTAAATAGATCAGAAGAGAGTTAGCATGCACTAAAGGCACCTGCCCTTATCCAGAGAGTTAAACATTCCTGCTGAACTGAGCCCAACATGATTGCTACAGGGCAGAACCAATTGTTTTTAGAACTTTACAAGAGACTATCTTAAAGTTATATGAGTACATAGCATTTCAAGAATTTCAATCATAAATGTGATATATTTGATTTTAGTGAGCCTTTGAGACTGTCCTATATGACAGTCTCATTAGCAAATTAGGAAATTGTGGTCTAATGAAATTACTATAAGGTGGGTGCATAACTGGATGAAAGGCCATACTCAAAGAGTAGTTAAACTAGTATCTAGTAGGGTACCACACGGGTCTGTTCTGGGTCTGATACTATTCAACATTTTCATTAGTGACTTGGATAACGGGGCACACTTATAAAATTTGCAAATGACAGCAAGCTGGGAGGAGTCACTTTAGAGGACAAGTTTAGAATTCAAAACTACCTTAATCTGAAATCAACAAGATGAAATTCAATAAAGAAAAGTGCAAAGTACTAAACTTAGGCAGGAAAAATCATATGCACACCTAGAAAATGGGGAATAACTGGCTAGGCAGTAGTACTGCTTAAAATGATCTGGGGCTTATAGTGGATCATGCACTGAATATGAATGTACAGTGTGGTGTAACTGCAAAAAAAAAGGCTAATATGATTCTGGAGTGTATTAACAAAAGTGTCATATGTAAAACACACGAGGTAATTGTCCTGCTCTACTCAGCACTGGTGAAGCCTCAGAGGGAGTATTGTGTCCAGTTTTGGGTACCACACTTTAAGAAAGATGTAGACAAATTGGAAAGAGTCCGGATGAGAACATCAAAAATTATAAAAGGTTTAGGAAACTTTACCTATGCAGAAAGGTAAAAACTGGATATGTTTAGAAAAAGAAGACTGAGGGGGCACCCGATAACACACTTACAATATGTTAAGGAGAGTCAGAAAGAGGACAATGACTAATTATTCTCCATGTTCACTGAAGATAGGACAAGAAGTAATGGGCTTAATCTGCAGCAAGGGAGATTTAAGTTAGATAGCAGGAAAAGCTCTTGCTAGAAGAATAGCTAAGTACCGGAATAGGCTTCCAAGGGAGGTTTGGAAGCCCTGTCATTGGAGGTTTTTAAGAACAGGTTAAACATAAACTTGTCAGGGATGGTTTAGGTTTACTTGGTCCTGCCTCAGCATTGTGGGCTGCACTACATGATCTCTCAAGGCTCCTTCCAGACCAGCATTTCTATGATTCTGTGTCTGAGTAAATTAAAATTGAGAAACAATGAGCCAAATTGATCCCTGGTGTGGATGGCATAAAGAACAAAATGCTTGGAGCTTATGATAGTTTATTCATTCAGATTGTTCATATATCAACTATATGAGGCTAAATGCACTATGTGACCATAGAAAAATAACATTTTAGAATGAGATAAATTGTTCTTATGAAATGAAAGATTTAGCTTACAGACTTACACACACACAGACACACACACACACAAACCTCAGCTGAATAATTCTTTTCTCTTTAGTGTTGTGCTGAATCAAGCTTATAACCTTTTCTCTGTGGAAACAAAAAAAGTACCCTTGGTAAGTGGAAAGAATGTCAAGATTCACTATTGTAAAATGGCTAATCTATTTTCTATTAGCCTTCATATTTAACATAGGAATTAAAATCTGATGGGTATGATTATAATTTATACATTACATGGCATTGTGGAATTTTAAACATATTTATTTATCTAGTCATCTTGTTGTGCCTTCAAACCATGCATTTGTATTAATCTGTTCTTTCCTATTTGTGTCAACAAGAGTGGTTTTGGAAGCTAATGACAAGGTTACTTCTGGAAGCTTTTCATAATTTGCAGCTGTTGACACCTAATATTCTCTATGTAAGACTGAAGCTTTTGTCAGCCTCTTCAAGAAGACTCGATAAGCATATAAATTACATTGAGCTCCGTTTCTTTATCAGAACAGGATTGTGACAGTTAAGATGATAATGCCCCAAATGGGAGAACAGCCTCCAATGCTTTGAAATATTCTAAAAATGACCCAAAACAATATAATTAGGCTAAAAACAGCCAACTGTGTGGGAAAGCATCAGTGATATTAGTGGAATGAAAATTAAAAATAACTCTTAGATAAAATTATTGCAATGGACATGCTGTAGTGTTATATACAAATCAAATTAACTTCAGTGTTCAAACCTTAATTTCACTAACATGGGAGAAAGAACACTTAGAGTTCATGGAATTGATTATAAAGAGATCTCTGAAAATTTAAAACATCTCAGATAGTCACATCACAAAATTAAGGGAGGAGTAGAGGAGTGCTTTCCATTTGGGGCTGTCAAGATTACATAACCCCTATCGACATACAGCTAAGAGGATTTAAATTAGTACAAAAATGTGTAATTCAAAAGTATGAAAACTGCAGTCATGCAGTCACAGGACTTGTATGAATTTTCTCAACCTCAAAACAAGCCTAAAGAGCTTAAATCTTGGCATGAGCTTAACTCACCCAAAATAGTGATGCATACAAAATATAACTCTGTCGTGTAGCTACAATGACATTCTACATTACAAATAATTCCAAGAATGAAACCAGTTAGTATTAATGGGAGAACTTGTGGTTGTTACCTGAACATTTTCCCTTCTTTAAAGGGCTAAGTCCAAAGACATCTTTGTGTAGGCTGTCACCATTCTGTCGCTGGCAGAATCAAAGCTGATTGGACATCTGATAAGGGAATATCCCCAATGTTCTAAAGACCCCTTCAGTTTCAAGAAGATTTCAAAGTTAGCCCCTCCATGAAACAAAAAGCAAATCTCTTGTCCTGCATCTGCACCTTGCAAAAACAATAATCAATAAGATTACACCATAAACAACAAGAAAAAATTAACGACTGCAGAGAACATTAACCATAAGTTAAGCAGATCTCCCCTTTTCAGGGAGGGCTGGAACTGTGGACCTATCCCTTAGAAAAAGGGAAGTTTTACAGGTAAACAATTACAATTCTCCCATTCTCTCTCAGGGCTAGGTCCACAGATCCTCAGTGTAGGATTTTTTCATCCATCACAAAATTCCTAGGGAGGGAACAAACTAATGTCACTGAGATAATTGAGATAATTCCTTACTCTAAGGAATCACCATAGCATTCAGGATCTGCCTGCCAAAGGATGCATCAGCTGAAGACTATCTATCTTGTAACAGGAATGACCAAGTTGCAGTTTTACAGATTTCATCATAAGGGGCCTTTTCTCAGGCCCATGATACCACTGTGACATTCTGTACCTTGGGGGAGCATCCTGTAACCCCCATATTCCTCATTTTTATATAATCATGACCTTACATATAAAGCATGCCTTGTAAGGTATCAAGGGAAAGGTTATGATCTGCTGAAAGTAATTTCTCTATCCATATATGTATATCATTAATGCATATGAAGTTATGAGAATTGTGTTGTATGGTTGCCACTAAAACATGCTGTAAATTGGGGAATCAGCCAGATATTAGCTCCCCAGAGGCAACAGCAAGGAAAGTAACCAACACCTGGGCGGGGTCTCAAACAACCCATCAACAACCATTGTCCAGCAAGGGAGCCACAATTCAATGACTCACCTGCATGAGGCCACACAAGCGAAATTGATCAATCTTGCCTGGAGACTCAGTAATGCCCTGAGACATGCCTGGACTTGTGTTCTACAAGCACATGGACTGAGGGTATAAAACTGAACACAGTGGGCACAGGGTTGGCCTTTTCTCCTTCACCCACCTACACTGCAAGCAGCAAGGACACTCTGAAGACTCCAATTGAGAGGACTGGCCCAGATTTCAAGGGTGAAATCTTATATTAAGGACTGCAATATCCTGTGGGGTGAGAAAAGCTGCTTAATCTAGATGTTGCCCAGTCTAATAGGATTGAGAGTTTAGACTGCATGCTTATATTTTGTTTTATTTTGGTAACTAACTAACTTTTTGCCTATCACTTAATATCTATCTTTTGTAGTCAATAAATTTGTTTTACTGTTTATCTTTACCAGTGAGTTTGCCTGAAGTGTATGGTAAATCTGCTCAGGTTTTGCAAAGGCTGGTGTTTGTCCACTTTCCATTGATGAGGTGGTGATTCAATTAATAAATCTGCACTGCCCATCTTGAGCAGTGCAAGATGGTATATTCCTGAGGTGCAGTGCTGGGAGCTGGGAGGATTTGGCTCTGGTACCTTTCTCTGCGTGATTCATGAGTGGCTCTGGGAGCATTCATGCAATCTAGGTGAGTGTGGGGTCTTCACATGCAGTTGTGCTGAGTGATAACAGCACCTGGAGGGGTTTGCTGCTGGTCACTAGCAAGGCATTGTGAGAGACAGCCCCGGCTGGAGAGAGCAATGCAACAAGAAACTGATGATTTAGATGTCTTAGCACCTCTTTTTCCTGGATGACATAAGACCAATAAGGCTGGTTTTTTTCTTATGCTGTCAGTTCTTTTCAAATAAAATGTTAAGGCTTGCCTTATACCCAGCAAATGCCTTATCCTTTGGGTGGGAAGAATGTGAACAAAAAGAAGTCAATGAGATCTCTTTTGCTCGATTAAAAATCCAATTTATTTTTGGAAAAAAGGTGGGATCCATTCTCAAAACCATCTTATCTTTGTGAAAGATGTAGTAAGATGGATCAACTGAAAAAGCTCCCAACTCTGACACCTTTTTTGCTGAACTGATAGTGATTAAAAAAGTCAGTTTGATAAACAAGTAATATAATCAAATTGATTTTGTAGGTTCAAAGGGTGCTTTCATTAAGGCATTGGGCTCAATGTTCAAATCCCAGTACAGAGCTCTATGCACCTTAAAAGGACACAATAGATTAACTGCTCTAATGAAGTGACATATGTACTTCTGCACAGAAAATGTTACATTTCACACCATAAATATGGTATTTGTCTGCAAGCCATTATCAAAACCATCTTGTAAAAACTCCAGAACATGAAATGCTTTGACTACATATTTCTTTCTACACCAAGTTTGAATTTAGACCAGATCCTGAGTAAGCCATTTCTTGATTTTCTCCTACGTGATAATAGAGTTTCAATGAGACTAGAAAAGTAACCCTTTTGTACTAGAAACTTCCTTTCAAATGCCAAGCTGCTAGATTTAACTTGTTTGGATCCTGGTGAAGAATTACACCCTGGCATAAAAAATCTGACCTTGGATTCAGGAACAACGGTGGCTCCATTGACATGTTCACAAAGTTGAGAAACTGAGGCCTACTTTCAACACTCCTGCTAAACCATCCCAAAATAATGTTCACTTTTTTTTGCATCACATTGTTGACTCATATTTAGTTTGTGATCCACTATAACCCACAGATCCTTTTCTGCAGTACTTCTTCCTACACAATCATTTCCCATTTTATATGTGTGCAATTGATTATTCCTTCCTTAGTGTAGTACTTTGCATTTGTCCTTGTTTATTTCAGACCATTTCTCCAGTTTGTCAAGAACATTTTGAATTCTAATCCTGTCCTCCATTAAACTTGCAGCTCCTCCCAGCTCGGTATTTATAAGTGTATCCACTCAAGAGTTGTTTTGTTCCAAGTTTCTTATCTGAATCATACTGTCCCAAGCCAGGAGTGCTGGGCTCAGCTTAGTCAGAGACAAAACTTCAAAGGCATTGACACTGCTATTGCCAGTTAAGTGCCTGTGATTTACTCATCTAAAGCCATAGTCTGCTTTTCTGAATACCTAAAGTGAACTCCTGTAGGAATTAACCTCTAGCAAACAGCAGAATAACCAAAGGCACACATAATATTGATAAAAGCTATATCCCACATCCTTCACAGGAGGTATTATAAGAACCCAGCTACAGATGGAAAAATTGAGGTACAGAAGCAAAATGGCATACATCTGTCCCAGCCTGAGAAGCAGATATTGGAACAAAACCCATACTTCCTGAGTCCCAGACAATAGCCACAGTACTGTTCTTCCTTGTCCTCATAGAATTGTGAAATCCACAGAGACTTATGTAGTTTAAATCTACATAGGTTTGGTTCTCACCTTTGTTTCTTTTGTTAGTGTTAGGCTCAAGCAAATCCAAAACCTCCAAAGCAAAATTCTGTGCAAACAGATGAGTTTCACTTGTTTTTACATGAAAATCATGAACAATTCTGCATAACTGATATAAAGCCATACATGTCCTCTTTCCCTTTAAAGCTGTGCACGTTTGCTAATGGTAGCATTTAAATTTAAATCAGTTTCATGTGATTCTATGATGCACACCGCTCTAACCAATCCAATACTTTATTTAAAAAACAACAACCCCACACTTCAAACAACTGCCTGTTCTGTTTGTCATTACTTTTTCCTCTTTTACTTTTCTTTAGCCCCTCTCATTCTTCTTTTACTATCTCAGAGGTAGTACATGAGCCTAATAATATTTGAACTGAAATAAAAACTTTCCAACACATAATATTAGAGCAATTTTAAACTCATGCAAAATAAGATTCACAGCTACATATCTCTTCTCGTGCATTTTCCTTTTGAGTGGGCCTTTGCAGGCAGAGAGGTGAAAAACCTGATTAAACATTTTCCACAAAACTTTTAAAGAAAATCTTTGCAATTTCATTTGGGGCAATTTTGTGACCTTAAATTTAGCATCCCTGCAAAATTGAAACTTCATGCGTCATCTTTCCACTCTTTTATCAGAAACGGTCTCATTTCAAGCTAAAATTATTTTCATAACGTGGCCATTTTTCCAATGGATGAGCCCATTTTCAAGTTTGTAACAAAGTGAAAACCCAGATTTTGATTAGTTTTGTTTTTGCAAGTCTTTCAGTCTAAATAAAAGTGATTAGAAATCCAAAAAGGACACTCAATGTTGCCAAGTCTCATAATTTTATCATGAGTCTTGAACTATTTGGGATTTTCCTTCAAGCCCCAATTCCTGGACTCATGTGAGCACAAAAGAAAGACAGCTTACTTACTGGTAACTGTTGTTGTTAGAGAGTGTCACCTCTGTATATTCACACTTGTAGGATATAGTTTACCTGGCATCAAACAGTGGATTTTTTTTAGTGAACAGTGTCCATCAAGCCACTTGCCCTGCCCCGCCCCGCCCTGCCCCACCCCTTCGCTCCCCTCCCCTCCCTCATGGAGCATTCCAACTATATAAAAGGGGGAATGACTCCAGTCATCCATCAGTTCATTCTTTAATTTCTGAATTCTTTACCTGATACTCTGAAGAAATGGGGAAGAAGGATGGTGACCATGAATATAAAGAGGCAATACTCTAAAAGAACAACAGTGGCTAGTAATTAACCTCTCCTTCCTCAAGTGGCCTCAGCATATTCCCTCTGGTGGAAGACTAGCAAGACTCTCAGGTAGCCCAGTTTGGGTGAGTGGTGCCACCTGCTGTTGTGTTGGGTGATAACAGTGCCTGGGTGAGGCTGGATGTATCCCCAAACCAGCTGTGTGTCGGAGAAGGGTGCCACGGTTTCCACAGCTCCCAGACTGCACCCCAGAGGTGACAACCCATCACACAACTACTATATGTTTATATTAGAGAAGGAAGGCCAAAGAAATGTATGCTGCTCTTAGAGTGGAAAGAGGTGAGGTTTGTGATCATTCTTAGTTCCTGGAGGGAGTTCATTCCACAGACGTGGACAGCTCCCAGAGACACATGTGTCTCCTGCACAGATGAGCTTTACTCTTATTTTTGAGAGTTCCATTGTACCAGAAGAATGCAGTTGTTGACCCAGCCCAGCCTTCTTCCTGGAGCTCTAGGCGATCTTGTAGATATCTTGGGTCCAGGTCATGAAACACTTTGAAGAAGATAAGGACTGAGACTGTGAATTTGATTTGAAATTCTATGGCAGCCTCAGCACAGGATGATCAGAAGGTTCTCTTGGCCTGTAATTCTGCCTCAGGATAGGCACTGAGGAATTCATTATGTTTCATCTTGTCTGATTCAGCCTTTGTTTTCTGCTATTGGTGCTGGAGATTCTGCCCATCTCTCTTCATCTGGTGTAGGGAGTCAGAAAACCAATCAGTTATGTGTAGGTGATGGGAAGGAAGGGGCTGTTTTGGAGCCAACATGTCTATAACCAAGTAATGATTCACTGGGTCCTCAATGCCTCATCTCGAGGATGGGATGCTGTTGTCCTTTATCAGGTTTTGGAATTTGTCAGAGTCCATGAGTCTTAATGGTCAGATCAGCATCACTAGTCTTTCTCGTTGCCTGGGCACTGGAAGGTCTCTGACCATTGCCCTAATGAGGTGTTGGTCTGTCCAAGACAATGGCTGTATTGTGATGTATTCTATCTTGACATTTAAGCTGAAAATCAGGTCCAGGGTGTGACTGACTGTGTGGATTGGACCAGAGTTGACCTGTGAAATTCCTAGGGAGGCAAGTGACAAGATGAATTTTTGAGATTTTGCATCTTAGGCCTTATCGATATATGTGTTGAAATTTACCAGTAAACTCCTGTATGAATCCTTTTGTCTATAACTGTCTAGAATTCTACTTTGTATTATAGATGGCACAGATTGTACCCACTTTGTTGAGGCTGCCTATCTCTTTCCACTAGAAAATTCTGTTTTCCGTTGCTTATAACTTTGCCAAACTTAAACCAATTGGGATGATTTTTTCTATTTTCTATGGTTCAGCCTAAGGCAGACACTTTTTTTTTTAAAGCTTTAGCTAAAACATTTAGAAAATAAAATAGTAAAAAAAAAATACCTTTTGCCAAAGTATATAAGAAATGGTTTTACATACATTTGGTCCAGAAGATGTAGCATCTCCTTGCATTAGGGAGATATGAAATGTTGCAGGAGTTCAATGGGTACCTTTAATTATGGCAATTCTTAACTTGGTCCTTGACTTTGCAACTTTAATGTTCTTAACATAGTTTCTTGGATGCAATTATACACCTCTACCCCGATATAACGCGACCCAATATAACACGAATTCAGATATAACGCGGTAAAGCAGCGCTCCAGGGGGGCGGGGCTGCGCGCTCTGGTGGATCAAAGCAAGTTCGATATAACGCGGTTTCACCTATAACGCTGTAAGATTTTTTGGCTCCCGAGGACAGTTTTATATCGAGGTAGAGGTGGATTATATAATTTTAATTGACAAGGTCCATAATATGCAAGGATCAAACTAAGCCCCTATCCAATTCAGACTGAAATTCATGAAAGTATGTCTCGTGTCTTTGTTGGAAGTTGGATCAGGCCTTTACAGATAAGCACAAGAAGATAGGGTTAAATTTGATCTTTCAGTCTAATTTCTGAATTTCTTGGTTTTGGGGAATTTTATTTCACAACCTTAACACTGCATTTCTTGACATTTTAGTACTTGTTTTCCCAAATTTAATTTTCCATTGTACATTTTTTACATTAAATAACATGTACATAAAAATAGGAAGATTTTGTAACAGGGTTCTTGTCCAGCTTATCAATGCATACATCAAATATTGCCTACACCTGTCTTTTTCAGAGATTCATAGATTCTAAGTTGAGTAGAAACCACTGTGATTATACAGTCTGACTGTCTACATAACATAGGCCATAGAACTTCCCAAAAATAATTCCTATAACAATAGCATATCTTTTAGTATCTTAAGGAATTACTATTTCCCTCCCTTAGGCTGACTCCACTTCATTCATTTATTTATTTCAGTTCTAGAAGGCTTTGCTTTTAAAACAAATCTGTTCAGCTGCAATTTTTAATTGACTGGGGGGGGGGTTAGATATTGTAGCAGCTCCTGAATTATTGATAGATCAGTTCAGTACCTCTAAGGCAAGGTTGCTAAAATCAAACCACATCTCTGCACACACAGGCACACAAGAATCAGGTCATGTTCATGTAAAACATTCTTCACATTCATTGTCTTTACATTTTCAAAGCTAAAACATCCTAAATTCATATTTGTTTCTCTTCTGTGAGATATGCTATTTTAATATAGTGGAGACCTATCTTAGCAAGCAGCGTCAGAACATAGCATACCTGCTGCTACAAGGCTGCAATTTTGTTAAATCTGGAGAAACTGAACAGAGTGCTATTATCCCAAACATGACTGCAATATGGAGGATCAGTTTTTAAGAGACTTGAGCCCATAACTAGGCAACCAAAATCAAGGGAGCCATGGATGTTACAAGAAGGCATGAAAAATTAATTTAATTTTTTTAAATACTAAGTCCAGTTTCCTGAATTTTAGAAATTTTTAGAATGAGATTTTAGGAAATAAATAACAGAAATAATATACAATGTATATGAAATTCTAGATGAACAATTAACTATCTTCTATAAGGAGTCACAGTCAACTTAAAAATAACTCTTTGGTCTTTTTTTTACCTACCAAGATTTCAAGTCAGACCTAAGATTACTGTAACTGAAAGGAGATAGTAATAAACTGGGGGAAAATTCTCCATCCATTTGAAAACACTTCAATTGACTGACTATCCAATGGGAAAAAGTGAAAGTCAATATGTACAATTCCCCGAGGGCTTGTGTGGACCCTTCTTATTTATAAAAACATTTCTCTCCCTTGTTGGTATGTGGAAATGTGACTGTAAAACCACATTAACTAGTAAAAGGATGTACAGGTAAATATAGGACCTGAAACTACTGTACGTCCTTTTCTGGAAAGTGTTTGATTCTTTACGTGCCATTAATAACCTGAGAATTCATCATACATGCACCAACGACCTTGGGCAATTCTATAGCAACAAGCAATCCTCTTTATCCTAGCCCCTCAATGAACTCAGACTCATAAGGTCTTTTCTTCATTAGAATCATTAAACTCACTAAGTTGCTGTTCTGTCCTCTAAGTGCACCATTACTCACCAGGAGCTTCAGGCTTCTAGTCATGGCTCTGCCACTAACTCATTGTATGGCAATGGACAAGACACTTTACTGCTCCACATTCCTTTTTTCCCATCTTTAAAATAAGGACACCACCACTTACCTCCCTCACAAGTGTGTTGGAAAATAAATGTTCATACAATGCTTTGAAAAGCTAAAGCTCTCTGAGATCTTTTTTTTAAAAAGTGAAAACTTTCGTTCTAAATAAATAAGCACCTACCCAGAACAGCTGGCAGATCAAATTGAGAAACACACTCTGTCACCAGCTGTTTTTATTCTGGAATTAGTCATTTGCTGGTGAATTGGGCATACTTGCTGAATATTTGTGTTCATTAAGTAAAATGATGATATTAAACAGCATTTGGAAACAACATATTACAGCAGCGGTAGGCAACCTATGGCACACGTGCCAAAGGCAGCACGCGAGCTGATTTTCAGTGGCACTCACACTGCCTAGGTCCTGGCCATTGGTTTGGGGGGCTCTGCATTTTAATTTAATTTTAAATGAAGCTTCTTAAACATTTAAAAAACCTTATTTACTTTACATACAACAATAGTTTAGTTATATATTATAGACTTATAGAAAGAGACCTTCTAAAATGTTAAAATGTATTACTGGCACGTGAAACCTTAAATTTGAGTGAATCAATGAAGACTCGGCACACCACTTCTGAAAGGTTGCTGACCCCTGTATTACAGTGTACTTGGAGAAATGCACTGTACCAGTTAAACTGTCAATACTCTTTTCTTTAACAAGGTTTCTTTAACAAGCATGATTGGAAGGCCCTGTTTTTAAACATGAACAGATTGTGGACTTTTCAATTCTCATCACTTATACAGTGTTAGGCTGTAAGCAAACATATGCAGTGTGCAGGTCAAATTGCCCCCAACTTTAGTTATATAACTAGTTGAACCAATTAAATCAAGCAGGAAGTCTTGCCAGATTTGACTTATAACCATGTAGTAGCCCCCACCATTGTGGGAATCTTGTTCAATACAGACTCATTCATAGGAAAAACTCACATGCACCTGCCTTCGGAGGACTGGGAGCCACCAGGAAAGGGTCACCTTTGAGAATGGCTAGTAGCTGTCAGTGCTCTGCCTGTGGATCATCCAATTATACTGAACCCTCACACAGCTGTCCTCCTTATTTTTGGTAAATAGATGTAAGCCCCATCTCAGCACGTGCACTTGGATCCAGTTGTTTCCCAAAATTGTCCTTAATCAGCAAGGGCAATCCAACGGGATGTAAAGAGCAATTTGTAGTTAATTTTTATATTAGTGCTTAGAGGCCACACCCAACACTGGGGTCAGTGCCGGCCAATAGTAAGACAATCTCTTCTCCAAAGATTTCAGTCTCAGATTTACAAAGAATCCAAAGAAAGATAAGTATTCAAATCCCACTGACTATCAATAGAGTTTGGGTGCCTAGCTCCCTCAGGAACTTTTGCTTGTCTTTCCCTATGTAGGTTGGGTTTTCAAAGGTTGGGAGAAAAGAAGCATTATCCCCATTTTACACATGGAGAACTTAGCCACAGAAAGATAAGTGACTCACCTGAAGTCTATGGTAGAGCAAATAATTTAACCCAATCTGCTGAATGAGAGCCCATTGTCTCAACAACAAGACCATCCTTCCTCTCCAGGCATAAAGAAAGATAAATACATACAGTCTGCTTCTCCTTAGATTCTCTTCCTCCCACTAGATGCTCACTGCCTGATTATTTTAAGTATATAGGATGCCCTAATTTAATAATTTGGCCGGGGGACTCTCATCAACTTGAAGTGTCACTGCAACTTCTCTGTTCTCTCTTATAAGAAGATGTAACTCCAACAAAGTCACCAGAACTGCACCAGCTTATACCACATCTTAATCTTTGGGTCTGTTTGTGTCTTACTAATGTGTACAGAACTAGGGAGGTCAGGGACATGACAACCTTGCTTCCTTTGTAAGGGGTAAGAAAGTTGCATTTTACAAACAGTTCTAGGTAAAACTTTTTTTGATTCACAGAAAAAAATGAGAATATTCACATTGTTAATGGAATTTCACAAGTAATCTTTTGGGACAAAATGTTTTTTGTCGGGAGAGCATCTCCCATCGACATGGTGCAATGTAGACACGTCTGTACATTGACCTAAATTATGTCTACTTCCGTTACGTAATTTACGTAACGGAAGTAGGATAACTTAAGTCGACTAACAGCTTTAGTGCAGACCACCCCTAAATGACTTGGCCAGGTCATATAGTCTGTAGCAGAACACAAAATTGAACTCACGTATCCAAAGTCACAGGCTAGCATTCTCATCACTGAGCCATTCTTCACCTCTGTTTCATCTTCTAGAAAAATGTAGGGATTTTTTCCTGCATAAATATATAGTGTAAACAAGCAATTGTTTTTTTCCATCTCTTTGACATAATGCCACAGATAACATCTGATACTTCTACAATCTGAGGAAAGAGAGTCATTTTGATCAGAAGATTGTGGCCAAATAAAGATAAGGCCATAGAACATCCATGGCTGAATGTGTCTGAATCTTTCACTGCTGAATGTTGTGTGTAAATTTTTTGAGATGTTTGGGAGGAACAGATTAGCATATGTAGATAACATTGTGATATTTAAAAGGAAAACTTAAATTAATGTATAATTGGGGGGGAGGGGAGTTAATGGAAGGAAATACTTTGAGTTTCTGACTTTGGAGCAATTTCTGCTTAGGTAGGCCTGAAAACTCTCAATTTAGTCTTCACCACAGAGATATACCTAACCTGGATTTGGTCTTTTCTAGTAATAAAGATTAGGAACCAGCAGTGACTGCAGTATAAAGAAGAGGTGGTAGAATAAATTTGGGACTTTTTTCCCCCCCAAAAAACTTGATTTTTTTTTATGGAACTGTAAGTTCATTTCTTTGCCAGTTATAGGCAAGCTGTTACAGACCAGAAAGACATCTTTTTGGGTGGCAGATTATCCCACATCCACCCAGAAGATGGCAGTTTCTTGCACCTTAAAGTGAAGCATCTGGTGCTGGCCAATGTTGGAGAGACAATACCAAATTAGATGGCCATGCAAGTCTGATCAAGTATGACAATTCCTATGATCCTAATGTTTGGGTCAATGTTATTGGGGGTCAGTGGTAAAAATGCATTTGTTTAATGTAATGTCACTACACTGTAGCACAGCTGATATAGGTTGTACTTTGAAAAGGGGAACGTTAGAAAGAAATCAAGGGTCTTTTGGAGATAATCAAATTAATGGAAATAATTAATTAATTTTATGGAATTTTTGGATTAAAGTTCCAGTAACAAAAGTCAAATGAAATAGTTACTACTCTGTAAAATCCATTTAAAGGCAAAAAGGCTGAAGCCCTTCAAATAACTTCAAACCAGCACTAGGGCCTTATCCCAGTTTGTTTTTTTATTATGTGTAAGACTTTTTTTGTGATTTACTATACTGAGCAATATGCAGTGCAATATCTTAATGTGCTTTTTAAACAAGATATAACTTACAGCTGCATTCACAGAGCTATGGTGATTCATGCATCATAAATGCTTAGAGTAGATCAGCAGACAGGGCCTAGACTGTGTGGACACATTGTGATACATTCACTGAACTCCATCGAAAATAACAAAACTTTTTTTTTGTAGCTTTATAGCTAAAGCTCTTCATTTTCAGTTTTTATTTGTTTAAAACTTCCTGGGAATTTCTGTATTTATTCTACCCCCCTGATACTTGTATTTATTCTAAAATTTAAAACAGGCAAAAAGCAGTAAAACCCCAAAATGAAGGGGAGAGTATGGGGCTGAGGGTGTCCAGTACTCAGAGGTGGCAGCATGTGGGGGAGTGAGGGTGCCCAATTACTCATGCCGTAGAAGTTGAGGAAGCTTGCTCCTTGCAGGCCAGCTGCTGTGGGTCGGGTGGTCCTGGCTTCCGTGCCTGTCTCACTTTCCCACTGCAAAGCAGCAGCCACCAACTGGAAGGTACTCTCCTCTGCACAAATGTGCTGTACCATGTGGTGGGAACTCTGCGAGGGAGACTAAGCTGGTAGGTCAGTGGATTTCCAGCACTTCAAAAATGTGTGTGAAAATTGGTAAAACCCAAATAATGGGGTTTTTTTTTGTTTTTGTTTTTGTTTTTTGAAAAAAACAAACAGGATTTTCTTTGGGAAAAATCACTAAAAACTGGAACCAAAGTACCTTACTTATAGCATAATCAGAAGTGTTTTGAAACACCATAAAGTACGTATACACTAATCTTCATGATACCATAATATGTATATTTTCAAATGTGGTGGATGTAAAATTACGTTAAAACAAATAATCTAACTCTCTGATTCAAATTCAACAGACCATAATTTGCTGTAGCCAGTGAGACCTGAATAATATATACCCAAATATACCCAGATTCCATTTCCTTTAAATGGTAGGGCTTGGCTCAGCCTCATGCCATATGTTGCTACTGTAGGGCCCAACCCAGTTGACATCAGTGGAGTTATTCACATGAATGAAATTGCTTGTGTGCCTGTGTATTACTCCTGTCTGCTTTATCTTCCTACTTCCTTTTTTCCCCTAAAGTAAATGACAAAACTCTGTTTCACCCTGTATGTTGAATAGTTAGTCAGACTCTTGAGCTCAAGAGGGAAACAATGCTGACAGAGGTTCCCAATTTTTCACTTTACACTTACCTTATGCTTCTTGGGGAGCTGGAGTACAGAAGTCAATGGGAGAGCGCTCTATGATCGACTTAGCAGGTCTTCACCAGACCCACTAAATCGACACCGCTGCATTGATTGCAGCAGTGCCGATTTAGACGTAAGTATAGACATGCCCTTAGTCTCTTCCTACCCCAGTTCTCCATCTGTAAAGTGGGGATAATAGTACCTCCCTACTTGACTGAGCATTGGGAAGGTAAATATATTAAGAATAAGGTGCTCAGATACTGTGGCCCTAAGTACACATAAATAGACAGAAACTGTTTCCTGATCTGGCCAAAATTAAGTTTCCAGACCTCAGGCTGTACAATTTGAAAGCTCAGCTCCAATATCTCCATCTGGCTTCTGAACCTCATTAAATAAACTTCTGTACTCCATGTGAGCATGTTGGGGAGCATTGGGAGCCACCTTGTCTGCTACACGCTACTATGCAACCTTACCTTTGGAACATTAGGTCAAATCCATTGTTAGTCTACCATTTCAAGGCTTCCAAACATATGATTCTTTCATAGAATCATACGGTTGGAAGGGACCTCAGGAGGTCATCTAATCCAACCCCCTGCTCAAAGCAGGACCAATCCCAAAACAGATTTTTACCCCAGTTCCCTAAATGGCCCCCTCCAGGATTGAACTCACAATGCTGGGTTTAGCAGGCCAACGCTCAAACCACTGAGCTATCCCTCCCCCCTCCCTGGCTTTCTCCCCATATCTTCTGGGATTCTTATAGGACAACACTGTAAAATGGGTAAACAGGCTGACACCCTGACACCCCAATATTCACCACTGTCATGTAATTAGTATATGCCTTATGCATAGTATGCCTTGTGAGGTGTCATTCTAAAAGTCTTGATCTTCTAGACAGTAATATCTTGTTGGATTGTACAGGTCTGTCGCATCTTACGTGCATTTAACATGCGTGATTTCAGCTTTACGCGGTCGGCAAAAACAAAACAAAAAAAGAGAAAAAATAACAATTTTAATACTTTACCTGTAGTGCTGGCAATTCCGCCCGCCATTACACTCAATGTAATTTTGACTATACGTGATTTTCGCTTTACACGCTGACTGCAGAACATAACCCCACCGTAAGATGCGACAGACCTGTATGTACTATTGTCGTATGTGAAGTTATGAAGTTTGGCTACGTATGTTTTACTGAATCATGTTGTGAGGTTGAAAACATCCACAAGCAGCCTTTCATGTCTGACAGTAAAAAGGCCAAACAATGTTAATGGCTTATTGAGGAAATGCACACAAGCACAAGGATTACCCCAGGAATGGTGTACAATAGAAACCTATCAGAGATAGCACTACACAATGGGAACTATTTGATTTGACCCAGGTCACATCAAAAGAACTTTCCAGCAAGTGGAGAAAAGATATAAAAGGGGGAAAATGACATTATATGGGGATCTCACTCTCCCTACTACACCTGGAAACACCTGAGGAACAAAAACTGAATTGTGGGAAGTGATGATCCCAGGCTAGAAGGATTTTTACCTGTATATGAAAACCTGGGAAAGCCAAGGCATCTTGTGCCTTAAGAATCTGCCAGCCTGTTTACCACTCAGGGTGAGAATTTGCTAATTTATATCCTACTTATCTAGTGTGTTAAGCTCAGTTTGTAGTTTTTGTTTATTTATTAAAATAATCGGCTTTGATCTGTTGGCTATCCCTTATAGTCACGTGAAATCTACCTCTTATACTTAATACACTTGTTTTTGTTTTACACCCATTTTGTGTAATTCATAATGGGGGGGGGTGGGCAAAAAGCTGTGCATATCTCTCTCCACAGTGAGGGAGAGGGCAAATTTCAATTAGCTTATGCTGTACACTTCTCGGTGCAGCGCAAGCCAATACAATTTTAGGTTTACTCTCCAGAAGGGGAGGGCACTTGAATGCTGGGCAATTCTTTATCTGAACTCTCCCATGCAGAGCTGATCTCAGCATCTGTGTGAATATAGCTGCAGCAGGGTGTGTCTCTCTGTTTGTGTGCTAGAAGGGGGCTTGAGAGCCTGTCACAGCAGCACAGAGTAAGGGGAACCCAGGCTGGTGGGACAGGCAGGCTCAGTTGTATCTCAGTTCCAAGTGGCACCCTGGGGGGAACCCGTCACAAGGGGAATCTTTTTTTTTCATGCCACATTAAAAAAAAAGCGTTATGAAATTTCAAAATCTTATCAGGTACACTATTCCACATTTTGTATGTATTCAAGCTACCTCTCAGTTTGTGGGAGGGGGAAATATATTATTTATTCTGTCTTCTCTCAAACTATTGTACTGGCTTCTCAGTCAACATTACTGTCTGCTGGCATCTATAATATTTCAAATGCATAGTCTTGCCCCTCCTCAGTCTATAGAGAGACATATACCATCTTCAGATTCTCTCGGGTTTTTCCAGGAGAAAATATTTAGTCCTACTGAGCCTGAGGTCTGGAAAAACTTTCAAAAATCAGTGTCATTTTAATTTAATCTGATATTAATATATACTGAACTTAAAACATTACAAGCAGTTAAAAATAATTTATATAAGACTCCTGCATGAAGTGCAACATTCAAATAGAATCCGTCTTTCACTGTTCTATGATTGTTCATATTTATTCAAAGTTTACGGTTTTGTCCCCAGAGTACCTGAGATCAGCATCACTACTTCCCCACTTCTGTATGTCTCTTCACTGACTTAACTGGGTAATTTTAGCTAAATCCACTGATTATTAAACTGATCTGGTTATTAGTTCATTTTAACAGAATGCTTTTGTACTGATGTAGAATCTCCTTTTCTAGATTCATGAGTGTCTGCATTTCTGAGCTAGATGTGATTGAGTATTTTGCACCAATGCATAACAAATGCAAGAAATCTGAAATTGAGTCACTAAAATGCGTCAACTGGAGACCTAAGGAGGATACCTTCTATGGACAGTAGGAGATTTCTTGGAACTTCAACCCCCAGAACCAAATATTCCAGACTTATCACTGTGAGCACTCCAACTTGCCTTCTCCCACAAATGCCTGGTGTTGTGCCCTTTCTTAACACAAAAAAAATGATGTTGCAATATTCTCCTTTTAACCTGTAATGCGTCTTGTTTTGAAATAAGTTGAAGATTTTATTGGCATTTTATAGAACAAAATACATACAAGTTAGTTTAATTTTAAATATCTGCGACTGGACACTATTTAAAGTGCTCTCAAGTGGCATCAGCCTTAGGCTACAGAAGAAGTGAGTTAAGTATTCCCCAATACACAAAAGTTTCCATCACTTTATATCATGATGCTGTCTCTTGTAAACTGAGGTCTTGTTTACATGGCAAATTAGTGTGCAGCAAGCCAGGGTGTGAATCTACAGTGCATTAGCTTGTCACAGCAGAGACAAGCCCTTAGCTTCTCAACCTCACACTGTTTTTCTCCCTAGCATAATCTTCCAAATGAGTCCCTTCCCTATTTAATCACTTACATATAATCTACCAATACTTTCATCTCATAAAGTAACACTGGAAGTGTTATCTTTTCCAAGTAGCATCAGAAATACACTTTGGCTTTTGTTTAAGCCATCCTCTCTCTTTGAAGTTAGTTCAATGTACAACAGTGACATACCATTAACACTGAGTCAAAATACATATGTTTCTTGTTAAATATCCTACTTTTTCAGCTATAGATAAACATTTATTCCTTCCTGGCATTGGCTTAGATGAACATGTGTCCAGTTCCAATGTGTTATCCCATTGTCCTCAGTCCACCTTTGTAAACAGATATTAAGGAAATAGTAAATTTCCCTACAAGTCTTTCTTCCAGGATTCAAAACTTCTGGTATATATTTAATTATCTCCTTTGTCTGGCCAGCTGAATTTAAAAGGTTTACAGCATATGTCATAAATATACACAGGGCAGCTGTACTAAATTGCCTAAGTGGCTCTTTTTCCTAATTTTTTGTCTAAATCACTTGGTGGTGGCAGCCATATCGTACAAGGACAAGGAAAGAATTTGTGCCTTGGGGAAGTTTTAACCTAAGCTGGTAGAAATAAGCTTAGGGGGTCTTTCATGTGGGTCCCCACATCTGTAACCCAGAGTTCAGAGTGGGGAGGGAACCCTGACATGGTGGCAGCGCAGTGGGATCATTTCGAACCAGAAGTACAGGATTTTAAAAGGACACATTTTTTCCTTTTGGCTGCTTGAAAACCAGAGAGGAGGTGTTGTTTTTTTTAAAGGACACTTTTTAGCTGAGAGCAGCTGGAGGGTTTTTTTCTTTGCCCGAGGGCAGAGTAGTTAAGTTACAGCAAGGGAATTCACAAGCTGTGTTGTCCGCCCCCCCCTCAACTCGGGCTAGGCTGCAGTAAGGGCAGGAAGGTTAGCAAATATGACCACCAGTGAGGCAGCTACTAAACTAGAGCTGGCCAGACTAGAAGCAGAAGAGAAGGCAAAGTTTCAACTGAAACTCAAAGAAACAGAGCCAACTGCACACAGAAGGGCTATGGAGGCAGAAACAGCCAGGGAGGAGACTGCCCATAGAAGAGCCCTGAAGTTAAAAGACAGAGAAATACAGGCCCAGATTGAGGCCCAGACTTTGGCCCAGAAGCATGAACTGGCTGTTATGGAGTTGAAAAGATGGAATCCTTCAGCAGCTGGCTCCACTTCCCTAAAAATCCACAAATCGGAGCAACTATGTCCACAGTATGATGAATCCAGTGATAATGCTGAATATTTCATCACCTTTGAGAGACTGTGCTCCCGCCATGCAATTCCTGACGATCAAAAGATGACCACATTGGCAGCAAAATTGACTGGAAGAGCTCTGGACATATTTAACAAGATGCCTATTGAAGATGCTTCTGACAAGGGTAAATTTAAGGAGTTGGTGTTGAAACCATTTCAAATTACACCTGAAACTTACAGAGTAAAATTTAAAGCCCTTAAGAGAGGGGCTGGACTAAGTAATATGGTTTATGTAAACCAGATGAAGGATCTGTTAGATAAATGGGTCAAAGGAAGGGGTGTAACTAGCTTTGAAGGAATGTGTAATTTGGTTGTACAGAAGCAGTTCCTGACTATGACCAATGACGATATAAAACAATGTTTATGGGATAAGAAAATGGACTCAGCAGAAAGTCTTGCTTTTTATACTGATCAATATGAGCAGTCCCAGACCATCAGAGAGGTGGGGCAAATCAGAACAAAACAGGTGGAGGTAGCAGAGAGGAACAACCGTGGTCGCAGTTTGGGCAGATACCAGAAGGGATACCCCGGGACCACACCATACCACGGGGGGCAGCCCAAGGCCCCACCTACACCCCAAGGAAAACCCCAGACACCTTTTCGTCCCACCACAACATTCTCCAGCAATCCACCTCGCCCCAGTGACCAGTCAGCTGGGCAATGTTTTAAATGTAAAGAGCTGGGGCATGTAAAGGCCAACTGCCCCAAGAACCCCAACAGATTACAGTTCATTGCACTGGGGCCACACCAAAGGTCCTCAGGCCCAGATGCCTCCCAGATACCCTCAGAGTGAAGGGAAACTGTGAGTGTGGGCGGGAAGAAGGTTATAGCATGGAGGGACACTGGAGCACAGATGTCAGCTATCCACCAATCCTTAGTGGACCCCAAATTCATCAACCCAGAGGCCCAAGTGATGATTTAACTCTTCATGTCAACCTCTTTTGACTTGCCCACAGCCAAGTTGCCTGTCCAGTACAAGGGCTGGTCAGGAATGTGGACTTGTGCAGTCTTTGATGATTATCCCATTCCCATGCTGCTGGGGGAAGACTTGGCCAACCATGTGAAGATGGCCAAGAGGGTGGGAATGGTCACCCGCAGCCAGGCTAAGCAAGCTTTCATGCCTATCCCTGTTCCTGAGCTTTCTACAAGGGCCCCGTCTGTGTTACCAGAGACCCAGACTGAGGTGGTGGAACCAGACCCCATTCCAACATCTGCGACAGCAGTAGTGTATCCCGTCGCAGAGACCCAGCCAGAACCAGTCCCAAAACTGGAACTGGCAGAGCAACCAACACCAAAACCATTGCCAGCACTGAATTCAGTGCTTGCAACCCCGTCTGCAACTCCAACGCCAGAGGGCACCACTGAGCCTGCACTGGCAGCAGCAGTTAAACCTGCACAAGAGGCTCAGCTGGAGTGCACCTGAGGAAAGCGGTTCACAGACAACGGAAACAACCCCATGAACTGCATCACTTCCAATGGGACCAAGCCCAAGTCCACAACCCAGTGAGGAACTAATGTCTCCAGCATCAAGAGAACAGTTCCAGGCAGAGCAGGAAGTGGATGACAGACTCAAGGGAGCTTGGACGGCAGCACGGAGCAATCCACCATGTCTCAGCTGTTATAACAGGTCCAGGTTTGTTATAGAAGGAGGACTCTTATACAAGGAGACTTTTTCTGGTGGGCACAAGGAGGTCTGGCATCCTCAGAAACAGTTGGTAGTTCCAACTAAGTATAGGGAAAAGCTCTTAAACTTAGTCCACAATCACCTTAGTGGCCATGCTGGGGTGAACAGGATCAAGGACAGTTTGGGGAAGTCATTCCACTGGGAGGGAATGGGAAGTGGCCCCTCTCCAGTCACTCCCCATCATTGAGGTTCCATTTCAGCGTGTTGCTGTGGATATTCTGGGTCCTTTCCCTAAGAAGACATCCAGAGGAAAGCTGTACATATTGACTTGCATGGATTTTGCCAGCCGATGGCCGGAAGCAGTAGCTCTAAGCAACACCAGGGCTAAAAGCATGTGCCAGGCATTAACAGACATTTTTGCTAGGGTAGGTTGGCCCTCCGACATCCTTACAGATTCGGGAACTAATTTCCTGGCAGGGACCATGAAAAGCCTTTGGGAAGCTCATGGGATGAACCACTTGGTTGCCACCCCTTACCACCATCAAACAAATGGCCGGGTGGAAAAGTTTAATGGAACTTTGGGGGCCATGATATGTAAATTCATAAATGAGCACTCCAACGATTGGGACCTAGTGTTGCAGCAGTTGCTTTTTGCCTACAGGGCTGTACTGCATCCCAGTTTGGGCTTTTCACCATTTGAGCTTGTGTATGGCTGCGAGGTTAAGGGGCCATTACAGTTGGTGAAGCAGCAATGGGAGGGGTTTATGCCTTCTCCAGGAATTAACATTCTGGACTTTGTAAACAACCTACAAAACACCCTCTGAGACTCTTTAGCCCTTGCTAGAGAAAACCTAAAAGATGCTCAGGAAGAGGAAAAGGCCTGGTATGATAAACATGCCAGAGAGTGTTCCTTCAAAGTAGGGGACCAGGTCATGGTCTTGAATGCGCTCCAGGCCCATAAGATGAAAGTGTCATGGGAAGGGCCATTTACGGTCCAAGAGTGCTTAGGAGCTGTTAACTATCTCATAGCGTCCCCAACCTCAAACCTAAAGCCTAAAGTGTACCATGTTAATTCTCTAAAGCCCTTCTATTCCAGAGAGTTAAAGGTTCTTCAGTTTACAGCCCAGGGAGGAGATGACGCTGAGTGGCCTAAAGGTGTTTACTATGAAGAAAAAAGTGACACTGGCATGGAAGAGGTGAAACTCTTCATGACCCTTGTATGTATGCAGCAACAGCAGATCAAGAAGCTGTGCACTAGCTTCGCGCCGATGTTCTCAGACACGCTGGGATGGACCAAACAGGCATACCACTCCATTGACACAGGTAATGCTCGCCCAACTAGAGCCCAACCTTACCAGGTGGCTCCTCAAGCCAAAACTGCTATAGAATGGGAGATCCAGGACATGCTAAAGATGGGTGTAATCTGCCCCTCTGAAAGTGCCTGGGCATCTCCAGTGGTTCTAGTTCCCAAACCAGATAGGGAAATACGCTTTTGTGTGGACTACCGTAAGCTAAATGCTGTAACTCGCCCAGACAACTATCAAATGCCACGCACAGATGAGCTATTGGAGAAACTGGGACGTGCCCAGTTCATCTCTACCTTAGACTTAACCAAGGGGTACTGGCAAGTATCACTAGATCAATCTGCCAAGGAAAGGTCAGCCTTCATCACCCATAAGGGGCTGTATGAATTTAATGTGCTCCCTTTCGGTCTGCGAAATGCACCCGCCACCTTCCAGAAACTTGTAGATAGTCTCCTAGCGGGATTGGGAGAATCTGCAGTCGCCTATCTTGACAATGTGGCCATATTTTCTGATTCATGGGAAGAACACCTGAAGCATCTCCGGAAAGTCTTTGAGCGCATAAGGGAGGCAGGACTAACTGTTAAGGCTAAAAAGTGTCAAATAGGCCTAAACAGAATGATGTACCTTGGACACCAGGTGGGTCAAGGAACTATCAACCCCCTACAGGCCAAAGTGAATGCTATCCAAAAGTGGCCTGTTCCAAAGTCAAAGAAACAGGTCCAATCCTTCTTAGGTTGGCCGGATATTAGAGGCGATTTGTACTGCACTACAGCCAAATCTCTGCCCCACTGACAGACCTGACCAAAAAGAAACAGCCAAATGCAGTTCAGTGGACTGAAGAGTGTCAGAAGGCCTTTAACCAGCTTAAAGCGACACTCATGTCTGACCCTGTGCTAAGGGCCTCAGACTTTCCTAGTAACCACAGATGTGTCCGAGCGTGGTGTGGGAGCAATCTTAATGCAGGAAGGACCAGATCAAGAATTCCATCCTGTCGTGTTTCACAGCAAAAAATTGTCTGAGAAGGAAAGCCACTGGTCAATCACCGAAAAGGAATGTTACACCATGTGTATGCTCTGAAAAAGCTACACCCATATGTTTGGGGATGGTGTTTCCACCTGCAAACCGATCATGCCGCACTGAAGTGGAAAATCAAGGAAAATAACAAAAAAATTCTTTGGTGGAGTTTAGCTCTCCAAGATTTTGATTTTGAAATACAGCACATTTCAGGGGCTTCTAACAAAGTGGCTGATGCACTCTCCTCTGAAAGTTTCAGAGAATCAGCTGATTAAAATCTTCCTTGAAATGTAAAAAATATTGTTAGTTCTTATATAATCAGTAGTATGTCTAGATATGCATGTGTCTTATTAACTCTGTTTTCTCCTAGAGCTCCAGGAAGAAATCACAGCCAGTGTGAAACAGGCTGTCCAGCAGCGCCTGTGATTTGAGTGGGGGGGGGCATGTCATAAATATACACAGGGCAGCTGTACTAAATTGCCTTACCTGTAAGGGGTTAATCAGTTCAATTAACCTAGTTGGCACCTGGCCAGAAGGACCAATGGGAAAAGAAGATACTTTCAAATCTGGGGGTGGGGTGGAGGTTTTGTTTGTGCTCTCTTTGTTTGTTCCCTCTCTGGATGGAGAGAGGATCCAGGCAGAAAAAAACATCTCCTGAAAACATACCTGAAATGAGCATCTAAAATTACAAAAATTGTAAGTAAGGCAAGGAAATGCATTAGATTATCTTTTGTTTTAACTTGTAAATTTTCCCTGTGCTAAGAGGTAATTTCATTCCTGTTTTGTAACTGGAAAGCAGAGTCAGAGGGGAATCCTCTGTGTTTTTTAAATCTTTTTATTTACCCTGTAAAGTTACCTTCCATCCTGATTTTGCAGGTGTGATTCCTTTACTTTAAAAAAAAAATCTTCTTTTAAGAACCTGATTGATTTTCAGTGTCCTAAAAGCCAAGGGGTTTGATCTGTACTCACATTGTAACCAATTGGTTAGTATATTATTCTCAAGTCTCCCCAGGAAAGGGGGTGAAGGGGCTTGGGGGTATACTTTGGGGAAACAGGGACTCCAAGTGGCCCTTTTTCCTAATTTTTTGTCTAAATCACTTGGTGGTGGCAGCAATACCGTCAAAGGATAAAGAAAGTATTTGTGCCTTGGGGAAGTTTTAACCTAAGCTGGTAGAAATAAGCTTAGGGGATCTTTCATGCGATTCCCTACACCTGTACCCCAGAGTTCAGAGTGGGGAGGGAACCCTGACAGCATACATTTAAATTAAGTGGCCTATGTAGTATGAAGATTTAGGGTAACACCTTTGTCAGAATTCAATTAATTCGAATGAAGATGGGTTATTTGCACATAACATTCCTCAATTACTTAATAGGGGTGTTAGGATCTGGAAAGATATTAAGGGCCCAGTCTTGCAAACATTCATGTAACTTTTCATGTTTCATGCTACTGAAAGAAGGATCTGTTCATGTTTGCAGGATCAGTTCATGTTTGCAGGATTGGGCCCTAAAACAATAAAAGTTGGATGACAGATTTTTAATATCAAATGAACAAGCAGGAGCAACTCTCCCTGAAGACAATCCACTTAAATCAGGTATTGATTTGGATTACATTAGCTAATCACTGAAGTCCTTTTAGCACTAGGGATGATCAAAAAGTTTCCATCAAAACTGTTTTTCAACATAAGTGAGTTTGATGAAAAAAAATTGTTCACTAAAGTGTCCATCTTCTGTAGAAAAATTATTTTTTGTTGAAAAACGGAATGCCCTAAAACTGAAATAATTCAGGTTGGAAATGCTGACACAGTGTCTCATGGGAGTTGTAGTTCAGGTGTCTCATGTCCCCATTCTCTTCTAAAGGCCAGACTCCCTGGGTGTACAACATCTCCCATGCTATACTACCTGCCCTCCCAAGAGGAGAGATTATAGGGCATCATGGGAGAGAGAACCTGACCAGAGAACCTGGCCTGTAAGGAGAATGGGTGCCTCAAACTCTCAAACTGCAACTCCCATGAGACACTAGAGCACCATTTTCAAAATATTTTTGTTGTTGTTGTTGTTGTTGTTTTCAGCCAAAATTTTTCAGTTTTCAAATTTGGTGGAAAATCTAGATCAAAGATTGCCCCTTCCTGTCCCATTTTCATCAGTTTTCCAATGGGGATGGGAATCTTCTTCTGACTAGATGTAGTTAATATTCAATGCTCCCATCTTAAAATAATCAGTTATTAACAGACACATCCAGATCACCAATCTTCTTGGGATGCTTCAGTAATCTTCCCATTGCTGCTACAGAAATCACTTAAAGATCAGGTTCACAATACCAAATCATTTGGTCATTATGTAGAAAAAACTCCTCTTGTCTTTAATGAGAGTTTTTTGTGAGTAAAGTATGAAATATTTGGCATAAAGATTTTTTATATATAAATACATATATGCATCCAATGATGCAAAATATTTTTCCTTACAAGCAAAATGCAGTTATGGGGCCCTATTTCCCTATTTTAAATTAGCCTAGCCACAAAAAACTAATGAAAATAAAGGAAAATACAACAACAAAAATCACCCACGCAGTTAGAAATAGCTTCCCAGAAAAAGCCTTATATTCCTTCTGTAAAGATGCTGTGAAACAATGCTGCCAGTGGGGATTTTAGTCTTCTTGCAAGAACATTTTTCTTTGCAAGGTTTCAAGAACACTGTAGTCTGACTGGGTCAAACTTTGTGATAGTTTTGATATTTCAACGTACAGTGACAGCTGTACCTAGAAGTGCAGAAGCACATGAAAATGTAAAGCAAAAATGAATGGAAGTAGCTGTTACAGCTGCTCAAAAATGTATTTTACATGAAAAATAAACCAATGAAAATTTCATGTTTTCAAATTGAAGGGATTTTTGCTTTGTTAAAAAAGCTAAAAGTTTGCAGTTGTCTAAAAACAGAAACTTTGGCTTTTTTATGTCCCCTTCCAAATTAATGAAAACAAATTATTACAAAAAATTGTTTTTCCAGACTCATCTTATCTTGTGTTATCACTTGCCCTTTAAAAGGGGGGGGGGTAAAATGAATGAGGAAATATTATACTTTGATATTTAAAATCACAATCCCTGATTTTCTTAACTCCATACAGGCTGCTTTCTTCAATTTATCAATCAATATAATATTCTTATGCTACGGTATTTAGCAAAAGCTTACATACACAAGTGCTTAATTTGATATTCTACAGTTTCCCACTCCTGCCCACAAATACCATTTTTAACAGACCATCAAATATTACAAAATCACTGGGAGTGACTTCACTGGGAGTTTTGCCTGAATAAGGAGTGCAGAATTGGGCCCTAGTTTATTTTAAACATAGATTGCATCCCTTTACAATGGTTTGAATTTAAACAAACAACATGGAAAATACAGCAGGAAGCACAGTTCTGGATTAATTCCTCATTCAACCAGGTATCTCATGAGAATTTCATTTCATTAAGAATATTACAAGCAATAAGTGGCAAATTATTTTTCTACATGATGATATCCCTTATTAAAATGGCAGCCTCCTAATTGTTGTATTAAGTAGTTAACAATTAATCTTATGTCTTGCCTATGGAATATGTTGAATATATAGACCCCCCATCCTAATAGGTTTTCTGGTGAAGGAAAGGACTAATACATCCAAAGTATCCAGGTGTCCCTTTTCTAACTGACAAATATTTGCTGAAAGGAAAAAAATTTGTTTTCCTTTTAAAAGCATATAGAATATGTTAGTATTTAGTGTCTCTTTTTCATAAGTATCTTCCTTTGTTTTATTAATATCATTTACCCTTATTTCTTTAATTGAGTAATTCAGACAACTTTTTGCAGATGTATTCTATAATGAGGGGAGGATTAAAAAATCTATTTTTCCTTTGGGGGTTCTCTCTATAAAATTCTAAATTCCTAAATATTGAAGTTACATATTCCTCTTCTTCAGGACTGTGGAGACATAATCTCCTGATTGCCTGATTTCTTTGTACTTCCCAGTGTAAGCGAATTTTCTACTACTGGATGTCCCCTGAAAATTTAAAATGATCTTAAATTGTGCCTTTTGACAACTCAAGGGGAAAGCTTTTCAAAGCAGACAACTTGAGAAGTTATGTCTAGTCAATAGCTAATCTGATGGAAATGGATATTAGCAGTGTTTCTGTCTTTGTCCACCTCAGAGCTCAAGTTTCCATCAGTAGTATAGACTTTACTAGGAAAAAAGAACAGGAGTACTTGTGGAAAGTACTGTTCTTTTTGCGGATACAGACTAACACGGCTGCTACTCTGAAACTTTACTAGAAGACAATGCTGTTTGACCTTTTACATATCACTTTTCCTTCAAAACAAAACACTATCCTCCTTCTACAAGTGTTAAAAGTAATGATCCTCTATTCATCTTGGGTCATCCAGATAAAGGAATGAAGCTGGAATAAAAGTGTTTTGCTTCACTCTAGGAAAATGTTCTAAACAAATCTTTAAGCTGTCTCAACATCAGAGCCCTTACATGCACACAGCCAGTACATAACTGGCTACTGCAGTAGAATGGTAGATGTCGCATGCTGCTTCTCTTCAACATAAGGTTTGGATATTATGGATTTGTATTGTTCTTGAATCAAGAATTCATACCTGAAGTAGCCTCACACACATTGAACAAGATGAGCAAAATGAGTCTTAGAAGACTATCAGCGACAGTCCTAAAAAGGAGCAGCTCCACATCATGCAGGGCACTGGACAATGACCTCTCGAGGTCCCTTCCAGTCCAACAATTCTATGATAACCATCTCTGAGGGGAATGAGTGAAGCTATCTGAAAGTAATTCTGTCCACCCCTACCTGATCCTGCAGTCATGTCAGCCACATCCCATAGACATAGACATAGCATAGACATATGATTGATGTTGGTGTGAGGAGATAATCCATTAGCACTATACATTATTTCCATTGCATATCAAGGCCTGAAGCCCAAAAGACTAGAGGAAATCACATACCAGTGGAGTAAGCCTGTTGTCACAATTTTCTTAATAACCTTGCCCAAAGAGGGAGGTGAGAGACCATATTAAGTGATTATTCCTTAAGATGACCACTGAATTTAGAAGTTGCCAAAAGCTTGTTTAAAGGAGGCATTAACAAACTTACAGATAACAGGAGTTTGTACAATGCAGCCACCCACCCAGAAAGTAAGAGATTTCATCCTTCTTATTCTTTAAATATAAATTAATATAGTTAAATATCAACAAATAAGTAAAATACAGCAACAAATCAAAGACGAAACCTCAGAGCAGAACTCTAAAGAATAGTATCACTCTTTTGTTCAGCTAATACGCAATAGCCTACTCTATACTGTATAACATATTAATTACTTAAGGTGGCTTTTTCCTCACTCCTCCAGTTCAGGAGAGCTTTTACCCTTCAACCACTGGTTATTCCCCACAAGGTTTTGCTAAAAGAAGAAAAGTCTTTTCCTCTTTCAGCTCTTGCAGATGAGCTTGATGTTAATTTATACCAGGGTTTCTTTTTATGTGCCAGCTCAGGACCTCATTTTTAGCTTACGCTTGTAGAAACTAATCAATCTCATATGAGTGCAAAGATGACAAGTCTAAAACTCAGGAGATATGTGACTGGTAACAGGGGAAAAGATTGAAACTTTCTCTACTCACTTCTACACATAACTTCATTTATACTGTGGAGAGAGATGCCTTAAATTCCTAATAAAATTCACACATTGCCCTTGTTTATAAAGATCATCTGGGATCAATTACTAAGAGTGATAATGGATGGTTACATCAGCCTTCAGGACTCAGACACTTACTTATCTCTACTGACAACGGACACTGGTATTCTCCTTTGAATTTCACCAGCCACGGGTCTGTTTCACACATGGTAAAATGGACTTCGTCCAAATAAGGTTCATGTTCCTATAGGAGCTAATTATGGAAGCAAAGCAGCTTGCACAGATGTTCAGTGCCCTTTAAGGAGTGCATTTTTCTGTATGAATAATATGGTGACTGTTTTCAAATAATTATGCATGCATTTAGACATGCTCTTCATGAGCCAGCTTTCAGCCTGCCTAAAATGTGAGAAGGTATAGATGTTGGCAACTTGTACAGCTCAGTGGAGTTGTATATATATAGGAGTGGAGTTGTATATATAAAGGAGTGTCAGAGTGTCATTCTGCTATACTGCCCACTTGTCAAACTTGTATCTCAGTTTCACACCAGCACCTTTTTTTCATCTTTAACATAGATGTATCCTGGGAATGTTACTTGATCATGTAGGATTACCTCCTACCCCTGCTCTGAACAAGTTCAAGATAGGCTGTCCCACACAAAAATGTTTAGTAATAAATAACCTAGCACTCTTAAAATGTCACAGTATTATAATAACCACTCTCAATCCAATACAGACATTATCATACAAGTGACCCATAATGTAATATAAGTTGTCTACATCCCAGTCCTCTGCTTGAACCCCTGAAGCTCTTTCCTTATAGTTAGCAGGTGGAGAAAAGTTTCCATATAACAGTAAACAAGTGAGGAAGATAAGTTCTGCTGCTGTGAAAAGAAGGCAGCTGGGATTTCCAGCTTTGTTTCCTTTCTTAGAACCTGTAAGAATATACCAAGTTAATTTTCCAGTTTCCTTGGTAACCCTTCTGTGAAAGGGAGGATACTAGTAGAGATTGTGAGGAAGGAAAGATCTGATGAATAAATACAGTTTCAAATATTTCTTCGAGAAAGTGAGTTAAGAATGCTTAGCTCTATTAAGACAAACTTTTGGTTTCAGTGGTTTAACATTTCTCCAGATTGGTTTCAATGCAATCTAACTCTTCTTCAGAAATCAGAAATACTTAGCATGATCCACCCCCTCACCCCCCGCCTGAAAAAACAAACACAGGTGTCTCATAATTGCCTCTATATGGAGGATCATGTTAGTATGGGCAACAAACCAATTCACTGTAGCATGCTTGGGTAGAAGAATGGTCATCACAACTGCACACCACAGGGGCATCTACACTAACTATGGTCAGAAATGAATTGACCAGAAGAGTGGTGGGAACACATGTACTACAGTGTGCGACTTTAGGTTTCAACCCTAGGAGCAGGAATACATTGAGATCAGTCTCTTTCAAGTTATATTCCCCCATCCCCAGAATTTTTTTTATTTATTGTAGTTTAGAGAAATGTAACTATCCAGTTCTACAACTGCAGTTGCAATCTATAAAATAATGCATACAGAACTCTAATTAGAGTGGTATCACCATACAAAGCCTCCCAAGTCCACCAAAACTAAAAATCTCTTCCCTTGTAGCCCTTTTGTTGCTTTCTCAACTCATCCCCTCACAGAAACCCTGGGAAAACAGATAGGCCCTGCCAAATGCTTGAGTCAACAGACAAATGTTTTAAATCAGGGAGGGAATGAGCTCTAGACCAGAGATCCTTTCACATTGAAAATGCCCTGCTAGCAAGGAGCTCTCATTTAAACCAAGGACTATTAATTTGAGTGCCTGAGCCAATTGCCATGGAACTAAGAAAAGAGGCAGTCTCTAAAACTTTAAACTGTACCCAGAAACATACTAGAAACTAATTCAGACTACAGGGCAAAGGTATCTTGCCAGCACCCATCCCTAAGTAAGCTGCATTCTGCACCAGCTGAAGTTTTAGGTCTAGAGATTCATATCTAGGCACAGTGCATTACAGAAATCCAGCCTGGATTCCTTGGTGAACAATTATCTATGCAAAAATTCCTATACTACAGGACTAGTGATAACTTGAGCCACCCCTGGAAACCACTGAAACTGATTTTTTCTAAGCAATTTCATGTACTTTACTGATTCCAATGAAATGGTCAAATAACTTGATAAACAAATAAAGCATGTCTCAATTTTGTAAATCATTCACCCTATACAGGTAAGTAGCAGCATTAGGTGCTCTATTTCAGGGGGTGGTCATCCCTGCCCATGCTAGCCCCAGGTCTGACTGGCTCTGACTGTGTTGACAGCACCCAACAAGGTCCCCTGCTCAGGGTACTGAGCGAAGGCAACAGCAGACCCAGTGAATGAGATCCAAGTTCCCCAATGGTAGTGAAGGTAAATGACTGCAGATGCGTACACTGCACAGGGCGGAAGGGGAGCTAGATCTTCAGAACCGTCATCCACATCCTCAGGAACCAATGTCATCTGGCAGAAGAATTCCCAGGAAGGGGGATGATTCACCCTCTCCATCCCCCCCAAAGCATCTCCGAGTCCAAAAGAGGCAGAGCAAAATAAAGGGGCAACCAGCCATGACAAACTGCAACAACAGCCCCAGGGATAAACCCAGGGCCGGCTCTAGGCACCAGCAAAACAAGCTGGTGCTTGGGGCAGCACATTTTTAGGGGCGGCATGGC
>NW_020664399.1:2583316-2592755 GCF_002925995.2 Terrapene triunguis | reverse complement strand
CCTGGGAGGGAGGGGGAGACTCCGAGTGGCCGCGGCGCGGGCGCCGCTTCTCCCCCTCCCTCACTCCCTCCTAGGCTTGAGAGCCTGGGGGGAGGAGGCAGGGCTGGGGATTTGGGGAAGGGGCGGAGTTGAGGCAGGGCCAGGGGTGGGGTAATTAAAAAACAGGGGGGGACGGCCAAAATTCTTTTTGCTTTGGGCGGCAAAAATCCTAGAGCCGGCCCTGGATAAACCCCTTATTATGACCAGCTCCCAGAGGAGGAACAGGGTTTGCATGCATATGATGGGCATGACGCAAACCCCGCTCAGGGAAGGCACAACCCTGATGGCCCTAACTCCCCAGAAGTCCAAATCAGATCTCAAAGGTGAATTCTATGTTGCCACATGCAATGTGTTAATACTGAATGGTACTGCATTGCCAAAGGACTCACCCACTATAAGATTGTAATTTCTGGCATCACAGAGGCTTGCCTGGCACAAAATTATCAAATCCCTATGGAAGGATTCCATTTCTACAGGACACACCATATTCAAGGTGTGGCACTTGTTATTAGACAACCTCTAGCACAGACTTTAACCATGTGAAACCCCAGCTCCCCACTCTTAATTTATGCTCAACTTCAACACGGGCATGGACACTTATCTTTCATTGTGGCTAATGCACCACTAGAAGATGCATCATCTGTGGAAAAAAGATACATTCTACACCAACTAGCAGCAAACATCCAGTCAGCTCCACAACATGACACAGTGCTCATGCTCAGAGATTTCAGTGTTGTGACTGGTTATGATCAAACTGGGTATGAAAACATGATATTGTAATAGTAGGATTTTAGTGGTATTATTTAAAAACAAAACCAATTCATTTTATACCTACAAAACAAGAGTTTTATAAACCAGGAGTGTTGGTTTAGGTCCTAAACATTCCACATATTTATACAATATATTTATACACACATATTCTGTTTTCTTAACATCCCTTACACTGCTTTAATTTTTACACAGCTGTACATAGATTACATTTATATACATTTGGGGGCAGTTAAGTTCCAATAGAAACCCCTTATGTTCTTTTAGCGAATTTGATTAAATTGTTCATAGTCAAATGATTTAAATCGGATTGTCTCTTTGCCTGGCTTATTTACAGACATTCCTTTGGAAAAGGGCCCATTTTTCCTTCAGAATGGCTGCAAAGAAACCAAGAATTCTCTTTCTATAACACTTTTCTTTTTTAACATTTTTGCAATGTTCAACTGCTTAATTCCCTCCAGCCTCCGCAGAGTTAACTTCTCACTCTCTTTCCTTAAATCACTTGCTTATCTCCCAAAATGACACCTTCATCAACTCAGATTTCACCATTCCAAGTATTGTTCCAGGGATCTGAAATGCCCATGTCCTTACTTACTTTTTTTTTTTTTTCTTACTCCTGCCACTATGCCTTCAAGGCTTCCAACCTGTTTTCCATTTTTTTTATCTGTTGCCTGCCTGCTTGTCTGGGCCCGATCCTGCTTTCCTCGCTGAACCGTTCCTTTTCATGGACACAGGCTTTGTTCCACTACCAATTTAGCAAGGAGGGTGGGCTCCTCAACTAGTCCCCACCCTTCTTGGTTCCTTTCCTTAAACATTTCTTTCAAAATTGTGAAATCACCACAATATCAATCACACAAAATACTATACGGCCCAAGTCCTATATCCTTCAGAGTTTGGTTTAACAGAGCAAGATCTGTTTAAAAGGAGTAATCTTTTGGACAAAGTATCATCTTTGGATTGCTTCCTTTTAAACATTTCTTACACTGGTGCTACCACTATTTGCCCACACTCCTATAGCCTTCAGAGTTGGGTCTCACATAGAAAATACCGCCTGAACATATTTCTTTATGAATCTCTTTTACCTTTATAACTCTTTCGTGCCCACACTTGTGCTGGGATTTACAAAACACAAAAGTCTATACCCACTAAAAAAAACTCTGCCTAACAGAGCAGGTGGGGGAAAACGCTAAGATCCCTACCTTTTGGGCTCGATCCTGCTATGACCGAGAGTATAATCACCTATGCAATTTTTCCCCAACAGACGGGTAGGAGCGAGGACTCTAACCCTCCGCATTATGGTCTGGCACATGTACGACCTGGTGTGTGCACACATGAATGATCTATTACTTTATACATATGGTATATCTTTTAGCAATATTTAGCAGTATGTTCAAAAATCACAGTGCATGTCTTCCCCCTTTCGCAATTCTACACCAAAAATGTTATGCTTATAAGAAGCACACAGGATCTTTTTCAGGGGAAAAGGCAATACGCCGCATTTATTGAAGATACAACTATTAGCATATGCATTCAATCACACCACACACACACACACACACACACACACACAGTCCCACCAATCGATTTATAGTTACCAGTCCAGAGTCCAGATCAATCTAGTGGCCAGCTAGGTTGATCATGGGTAGGGAGGAGCCGGGTTCCTTCGGTCATGATACAATGCTCCGGGGAAGTCTTGGCAGGATGAACCTAAAATTTCATGGCAAGGCACCCTATTTAGATAGTGATTTTCCTTCATTGGGACCAATGAGTTTTGCTCCATCATGCTGTAATCAATTGTTCTTTGACAAGTGCTTGTTTTCTTAAATTGTCCTTCTCATTCTTTATCACGGCTATCTTGTCCCCATTGATAGGTGCCTGTCTCATCTTTAAAGTAATCAATCTGCCCTCCTCTGACATTTCAACATGGGCGTGTTGCAGCCTCCTGGCGCCCTTGCATCCGTCTCTGGTTCCTCCCTCATACATCTGGCTCAGCGATGGCCTTCGCACTTATCTCTTTACACACACATTCCTCATTCACACACAAAACAGAATTAATTTACACAGAACATTTTAAACAGGAACATCAAGTTGCAATGCACAAGAAAACAATCATGACATTCTTTTACTTATTTTAAAATGCTAAACCTACAACAAAGTAGTGACCTTAAAACGTCTGTTATTTTCTTGAAATTAGCCCAGATGCAGATTCTGGCTCATGCATCTTTACGAAATGGCCCATTAGGCCATTCCTTTCTGCTATTCAAAAAGGGTGGCTGGCAGGAGATGATCAAACCATACACCAATACATTTAATACATGCTAAATTATTATCTCATTATTCTTCATCCTTCATTCTAAATCATACAAAATATAAAACATAAAATCTTACTATTACAATATGTCCCCTTTGGTTCAGATTCCCCAAACACCACAACCACTTAGCTTCTGACACTGTGCCAGACATTGTCTGTCATGGGCTCCTGCTTTAGGCACCTCAATAACCATAGCTGGAGCTGGATTTCAAACCAGGGATGTGCTATGACAGAAATTGATCACATTTTCATCTGAAATTGCTCCATAGTGAAATCTCACTTGGTCTTCACTGGCACAGAAACACCAGCAAACTCAGCCCCTAGACTAGTTGCCGCTCAGCTCCCACTACATCTTCCAACTCCTCAAAAGCCAGGTGTCATCAACAGCACAATGCCCAACATCATTCCAAGGATCCTGTTGAAGCCATGGAATACACACAGGTAATTGAAAATCACATATATCATTTCAGTATGCTCTTGGGTGATATGAAGATAGCATTACATATACCAGTCCAGGCAATGTCACACACCCCTGCTGAAACAATCAGCTTTTGATCGTCCAAGCAACTCTGGCTTTCTGAAGATGCTTTTGATATGTTAGTGAAAAAAGCATAAGCATGCAAATGGGGAGATGTCTCATCAGCAGATGAGGTCCTGGACAAATGGAAAACACATTATGAAAGCATACTGAACCATATGTTACAGTTCAGGGCAACTGCACCTATTTTTCCCCCTCCATGGTCCACCAAAGACACCAGCATTGGTTTCTTGATCCTGGACCATACCTTTTCCTGGGTGGAGACCAGCATATCTCTCCCTCCTTATCAGAGATTTTTCCAGGATGCACATACTGCCTGCACTGTGATATCCCCAGCAAACCAGACTGCCTGAACAGTCCAGCATCTGTGCTTTGCTTTCTCTTGGAAGGCTTATGAACAGCATGATTGCAAGCAGTTATAGTTTACCAAACAGCCATTTCAAAGCAAGCACATTTATTCTTAAGGTGAAAGCATTACAAAGAGAATATATTAAAACAATAAAAAACCTACTTTTGCATTAATAAGCTTCACAGGGATCACACCAGCTCCAACACGTGATCTTGTACGAGTCAGTCCTTCAAACTCCACAATGGGTATTTTCTGTGGTTACAAGTTCATTACAGCCTTAACTCAGAACAGGCACACCCATGAATAGTTCAGTCTTTCCTTTATACATCTTGGTCTCATGTAACAGGTGATCAGCAGATAATGGCCCCACTCCTCAGAGCATAGCTTCAAAGGGCTGTTTTTTTTCATAACTGGGGATGGGGGATTAGCATTCACCTTCCCCTAGAGATTTCCCAGGAAATCCACTTCACATGTATTGTCCCAAGAGATCATTCTTGTCTGCCACATTGTTCAATATAGTCCTTTGATTATCCAGGCCCACAATAATACATAAACCATTAATTTAATATAGACCCCAACACTAATTAAACTTAATTCAGTAAGGTCTCCCAAGGATCAGGCAGGAAATTGCCGTGTCACACCACAGACCTGCTGATAACTGTCCAAAGCCATGTGACCTTCAACAGATCCAGGGACAAACACTGCTCCTCCATCGCTTGAGGAAGTACAAAAGGTCATCCAAATGTTTTAGAATGGATGTGCTGCGGGACCTGAGGGTATTCCACCTGAGCTGCTCAAGAGTGCCTTGGAACCAGTGAGCATCAGCCTACATCATAGTAACCCTGTACAAAGGAAAATAATCTTGCATCAAATGTGGTAGCTACAGGCCAATCTCCTTGCTACCAGTCTCTAGAAACATCTTTGCTAATATTCTTAAGATACATCATCATCCACAGCAATCAGGTTTTACTGCTGGTCAGTCTTTATCCTCCAGCTTCTGGCTCAGATGAAAATTTAACTGCCTGCTTCTCGGGGCATATATCAATATCTAAGCAGCTTTTGATTTGGTTGACAGGCTACCACTTCTACTCACACTTAAAGGAGCTGATGTCCTAAATGTTCTGCTAAAGCTGATGTGCAATCTTCACAACAGAACCGGAATGAGTATGCATTGGTTCATGGCTTTCACTGTGTTTCTAAAAACCTTAGGTGTGTGGTAGGGATGTATACTCACCCAGCCACTATTCTGCCAAACTGTCAGCTGGATATTACGTCTTGATGCTCCACATGTCAGAATCAAGGTTGGTCAATAAATGTTCACTGACCAAGACTATGACAAAAATGTTGCCTTGTTTGTGGCAAAAGCAGAGAATTTCAGCCCTGTACTTCAAGGTTTCCAAGACCTTCATTGAATGTCTCATGGCAGAAGACCAAGGTCCAGAACCTCAAACTCAGAATCCGTAGTGCAGGTAGGGTTGAGCACTGTGTAGAGCACTGATGAGTTCTTCTCCCGAGGTCGCAAGCAGAGTTCAAGTGGTTACAACAAATGGGATGTTCTCTGACAAATAGGTCTCACCGCCTCCTGCAGGAAGTCCATGTCTCACTTATGGATGCAAAACTGTCTCTGCCACGAGACAAAGTTCAGAATAGATCAAATCTGTATACTGCCTGTGCAACTATATGGGTCATAGACCTGGATCCTCTTACAGACAGACTTGGAGCAGCTAGAACATTCCATGTGCACTGTCAGTGCCAAATCCTGAACATAAAGTGGTTTGACTTTGTGCAAAATGTCATAGTCCCACAGAGACCTAGCCTTCCTCCAATTGCTCACTACATTCAAAAGTGGCATTGCATTCTCTTCAGTCATGTCGCCACGATGGACAAAAACACCCCAGCACACCGTGCTCTCAAACTGTCCATCGATGCACAAAGGGGTGCATGCCTTGACACTACCTGGTGTCACCTGTTGGGCTACCCCAGAGATTCATGGATTTGCAGGAGTGAACCATATCTGGGAACTTCACTACATGATGCCTGTTATGATGTCATCAATCATGGTCACCCTGGCTTGCAGACTGATCCTCAATAGATTATGTGTGTTTGTCATTCCCCCAGTTTCTAGAGCTGTTCAAGCAATCTGCAGACATACTGAATCATTTACATTTTTGCTGCTGCTTGTGAAGTAGCAATAGGGGGATAGGATCCATCTATTGCATCAGGAGTAGCAGCCATAAAATACTCATAACACATTTACTCACTTACACTTATGCAGTAGGATCAGAATCTGGGCTCTTATTAAAAAGCACCATTTCTATGACAGAGAACCCTTCACAGCTTGTTTCAAACATTTCCCTACGCTGAAAAACCTTAGCAGCTCCCTAAAACGAGCTGCAATATTGTTAAAATGTCAACAGCTCTGCTGGGCAACTTTCCAACAACAACAATGGGGCTAGGTTTATTTGCAGTTACATACACATGCACTGTCTGTTCACTCTGTCTTCCTGCCTTTTATTGTGCATGAAGTAGATTGAGATGTAAAATGAAAATCTCATTCACTGCCTGCTTCTGAGAACAAGGTTCTTCTATATTTCAATGCTCCACCTGCTCACAAAACTGCAAGCAGCTAGCAGCGTGGACGGATAGCATGACAAAACTATATCTTGTTAGCAAGCTTAAGAATTTCCAGGTCCCTCATAGCTACGCTTTCTAGGTGTGATATCACCAAACTTGTCAATATGCATTTGCTAGATCAGGCTTCAATAGTGAAACAACAAACAAGCAAAACAAAAGCAAAGCAAAAAACAAAGCAAAAAAAAAAAAAAAAGATGGGAGTAACACATACAGAACCAAATACATTGCCAGTATGTCACATATATAAATAGGTAATAAGCTATGCGCCCAAGCTGGCACAAGGACAGGCTGAAAGCAGTTGGATTCTGCACAGATGCTGAATCCATCCAAGTTAGTAGATCCCAATGCAGGATGGGAGCATAAGATGTCTATTGAATATGGTGATGGTTCTATGTCAAATAGACACAAAAGTGAAGGTGCATCTTTTGTAAAACAAAAGGTGCCAAAGGCATTGAAAGCAGGTGAGGCCTTCTGCAATGCTGAGGAACATATTTTCTACAACAGATTGTTACTCAACTGTGGGCACAAGTGATGGTATAGTGGCATCTTATTACGGGAATTTGCTGTGCAAATGTTCAGATATAATTGTGCAGCAGAATTTAGACAGGCCCACACTTTCAGAAGTGTCTAAGTGCTTTAGTTTTTGGTTGCTGATGTTTCTATCTGGGCACCTAAGAATTAAGGGACCCAATATTAGAGGAGATTTTGGAACATTTTATGTTCTCACACGAGGTAGTTATGTGCCCACAACTGAGAGAGTTATCTAAACACCTACCTTTCACTTGCATCTGCCACTGATGGCACCCACCAATTGGGAACACAGTTGACTGCAGGCAGAACACTTCAGTTGCAAAATTAGAGGTCTCCCTGAAAATTTAGAAAGGTGAAATTAGAGACTTCTGTCATAATACTCTTACAGCTCTTCTCCAGGTCAAATTTTCACAGAGGTGCCAACGTTCTGTTGTTTTAGAAATATTTGATCTACTAGGCCACTTTTTGAAGATTAGTAAAAAAATAAAATAAAATACTGCTCCATCTCCTTCCCTCTGAAATTTGGATCAGGTAATTAAAATACCAGAGACAGAGCTGGATACCTATTATGTGATATCAGAATGATTTCCTGTGCTTCAGCCTGTATGTCGTTACCATAGCAGCTGTAAGGTGCCGTGGCATGTTTCTGATCTGCAGAACAAAATACACTCATCACATGAAATGTAAGTGTTTCTGAGTAAAGCTTTTTCCTAGTTATAAAGCTAATTTCTGAATGAATTGTTTTATTTATGCCAAGCATATTTTATTTTCCCCTTTTTTGCCCACTTTTAAAGTGAACCTTTACTGGATGGAGGGATGAAAGAGAAGGAGTAAGTTATGCTGATACAAAAGAGTTTATTGCAAGTGTAGCATGCTTTGGTTTCCTATATGTGGCATGCACTGTAAGCACAGTGTGACTGCTACTTGTATTCAATAAGAAAGGCTAAGGTGACCTCTATGGGCCAAAATGGGTGGCTGTTCTCCAGTTAACTGATTTCTAGGGCTATACATGTTAAAATTGACCCATGAAAACAGTCAAGGAGCATAGCACTGAGTCTCCCAGGGTAATTTATGCTGTAGACTTATTCCCCAACTGCTTGATTTTTCAGACGAGGTTCATGTGGGCTATTTTTTCCCCACATTCAATTAGTGGTAACATCTTACCTGAAGGGTTATTGATAATGTGGGGAAGAAGGCATAGAATGTATTTCATTTAAATGAAAGTATCATATTCTGCAGGTCCTTAATTTCAATTCAGGTAAAATCCAATGTGCATGTCACAGAATATTTTTTGTAGTATGTTTTGGTCCATATTATGCACAAAAAAAAAATGCTGGGCTTACCTTACCTTTGATTTTTATTTCCTATATCCATATAAATAATTGCAAGTGGAATATATTGTCTTTTGCTTTGTCTGAGGTGTTTTTTTGTTTGTTTGTTTGTTTGTTTGTTTGGGGTTTTCTGGGAGGAAGGTTAGCTTCTCTTGTACAAAAACCTCACTGTGATTAACCCAGTTCTGTCTTGATGAAAATAACTTGTAGGAGGTTTTAAATGTGATACTGTAATTTAATAAAATAATATATAGTTGTTGTGCTTAATGGTATCTTTTCCTGAGTTTTTGCTTCAAAAGTAATAGCAACCGGTAAAACTCTGCCTCCACTTAAATCATGCTGTAAATGTTTCACAATACATTTCTATACAGTCATGGGATAAGGAAAGCCCTCTCTTGGATCTGTAACTGGTTAAATGATAGAAAACAAAGGGTAGGACTAAATAGTCAGTTTTCACACTGGAAAGAAGTAAATAGTGGGATCTCCCAAGGATCTGTATTGGCAGGGCCGGCTCCAGGCACCAGCTGAGCAAGCTGGTGCTTGGGGCGGCAGATTGTTGGAGGCGGCATTCCGCCCAATCCTAGGGCGGCACGGCCGCTTTTTTTTTGTTTGTTTGTTTTTTGTTCTTGTTCCGCTCTGGCCGCCGTGTAGGGGGCGGCGGCGCCGAGAACCAGAGCGCCCTGCAGGGCAGTCCTCTTCCTTCCCTCCCCGCCGACCTGAGCAGAGCCCTCACGGCAGGCGGAAGGAGGCGGCGCAGCGGGAGGGGCCGCATGGCAGTGCCCCCGCTGTAGACCTGGCCGCCCCCTTCTCTCTCTCTCCCACCTGCTCCCTCCCCCTCCCCCCCAGCCGGTCCCTCTGCACCTGTGCTCCGGCCGCGCCGCAGGTGGTTTTTTTTGCTTTGCCGTTCTGGCCACCCCGTTTTTTTTTGGTTTTTTTTT
>NW_020664399.1:2522946-2583216 GCF_002925995.2 Terrapene triunguis | reverse complement strand
GCGCCGCCGGTTTTTTTTTTTTCTTTTGCTTGGGGTGGCCAAAAAGCCAGAGCCGGCCCTGTGTATTGGGACTTGTGCTGTTCAACAAATTCATAAATGATCTAGAAAAGGGAGTAAACAGTGAGGTGGCAAAATTTGCAGATGATACAAAATTACTCAATATAGTTTAGTCCAAAGCTGATTGAAGAATTACAAAGGGGTGTCACAAAACTGGGTGACTGGCCAACAAAATGGCAGATAAAATTCAATGTCAATAAGTGCAAAGTAATGCATAGAAAACCTAATCCCAACTATACACACAAAATTATGGGATGTAAATTAGTTGTTACCACTCAAGAAAGATCTTGGAGTCATTGTGGCTAGTTCTCAGAAAAGATCCACTCAATGTGCAATGACAGTCAAAGAAGCTAGCAAAATATTAGGAACCATTAGGAAAGGGATAGATAATAAGACAGCAAACATTATAATGTCATTATCTAAACCCATGGCACCACCGCACATTGAATACTGCATCCAGTTCTGGTCACCTCATTTAAAAAAAGATATATTAGAATTAGAAAAGGTATAGAGAAAGTCAACAAAAGTGATTAGGGGTATGGAACAGCTTCCGTACAAAGAGAGATTAAAAAGTCAGATGGTTCATCTTAGAAAATAGATGACAAAGGGTGGTTGTAATTAAAGTCTATAAAATCATGAATGGTATACAGCAAGTGAATAAGGAAGTATAATTTATCCTTTCACATAACTCAGGAACTAGGACTCACCCAATGAAATTAAGAGGCAACAGGTTTAAAACAAACAAAATGAAGTATTTCTTCACACACTGCACAGTCAACTGTGGAACTCGTTGCAACGGAATGTTGTGAAGGCCAAAAGTATAACTGGGTTAAAAAAAGAATTAGATAAGTTCCTGGAGGATAGGTCCTTCAATGGCTATTAGCCAAGATGGTCGGGAATGCAACCCAATGCTCTGTGTGTCTGTAATCCTTCATCTGCCAAAAGGTGGGACTAGATGATAGGGGATGGAGCACTTGAAATTCTTTGTTCTGTTCATTGCCTCTGAAACATTGATACTGGCTACTGTCAGAAACAGGGCACTGGGCTATACGAACCACTGGTCTGACTCCATATGGCCATTTTTATGTTCTTACCTTCATGGAGATTCCAAGCATCCAAAACCAGGTATATTTCAATGGAAAATGGTTTTCAAAATATAAATTTTCTGAGTTTAGCAATATACCAAGTAATCTTAGCCCAGGTTCTGCCATCCACACTCTTACTGGAAATCACCTTACTCTGAGTGTACCCCACTGAAATGGGGCTATTTGTGGAGTAAGATGTTACTCAGACGTAAGGGTGGCAGAATCTAGTATTTAGAGAGCTCCTTTTACATAGCATCTCAGATTCCTTTATGAAGCAAGATGAAAAGAAAGTGAACATATCTGATAAAAAATTGAACCTAGATTTAAAAGTTTCTGTGTACATTAATCTATTCTTTGTTTTGCTTTTCCAAAAGCAAAGATCCAACAAAAAACCCTGACCTCTGTTGATACCAAACAAACCCTAGAAAAAAATCAAAAAACAAATTACGAATGGGAGTAGAGAGAATAGTCAGCTTAGTTATATGCAAGAGACCAAAGTCTATGGTAACACTGTCTATATAAACACTAAGTATTTTAAATTTTGCAGGCAATGTAAATATTTATTTTTGGGGGTGATGTGCTGTTGTAGCTAATTGGATTGGGTTGTTAGGTCTGTTTAGATACGTTGCAGTAAACATTTAGGAAAATTTAGAGGCACCCGCACCTGGATATTAGGCTTGTAGTTTGAAGATATTTCTGTAAGCATTAAACAATGTTTAATCAATTTGCTTCTCTCGTGCAAAACTATGAATTCCTATATTATTGAAGCAGATGACAGAACTCAATGTTGGACATTTTACCTAAGAATAAATCCTAATCAAATTGATTTGTAAATTCTTGGCACTCTGTAGTTAATAAGGGGTTGATCCTACATTGAGGCCCATACATTTTTGTTCTCAGGAGGCCCCAACAGGTTGCTCCAGCAAAGGGTGGCTATTGTAATTTCATCCAATGCCTGATGGGGGCATTGCAGGGTTGGCATGTGATTAACAAGCAGCTGATCAGTGTTCAATTCCAGAACCTTACCATCACTGTAGTGTACGGTCCTACTAATACCAAGGACAATAATGCAGCTGTAGATAATTTTTACTATCAAATGCAGACAATCCTTAATGAAGCCCCAAGGAAAGATATTATCATTATCCTGGGCTTCTATAATGTGCAGGTAAGAAAGGACAATAATACCTGAGCAAGCAAACTCGGGGAGTTTAGTATTAGAAAGACGAACAGGAATGGACAACTTTGTGAGAACAATCACTCTGGCCTGTTCACACATAGTCTCTAGCATGCAAAACCACTCTCCGCTGAATTATGTGTGTGCTCTAGCAGTCACTCCTGAATTATATTGCAGAATGACACCACAAATTCTCAGTCCCAGACTTGTCCCCAGAAATGTGCATCTTATGCCGCCCAGCAGCCTTCTGGACAATACAAGGTCATAGAAAGTCAGCAATTTCACTAATAGAAAATGATATGCACAAACATGTTATCTCAAATGGAGTTCCCAAGCACTTTAACCTAACACACTGGTTTGGTTAAAACAATAAAACAAGTATATTAGCTACAGAAAGATAGATTTTATGTGATTAAAAGAAATGAGGTATAAAAGTTAAAATTGGTTACAAATAAAAGGTAAAATGCAAAATAACACCTAATTTTACAAGCTAAGTGAATTTAAATCAAAAAAGTTTTTTTTTGATCTTTCAGCCAAGACATCTCCCCCAGTTCACTGATGCTTCCTTTGTCTTTCAAATGTTGTTGATGCTGTGAGTAGAGATGAGGGGGGAGAGGTGATTTGGGGCCTCTCTTCCTCATTTTTATATCTTTTCCTCCTCTGAGAATCATCACCAGCTGAGGTTCAGGCAACGGTCAGTCTGTTTACACAGGAACCCCCAGATGTTCCACTGCCAACATGTTAAGTTTTTGATCACACCCTTCTTCCTGCCAAAGAAAGGACACTTAACCAGGCGATAGTTCATTTGATTTTGTTGACACTTGGCTGAGGTGCTGGCTAGCCTTTTGACTCTGGGGAACTGGTCTGAAGTTGTTTCTCTAGAAATGGAACATGCCTGATACAATAGAATTTTATAACTTTACATACAATGTTGCCACACATATTTTAGTAGCACAATAATGCTCAACAAATTATGAGTTTTCAAATGATACCCCACAAGGCATACTGTATACAAAATTGATCATAGTTTTGTAAAAATAGTGAACATAGGGTACTGTCTATTACAATGGCAGTGAAGTGGTGCTAAGGAAGGCTGAAGAGTGACACATTGATATTTTCAGTTCTCATCATCTTTGTCAGCTGCTCCATATTAAGCAGTAGGACAAGATCAGCAATGAGGATATTCATAGCCAAAAACAGCATCTGTCTCCATTAGTGCTGCATTGGTTTTGGTGGATGTGGATGCATTGGTTTCTTGATGTGGATGTGTTATAAGGATGGAAGATCAATGAATTACAAAGCATGTTTACCAAAGAATGGCACTACATAGCTGGTGATCACATGGCTGCCCAAAAGCTTCAGTGGTATGATAAGATTGCCAATGATGGACATAAACTGAGCATCCAGCCAGACCACCTTAAAGACCTAACTAGAGATTGATCCGGCTGGCGCTCAATTTGCAAGGAGGCCATGTCCCTTTAGTATTTGCTATGAGGATGATCTTATGTTCACTGCTTTTAATGGCAAAACTCCCAGGAGTAGAGACTAATTGAGCAACATATGTTTAAGAACAATATTGCCACAGTAATCCTGTTCCAGTACCACTGAGATACTATTTTAACCATTATTGTACCATTCCCCTGCTGGTAGCATGATGATGATGAACACTGATTGTATTCAAATTTAGCATCATCAGAATTACAGGGAAGGAGAGCACTGAAATTTCAAACAACAAATGCCATACTTCCTGTTCCTGAATGCTGACAATTAAAATGGTTGTGACATCCAAATTCTATTGGATAGTACTATTTAGTTTAGACATGGGTAAACTTGTATTGTCATTGCTACTTGTTCTCAGATATCTTGCTTTCTATATTACCAATGGCTATTTTTAATAGCACAATTTTATTTGGAGTGGCTCAGAAAAAAAAAATGTTACTGTTCAAATGTTGTAAAGAATGTGAAGAAATCACTTGCATGTGAAGAATTGAAAATGGTCCAAAGAGAGGTATTATACATGTGTTCTTTATCACTGAACATTCTTTAAGCCACTATATTTTCATCTATGTTTCTCATGTGTTTTCAATTAATAACCTTAGCAAAATCAAAAGATGAGGGGCATCAGACTTTCATTTTACATGACAATTTCAGCATTCCTTAGTTTAAATATGTATTCTATTAAAAAATTAAGTCTTGGAAAGTGTTCCTTTCCATACCCAGTGGTAACAGCATGTGGGCTAAACAATTGCTAAAGTCATTGTTAGCTTTAAACACTTAAGAGCCTTTTCAATTGATTTATTCAATACTGTTATAAGAACTGGGCAAACAATTTATTGCAAACATTTTAAAACATTCTGTTACAAATTGTCTAATGCTTATTTGTTATGCAAAATTCACCTAAAAGTTCTACAAATAATTCTTAGCTTCTAGATTGCGAACTGTTACATGTTCAAAACTTAAGCTGTGGTGGTTAGTTTTGACTGGACACAAGTTATAATATGGGTTGAGCTGGTAGCACCCCCTATCAAGGTTGCACATTTCCCATTATAAGACCTGGTTTTTAGTTGTTTATATCCGTGGAAAACTTTAACAGTCTGGGCTGAAATTTATATGCCAGGTATCTCTAAAAAGCTGTTTTTTATTTTTTATTTTTGGAAAATTTGCCAAAACAGTTCAGCTGTTTCTCAGAATGAAGGTTGAGAAAAATACATTTTGCCTATGTTAAAAAACATTCTGCAACTTTTTCTGTGAAAAGTGAAATGCCCCAATGCTTTGGAGCAAGATCTTGAGATTTGGCAATGGGATATTCTTTGAATAAGGCAGGGATCGGCTTTGTGGGCCGAGGGATGTGCTGGCTGCCGCTTCCTGAAGTTCCCATTGGCCTGGAACAGCGAACCACAACCAGTGGGAGCTGTGATCAGCCGAATCTGCAGATGCTGCAGGTAAACAAACCGTCCAGGCCCACCAGCGAATTTCCCTGATGGGCCATGGGCCAAAGGTTGCCGATCCCTGGAATAAGGGATGCACATTTTGCCTTTTCCTTTGACAATCCACCCAAATTTGAAAAGTTGCATTTCACACATGTTCAGTACAGACACCTTTGATTTTTTCAGCTAAATTCCTCAAAAAGTCTGTTCATGGTCATGTTCCCACCTGGGGCCGAGAAGAACATTTCCTGCAATTGTAGCTCTGGGTTGCTGCAGGCCATGCTTACTCCAGGCATGTGAATTGAGAGCAGGAAGCCTCTGTTTTCTGTGCTCTCAACAATCCCACTGCTGGTCCCAAGCAGCCTGAAGGAGGGATCTGCCTGATTTGAATAAAGAGGGGACAAAAGCAAGACATGGAGGAGGTGGGGCCTGGGGAATAGATTGGGACAAGGAGTTTCGGGATGGAGGGGGAGGGAAAACCGGGATGGAGGCTGGCAGGAAGGGGAAAAGCTGAACTGGGAGATGGTGCAGTGGTGGAGATTGGGACTAGCTAGACAAGGAGACTAGGACAAAGACCCTGGGCGCAGAACTGGAAATGAATGAGCAGGGAGATTGGGAGAGGGAATGGGAGGAAAACTGGGACTATGGACTCCAGGGGGGTGAAATTAGCGTTTATAGGGTAAGGAGACTAGGACAAGAAATCTGAGGAGTGGAGACTGGGACTGGCTAGGTGAAGAGAATAGGATTTGGATGAGGAGCCAGGACCAGCACAGAGACTGGTTGGATTGGGATAGGGCAGAAGGCAGCTTTAATTCTGCCATTTCCAAATCTTTGTGTGCTTGACTTTACAATCTGAATAATGTTTTTAACATATTTTTATGTAATATATATATTTCTGTTCCTTGCTTGGATGAGTACTAGTTTTAGAATCAGGTTTCTCATGACAATACATGTTTAAAATTTGTTTTGTGTGGATATAGCAGACACTCCCCACATTCACTGTGTCTGTGATCATTTTTGCCAGTATACACATTTGCCTAAATATTCATTGAGAGCAAGTACAAGCAGAGAGATAGACAGAGATGAAGTTCATAGATTCATAGATTCTAGGACTGCAAGGGACCTCGAGAGGTCATCGAGTTCAGTCCCCTGCCCGCATGGCAGGACCAAATACTGTCTAGACCATCCCTGATAGACATTTATCTAACCTACTCTTAAATATCTCCAGAGATGGAGATTCCACAACCTCCCTAGGCAATTTGTTCCAGTGTTTAACCACCCTGACAGTTAGGAACTTTTTCCTAATGTCCAACCTAGACCTCCCTTGCTGCAGTTTAAGCCCATTGCTTCTTGTTCTATCCTCAGAGGCTAAGGTGAACAAGTTTTCTTCCTCCTCCTTATGACACCCTTTTAGATAGCTGAAAACTGCTATCATGTCCCCTCTCAGTCTTCTCTTTTCCAAACTAAACAAACCCAATTCTTTCAGCCTTCCTTCATAGGTCATGTTCTCAAGACCTTTAATCATTCTTGTTGCTCTTCTCTGGACCCTTTCCAATTTCTCCACATCTTTCTTGAAATGCGGTGCCCAGAACTGGACACAATACTCCAGTTGAGGCCTAACCAGAGCAGAGTAGAGCGGAAGAATGACTTCTCGTGTCTTGCTCACAACACACCTGTTAATACATCCCAGAATCATGTTTGCTTTTTTTGCAACATCACACTGTTGACTCATATTTAGCTTGTGGTCAACTATAACCCCTAGATCCCTTTCTGCCGTACTCCTTCCTAGACAGTCTCTTCCCATTCTGTATGTGTGAAACTGATTTTTTCTTCCTAAGTGGAGCACTTTGCATTTGTCTTTGATTGAAGTTGATTCCTTAAACAGTCAAATGAATATTTGAAGAAATGTTTTGCAGTATTCACTCATATCTAGTTGTTAAGAAATTGTGATTGACATAGTCAAAAACCCAAGTCAGACTCTTGCACCCTCTGCAGTGGTGATGCATTTCTGGGACTGGCCAGACCCCAGGGCTCCAGTAAGTATTGACGAGAGAGGTGTAGCTAATTCCCACATTAGAAAGCAATTCCATTTCTTGAGCCTATGCTATTACAAGTAGTACTACAAGTAGTAGCATGATTGGTATGAAAGGCAAGATAGGAGATACAGCACAGTTGCTTTTCAACCTAGTCAGTGGATACATAAAAAGATATAGGTATAGGGAATATGGATGTAGCAGTTGCCTGGCTTTGGTTATATTTTTTCCTGTTTTATTAACAAAGCATTGTTTTCCTGTATACCATGTTGAAACTCAAAACAACCTTGGTCCCCATTGCCAGGATCCAAAACAACCTGGATAAGTTCACGCAACGTGGATTATACTGTGTGCACTTGGAATATACATTTAACCCCCCAAAACCCAGGCACAGATCAGGGGGTCAGCCTGCAACTCTTTCAGGGCATTAGAAACCCTGTCATCTAGCATAGCCAAATGTTTCATTTGTGGGAGAGCCAGTTTCTTCAGCAACAATTTGAAGAAGCTACTTACCGCACATGCTTTGTATCTCACACAACCTGGGAAATGGAAATTGTGGAGAACATGAAGGCCTGCAATATCTGGCTCTTGGTAATTTTTTTTCTATCCTAATGTGGGCATGAAGCAATTACATTTATGAATGATTTTAAAACTAGAGATTCCAGCAGAACAGACTGTACTGGTTTGCTCAGCAGCTAAAAGAACTACATTGTAATCAATAATCTTTTCCCCATGACATAATTTCAATACATGCTGATAAACAGCATTTCTGATGCTAGATGTATTAGCACAATGTGATGATCCCCACGGATGTTAAAAGGCCAAGGTAAGCACTTAGTTAAGTTCATTCAAAATGACCTTGGTCAAGCATGTCCTTGGCAATGGTCAATATGTTATTTTCATTTATTATACATCGCCGTTAAAAAGACAAATGGTATGCAAGCTAGGAAATAGCAAATCATGCTTGATTCTAATGGTAGAAAGTGACAAATTAACTTTTTCTTCTCAATCATTCATCAGTACATTTAGTCAAGTGTATGAATGAACTCAAACTTTGAGCCATGAATCAGTCAACATTTATGGATATCAAGTTTGTAAGAGTTGGAACTACAGCATGGTTGAATAAGCACTACTTAAGATAATCTAATTATCATCATGTTGTATGAGAAACTTGTCCTAATTATATGGAGTAAGTTTAGTGAAGATGCAAAGTCAGTCTGTAATAAATAGTACCATTTACTTCAACAGAGGTTACTGTCATCACAGATGATAACATTTCTGATGCTATTTTCCATCCAAATGAATAAGGAACTTAGAGCACTCTTGAAAGCCTTCCCACAGCTAGCAAGACAGTTTGTTTCCTTTGTGTCCCTTATAGAACCCCAAAAGGTCCTTCCCTTCCCATCTCTGTGGAGTGGCTTTTGCACCCAAAGTTGCAGCCCCACATCACAACAATCAATTGGCATATAGGCTGCTGGTGATCAAAGTAAAACATTTTCTCAGTTTCCAAGAGGCAGAATATTCTCATCCCCAGAGAACAGAAATTGAATGTTCTGTAACATCACTATAAGGGGACCAGCCCATCAGGGCCATAGCAACAAAGAACGTGGCCCCCTCCAAACATATGTCCGGGCGGGGCCCCTTACAATGCAGAAACTGGAATGCGGTATTTATTTTGCCACTTTTAGGGGCCCCCTTCCTTGCGGGGCCCCCTCCGGTCGGAGGGTACGGAGGGCGCTCGCTACGCCTCTGCAGCCCATTCTATTCTAATGATTACCTCCTCTGTAGAGTCCACTGCCTGCATTTATGCTCAGATTTTTCAGTAACAAAACATGACATTAGATCTTGTATTTCTTCTTCCTTAGCTTGCCTGTTTCAAAATAAGTGAGGTAAATTCTGTTCTGTCTCACCAGTTTAAATATGAAATAACTACTTTGAATTTAAGAATAATACTCCAGCTTTACAGCTGTGTAAAGAAGAGCAGAAATTGGTCCATAGCATCTTCCAGCGTAACTCAAAGTAACATTGTCACTAGCCAGCAGCGACAGATTTCATATCCTCTTTTAGATGACATCCATACAGAACAGGGTTACATGTAGGAATACAAATTAGACCTTTGCTAAGCTTTGGACATCTTTTATTCAAAGATGTGACAATATTTGACTTCTATTTTCTAGTTTTTCACTTTGAGCTATGAACTGTTTAGCATATTAGCCCTCATGCTGTTAAACAACAAAAGTAAAATAAGCTTGCAAAATATCATACTCAGTATTTAAAAACACCAATTGCCTAGTACCTTATAGGCTGGCTACCTACTGCAGCAAGTTCAGGGGTAGCAGCAATGTCTTAGCATTGTGCTCAATGAATAGAATATCACAGGTGAACTAAATTCAAAGGCAGTGATTTTGAAAAAAAGGGGGAGGAGGAGCTAAGTTGAAATCAACATAAGTGCTGAATATTCTCATTACGCTTGCTCTTTGACATATTTAGCATATAACGTGTGCGTCTATTGAATGCCGTGTATGTCTAAGGGCTACAACAGGTGTGCCTGTGTGGATCCCATTTGCAGAATCTAATCGTATGTGACTTTTGAATATGCCCCAACTGATTAATAGTTTATATAATTAAACTGATGGATTTACTTCTTTATGTATATACTTCTCCACACACACACAGCTCCATCAAAGATAGACATTTTACTCTTGGTAAAAACTATTTCAACTACCCTTCTAAAATTGAAGGAGCTAATCACTTTTAGAGCATGTTTTACTGCTTTGTCATCCATCTCATTTCGAGGTATTCCAGTATGTGCTGGAATCCATGCTGTTACACAGATACCTGCTTGCATTATTTCGGTAGTTAGGAACATTATTTCATTTATGTCATTTCTACGTTCCAAAGTCCCTGTTCTGATTGTCATTATCCCTGACAAGGAATCAGATAAAATTACAGCTACAGCCACTCAAACATCTCTAATCCAGGTTAATGTTAACATTACCCCCATTAGTTCAGCTGTCGGAACAGTCATATAATTCAACAACCTTTTAGATTTCTGGAATCGAAGACTAGGGACACAGGAGGCTGTTCCCCCATCTACCCATGCTGTCATCTTTTGATCCGTCTGTATAGACTTGATGAAGCTGTTCTCATTTTTCATAAATAAATTCAGAAATGTCATTGATCACAATGTGCATTTTTTCCCTGCAATTCAAAATCCACAAAGGGGGGACAACTGTCTAGCTGTAATTTGATTTCCCATGACTCTTAATTTTTCTTTTTTATCTATCTCCTTTACCACTTTTTTGACCCTGATAATGTGAGGAAGTGTGTTGCAATGGTTGCCATGCCCCTAAGGGCAGCTAATCATCAATAGGAGCCCTTCTTCATTGTCACTCTGCTGTGGCCACAGTGGGTTTCAGGGGACTGGGTTCTTAGCTATTAACTGTTGGTACCTGTTTAGGGTAGTCAGGAACCTTACCTTACTTCCCTATGTGGTTTTGACTGTCCCCTGATAATTGTATGAACCAACAATCAAGGTACACTTTATTTGCAAGGGGAAATACAGAGGAAGCATATAAAGAGATGGGAAAGATTGATTTGGAGTGGATATATCAATAACACCATGTGGCCCAACATGCCTGGAGTAGCCCACACTGAAAATGCCAAGGTCAGGGCAGGCTGCAAAAATGAGAGCAGATTCTACCAAAACTGGTGGTTTTAACAATGTAGTTAATTTCACCAACCAGTCACAAACTGTGCTCCTGATTCCCCACACTGGTTATCAATAAAATAAAATAAAAAAAACTATACAGCTCCCTTTATTGCATCCCAGTCTCTGGCTTCCAATGAGCATATAGGCCCAGTAAAGTGAGAAGTTATTTAAATCTGTTTACTATACCAAATACTTCTCCTTGGGCTGCCACATTGACATGGTGGAGACGCATGCATATACTTAAGACCCTAAGAGTCCTGTGCTCCTGGTAGGGTCACCCATGGTGGTAAGGTCAAAGGCGAGGTACCAGACAAAGTGCAGCCCAGCACAACACAACCCAGTATAAGACCTCAATGGCAGAACAGGCGGATGAAGCAGCATCAACTCTCAACGGCCGTGAAGGTGGACGAAGGCTGCAATGGAGGAGAGACCCCAGTTATCTTGGATCTCCTTGCCACTGGACACAGGTGCCTCTTCCGCCAAGATTTGTGTGGCTGCTGGTGCAAAACAGTTCCCCCACATTAGACTACTCACGTGCAGGTTTCTTCCACAGGAAGAACTTTTCCCACACCCCTATCCATAAGAGTCCTGCAGCAATGGGCAAGTGATGACGGGGATAGGTGAAGTGATCACCAGCAGTCCCTAGTCACAGACCCATATGCAGGCGGTGACCATAAGATGGTTGTCATGTTTCCATGGACCAGGATAGGGGGGCATTTCGGCAACAGCAGTCATGACTGAGCAGGCCTTTTTAGGAACCCCTCTGCTCAGCAAATATGGGGAAGGAACTAGAAAAGGTGCCCCAAACATAAGCTATCCCACCATACCTGACTGGATAACTATGTCCAGAGAGATCACTCCCAATGCAGTCGAAAAACCAAAATGTTTCTTATAACTTGGAGTGTCTGTATCCTAATAGATGAATCAAAAAGTGAAAAACCCAAATACAGAACAGAAATTGTTGCCAGAGAACTCTCAAGGTACAACAGCAACATTGCTGCTCTCAGCAAAACAAGACATGCAGATGAAGGCCACTTGAGGGAAGAGGGCGGCGGTTACACTTTCGTCTGGAAAGGAAAACCAGCAAGCAACAGGTGAATACATGCTGTTGGCTTTGCAATCAAAAACCTTCTAGTCAACCGCCTGACTGAGCTCCCTTTCGGTATCTACGAGTGCCTTATGACCCTCCACATCCAATTGGTCAATAAGACATTTGTCACTATCATCAGTGCATATGCACCAACTCTTGATGCTGAACAAGAAAAGAGAGAATCCTTCTACACTGACCTTTATAAAATTTTGTCATCCATTCCAAAAACAGATAAGATAATACTCTTAGGGGACTTTAATGCAAGAGTTGGCCGAGATTCTAACATATGGAGTAGCACCATTGGGAAGGAAGGAGTGGACAAGACCAATTCCAATGGCATCCTTCTCTCTACCAGCAAACGTGCAGAGCACAACCTTGTGATCACAAACACAATCTTCAGACAAAGCAACAAGTACAAAATAACTTGGTAACAGCCCCACTCAAAACAGTGGCACCTCCTCGACTATGGCATTGTAAGAACACAGGATCTAAGAGATGTCCAAATCACCCATTTCATGAGAGGATCCAATGATTCCTGGACTGACCATCACCTGGTGAGATCAGTCATGTCCATCAGGATTGCACCGAAACATGTAAAGCAACCCAAATTACACAGATGACAATACAACATCCACAGCCTTCACTCCTCAGTGCACCAAGAAAACTTCCAAACACTCCTCAGTGAAAAACTGGCCATATGCACACCTGGAAATTATAACACGAGTGTTGAAGAAGACTAAAACAGGAGTAGTTTGACAATAACAACATTGAGATCACAGGCCTTTTGGATCAGAAGAGAAAATCTTTCTGTGACTGGCAAAACCAACCATTATCCAGTCAGAAACAGAGCTCTTTCCATCAGCTCAAAGCTGAAGTTCAAAGGAGGATCCAAGAAATCAAAAACAAATGGTGGGAGGACAAAGCAAAATAAATCAAAACATTCCCTGACAGACATGATATGTGGAGCTTTTATTGTGAGACAAAGACCCTGTACAGGCCAAGCTCATGTGGCCTCACACCTCTGAGATCTGAATATGGTAGTAGCCTTCTTAAAGATAACGAATCCATCAAAGAGTGCTGGAAGGAACACTATCAAAAGCTTCTAAATCGAGAATCGACTGTGACTGATGACACCATCGACTCCAGACTTCAAAACCCAATCTGAGAAACTCTTGCCAACCCACCAACACCTCAGGAGGTCTGCAACACAAGTAAACAAACGAAGAACAATAAAACACCAGGTCCTGATGGCATACCAGCTGAAATACTGAAAGTGGGGGGAGAAACATTGACTTACAAGCTTCACTTGCTGCTCCTCAAAATCTGGTGCACCACAGAAATCTCTGCTGATATACGTAATGCTAACATTGTCACCGTTTTCAAAAAGGGGGACTGGGCCAACTGTGGCAACTATCGAGGCATTGCACTCCTCTCCATCGCTTGGAAGATTCTTGCTAGAATCTTACTGAATCGCCTGCTCCCTCTTGCAGAGGAAGTACTTCCAGAGTCCCAGTGTGGTTTCAGACCATCACGAGGCACAACCGACATGATTTTCAGAGCCAGGCAGATCCAGGAAAAATGTCAAGAACAATACCAGGAGCTGTATATGGCTTTTATCGATCTGACCCTGACCAACGTCTTCAACTCTGTCAACTGTGAGGCTCTGCGGAAAATCATGTAACAGTTTGGCTGCCCAAGCAAATTTATCACCATTGTTAGACTCCTCCATGACCAGATGACTGCCTCCATCCTGTGCAGTGGCTCTACCTCTGAGCCCTTTGTCATCCAAAGTGGCGTAAAACAAGGTTGTGTACTGGCACCCACCCTTTTCTGCATTTTCATAGCAGATATGAAAACATTAACCCAAGACCATCTACCACAGGGCATTGGCATCCAATATCGGATTGACGGCAACCTCTTCAAACTTGCTCTTCTCCGTGCCAGAACTAAAGTAATATCGGCAACAATCTTAGGCCAGAGGGCATATTTACCCAACACACCACGCTGCCAGCCAATCTTTTAGTATCTAAAACTAAAGGTTTATTATCAAAGAAAGGAAAAAGAAGAGAGTTGTTAAATGGTCAAAGCAATCAGATACATGCATATGACTTCAGAGTCCATATATCAGGTTCTTAGTAGCATTGGTGAGTTTGCTGGCTTGTAAAGTTCCTCTGGAACACATCCACAGCTTGGATGGATCTATCAATCCTTTGTTCAATGCTTCAGTTTGTAGAGAAAATACTCCAGAGGTGAGAAACAGGAGTGAAGACAAAATGGAAAAGATGCAGCTGCCTTTTTATATCCTTTGCCATGTAGCTTGTACATCCTTTGTCCCAAACACAAGCTCATAGCTCATGGACATGGAAAAGCTCTTGGAGTCCCCTGTCCACAGGCATGTACCCATATGTCCTGCTGACTCATAGGTTTAGCCCTTTTATACTTTTGTATGATATTGTCTATGTTACCTTTCCAAGTTAATTTATTATCCAACACTACTCCTAGGAAAATAAACTTGGGAAATATCTGAATTTTTTCAGCATAAAAAAATAAGTCCCACTCTTTCCTAATTTTCTTCCTGGTTAAAAGCATTCCCTTAGTTTTTGCAAGTGAGAATTTAAATCCCCAACCATTTTCCCATGTAGAAAGTCTCTGGAGTGCCTCAATTGTCTTTTCCACAGCTACTTTAAGTCTTTTATGCTTAGTCTACATAGTACAGTCATCTAAGAAAAGGGAAATACCTATTCTCAACTCCACACTTTCTCCAAGGTCTTCTGTCACAATGGGAAAAAAAGTAGGGATGATAATACTCCCTTATGGAATTCCATTTGTTAGTCTGTAGGTTTTTGATAAAGTTTTTCCCACTTTGACTTTTATAGTTCTGTCACTTAAAAAGTCCCTCAGCCTTCGCCCTTTTATTCCAATTTTGGCTAGTTTATATAGGAGGCCTTCCCTGCATAGCATGTCATATCCTTTTTCAATGTCCAGGAAGACTATTATAACGTTCTGAGTCCTTAAGTTTTTTTGTACCTCTGTTTCTAGTCTCACAATATGGTCAACTGTGCATCTTCCTTTTCTAAAACCACTTTTTACCTCAATTACAATATTTTTCTCCAACTATTCCACTAGTTGTACATTTATCATTTTTTCCATGATTTTCCTCACACCGGATGTGAGGACAGTAGGCTTGTGAGCATCAGGTCTCGTACATACCTTGCCTGGTCTCCTAATTGGTATCACCAATGCTTGTTTCCATTCTATTGGCAACAGACATTTTTTTCCCATTATCATTATATAACTGCAATAGACTCTTTATACTCCCTTCTGACAAGTGTTGCAGCATTTTGTTACTTCTATTATCTTTACCTGGGCCTCTATTTTCCTTTCTTCTAATGGCTGCAATAAGCTCCTGCATACTAAAACTTTGGTTGGCACATCATCAGTATATTTTCTCTAGCCATTTAATAGTTCACAGTTATCCTCAATAAACCTCCTATTTTTCCTCACAAAACTCATTGTTTTGATTCAAATCACTACTGACCTTCTGGAATTCTTTTGCTTGTTCCCCAATTCTTTAAGTGGTTACTGATTCTATTACTGATTTTAAATTAATTACTAATTTAAAGAGCTGGGGATTGCAGGGTTCTAGTCCCAGAATCAGGCACAACTGCATCAAGGTTATCAAAATCAGTGTCTGGCTGGGAACCCCAATGTGCACAATGATGTCACTCACACCAAGGGCAAAGCAAAACTTTAAGAAATTTTGTTAGCACAATTAGTAAAGACACAAATGCTCCAAACCACACAAAAAATAGCAATAGTATAAAATTAAATTGATATTTTGTACCATTCCTTACATATACTCACACACTTTCTTGCGGATCTGCTGGTAAGAGACAAGTGGTAATCTACTCCCTCCCTTGCATGCCTAATGAGTCTAATGATTCAGATGTCCCCCTTACATGGTGGTCTAGCCTATTATAGGGCCTGACAGTTGCCATGAATAGTCATACAAATGTCCATCCTTCTTTGTCCACATTTATCTTCCTCACCCTAATAGTGTTGTGGTGTTCTTATAATATAGGTTAGTATAATAATGATTTTAACTTATCATCATGCACATCTATTTGTTGCCAAGCCAAATTTGTGGTTACCTGGTATCACTTTGTACAACCCCCCCTCAAGCACTATGTTCCCAGTTCCACGTAGCTCTGTTTCATTGTTGGGTCACTTATTTATGCTAAGGCTCATAGGTGTCAAAGCCTTATGCTAACTGCTTAAGCTAATGCCATATGGCAGTGATTTTCAACCTTTTTTCATTTGTGGGCCCCTAAAAAATTTCTAATGGAGGTACAGACCCTTTGGAAATCTTAGACATAGTCGGCAGACCCCCAGGGGTCTGTGGATCACAGGTTGAAAACCACTGCCTTACAGGATAGGCCTGTAGGTTTCTTGCCTTAGTGCTAAGTCAAATGCTAAACTTGCTCTATGAACTACATGCTGAAATGTCTGCCCTTCCTAAGTTGGAGAGCTAAATTTCATTGTTTGCAATAAGACCAGATACCGATTTACTTTTATTTTGAATTACATTCATTCTTTGAATTTGCTTATATATTTCTGAAAACCTTGAATTTTTGTTTCATTTCCCACAGAAGTTCTCCAACTTCTTTTTTGGAATCCTTTATGCTACATCTTTTATAATTCATTAAACCTTTACTATTCATTGTCTGTTTTGCTGGCTTGTATGATTTCTTTCTTTCCTTGATTGCTAATTTACAATCCTCATTCCACAGGGAACCAGATTTCTAAGTCAGGGCAATTTGATGTTTTGTAGATGGACAGATCAGTTGCTGCTGTAATTCCTTTTATTACATTATAGAGTCTGCCGAGCTTGTCACTTGTACAGTAACTGTGCAAATATTCATCACATTTAATCTTGAAAAGGCCCCAGGCAGCTTTCTGAAAATTCCAGCTAGGAACTCTTTTTGTGTTTTCGACATTTCCTCATCTGTTGTACTGTACTCAGTAAGTACATTGCTTCCCATTCTATCTTCTTTATGAATTTCCCAGCTCCATTTACTAGCTATATTATTATTTGTTGCAGTTCCTAGATCCAAAGCAGAAAAGGATCCATCCGCTGAATTAAATCTAGAAGGTGCTCCTGTAGTCAATATTACCAGGTTATGGCACATCAATAAATTGTTCTAAACATTTTAATTTAGGTCAGTTTACTTACTTCCCCATAGTTCATTATGACTATTAAATTTGACTTTTATCCTGTTTTTGCTTTTCATTTGTATTCATTCCTTCTTCTTCAAATCCTGATATATCTAGTCCTTTTTTATTTCTCCTGATCTGAGACCATTCCTCATCCCGTTTCTTCTCCTTCATAGTCCAAAGCAACTTTCTCTTCCCTTCCCCCAATCTATTGTCAGTTTCAACATTCAGCCTCCTTTCAACTGGGGACCAGCCACAGCCAGCCAGCCTGTTTCTACAGCCTACCTTCACTGTCTTCAGCCAGACACCAGCACTCAGGCCCAGCCCATCCTCCAGCCAACAGCCTGCCAGATGACCTTCAGCCGCTTCAATCCCAGCCTCCAATCAGGCCCCTCTCCAGCCAGCCTCTTTAACTCTCTCAGCCAAACTCCCAGCCCAACCTTCAGCCAGGGTGACTGGCACAGGATGCCTGGTCCTGTAAGTGAATTAGTTCCAGTTCTCCTATGTCTGGCTAATTAAGAGGGCAGGGCAGCACCTGGGGAGACAAAAGAATGTGAAGAATCTGAGGGGAGGGATTCAGAGAGAGAGAGACCTGGTGAGAGGTCTGCCAGAGTCCAGAGACTGGAGGAGATCTCTGAGGAAAGCTGCAGAGAGCAGACAGCTCCCTGGAAAGAGGAGAGAATTATCAGGAAACCAGTGGAGGGGCTAGCCTGCTTACTTTCAAAAGCCAAAGCCAGTGGCAGGAGGTTGGAAAGGTCTGAGAGCTAGGAAGGCAGTGTGTGTGTGGGGGGGGGGAAGGGATGGGGGGCTCAGCCAGCTGTCCTGTCTGAGCCAAAAAGAACAGGAGTACTTGTGGCACCTTCCTGAGCCAGAGAGCCAAGGCCAAGGATGGCTGGAGAGGGTTAAAGGCTGAGGGCAGTGGAGTGAGATGCCTGTTGACTTGCACAGATGAAGAGATGAAGCCAAAGGGTCTGAGAGGGCTGTGCTGGAGATCAGAGGTTATGGTGAAGGATGCCAGGGTTGTGTTTGATGTATTGCCTGGATTCTGTGTTGGAACGTATGTGCATGGGGGAGTGTGTTCTTTTGTAATAAATTAACCCCACACGGGTCATTTGAGTTAAGACAGACTGCTTGGACTCAGGGCCAGCTCTGACTTTTTTGCCGCCCCAAGCAAAAAAAAAAAAAAAATAATAGGGCAGTCGTGCCACCCTAAGATTGGACGGAATGCCGCCCCTTAGAATCTGCCGCCCCAAGCACGAGCTTGCTCGGCTGCTTCCTGGAGCCGGCCCCCTGCTTGGACTGTTTCAGGGGACTCTGAAAGGGGAAACTAAAGCACGTCCACATGTCATGCCACAGTCGGAGCAGGATTGCGTGCCAGGCAGTGCTGCTGTATGATGATGACGAAATAGAGAACTTTAAATCTATTATATATATATTCAGTTGCAGAATAAACAGGGTTTAGCATGGAAAAGAATCTGTATCAGAGAGTATATAGAGTACTCTTTAATTTTCCATTTAAAAAAAAATCTGTGTTTGATATGGCGAGGAGGGAACCAACAAACATGAAAAAAAATGAAAAGCTCTTGAGGGAAGTAGTATTTTATGGGCTAGTCTGTCACCCTCTGAAGTCCATGACAAAACAATCGTGTTCAGTGGTTCAGGATCTGGCCCTTAGAGTACAGGTCATCATATTATAGCACAATAAAGGTTCTATATTTGTCTACCAATGACTTTCAGATCAAATTTCCTCCTTTTATAGGGAAAATGATTTTTTTTTTTATTACCAGCCTTGCAAACTGCGTATTTTTCTCCACATGAAGTTCCATATGTATCTTTAATTTTAAGACCCTACATCTCTGATCTGGTCTTTTTGCATGCCCCCCTCCTCCCGCTCCTACAGACACTAGCTATAATTTTTTTTTAGAATCCTCACTCACAGGCATTTTTGGGCTTTCTTTCATGCTGTCCTTTATACCCTTCTAACATCTTAGTCAATTCTTGACCCTCAATGCATGTAGATCACTTCTAAATACCCACATCTGCCATAAACCCTACAAAAAGTGTAAATGCTATTTACCTCCCCCCCCCCCCCCAAAAAAACCCCTAAAACTGCATGGAATACTCATACAAGCTATTTCTGTAACAAATGTTTTCTCCTCTGGATCCCAGAGTTGATCACAATCTCACTTATCTGTCAAAGCTATCAATTAGATTATAAACTCCAGGGGGCAAGGACTTCTGCAGTTATGGTAAAATATCTAGCACATGTATGCACACTTTAATACATACAGATATTTTTCTTCCTAAATAGAAATTCACAGATTTGTTTATGCAAACATTCATGAAAGTATCTGTTTAGATACAAAACACAGAGAGCCATGCAGCTCTAAAGATGATTCATAATTGCATACTTGTCATACAAAATGAATGCTAAAGTCTCAGGTACTCATAATATTTTGCACTTTTGGGTAACCTCTTGAAATATTTCACTGTAATACCATGGTTTCTGTATATTTACTGTACATGGCTTACCACTCTATTTGGAGTACGTACGTCTTTGTGATTATGCTAGACTTCCTCCAGCTTCAAAAATATCTGCCAACTTCATGAGGAAAGTCCTGACTTTTCTCAGGCTGGGTGATTTCAGGACCCATTTCCTTAGAAACAATATTTTCATTACTTAAGAGTATTCCATCCTTTATAGAAAGGTCCTATAGAAATTAATAGCCATGAATCAAAACAGGTCCTACAGAAATGTAATAGGGTTGTATAGATATTGCGCTAAAAATCAATGGAGTGACAAGGTGGCTGAGGTAATAACTTTTATTGGACCAACTTCTGTTGGTGAAAGAGACAAGCTTTTGAGCTTACACAGAGCTCTTCTTCAGGTTTACTGAATAAAAACCACTTTGTCTCTCGAATATCCTGGGACCAACACGGCTACACCACCACTCTAAAAATCAATACCATTTAAGAGAAGATAGGTTTCTTCTCTATCCTACGTTTTTTGAACCACTGTGTAGCGTGCTATAGCAGGGATGTAGATTTCCGTTACGTTCTATAGGATCATTCAAAAAGCCTATGGAAATGTTATTTTGGATCAAATTCTATAGAGCTTTTCCATAAAAAAGCAGCACTCACCCTGTCAATTGCTATCTGCAATTAGCTGCCACACTATACTCAGTTTAGATAAAGCTTCCAAGCTCACTTATTTCTTTAACATTTATTGCTAGGCTGCAACTTGTATAGGATTGTTATTTTAACCTTCATATAGCATTTTTGCAGTTGGATAACACATGATAAGGTGAAAGCAGACCCCACTTTTCAGTGCAGCAACAGACAGGATGGTTAACTAGAATCACCAAAGGTCTGAACCACACTGGCAAATCTCATGTTCTCATGGGGCCAGAAGACATGGCACTGTTTCACTTAATCTGACTTCCCTGTCTCCTCCAGAGAGATGGAAGAAGAAATTAAAGATCTGCCTTGTGTCACAGCAAAGGTGAATGTCAAGCAAATAAGGCCTCCTAGCAACAATTCTGCATTATCTCACAAGTGATCCAGATGCTTCAACGTAAACCATTACTTCTATTTCAAATGAAGAAGTCAGCAACTTAATGTAGAATTGGGTCTGAGCCAAGCATTGCATAGATCCAAACATCCCTGAAGACAATGAGATTGGAACTGAAACCCAGATCAAGATCTGAATTTTATACTGGCTTCTATCTGTGCTGAGCTGAAATCAAGCCCCTGGTTATGCTCACTCCTAAATGTGGGTGTGGGTGGGTTGAAGTCACGAGCCAGGTTTTATGGCCATGTTCCCATCTCTATTTCATAGGTAGAGCTGGGTGCATAATAGATTTTTCAGTTCACTAGCAGTTTAGAAAAATAAAATCATAAGTTAGTTGCAGGTCATTTGAAAATGGCACTTTTTTGGACATTTTTCAGTGAATCAAAAGTAAAAGAAATAATTCAAATTGAAATGTAATGTTTTGATTTCCAGGCATTTTGACAAAAGTAAGCAAATGGTTCACAAACTGGCCAGAGGAGGTGGTGTTGGTGGTGCTAGTGACTCCCTTATAAGCTTTACCCCAGTGGTTAGGGCACTCATCTAGGATGTGGGAGAGCCATGTTCAATTCCCTTCTGTGCCTGATGTGGGGAAGATCTGAGCTTGGGTGTCCCTCACTGCAGGAAAGCAGCCTAGCCACTAGCTAGCCCAATGAATGTTCATTGTTATCATGAATGACTATGAATTACCACTAGTAATGACAATGAATAGTAATTGGTCCAGGGAAAGACAGAGAATGACTTTATAGACTGGTAGTTAGGGCAGTCCCCTAAGATGTGGGATATTCATGTCCAAGTCATTGTACCAAAGATTATTTATAAAGGAGTAGAACATCTTCAGGAGGAGAGATTGAGAAATACCCCTACCAGAATAGCTCATTGGTTAGAGTACTCTCCTGCAACAGTGGAGAGCCAACTGTAAACCCTTTCTCCACATCACTCAGAGGGGGGAAGTGAACCTGGGTCTCCCTTGTCAGTGCTCTAACCACTGGGGTAAAGCTCATAAGGGAGGCACTGGCACCACCACCACCTCCTCTGGCCACTCTTTGAATCTTGTGCTTGATTTTGCCAAAATGCTTTAAAGTCAAAATGAATTTTTGTGGAGACAAAACCTGAAATGTTTCATTTGGACATTACCAAACCATTTCTACATTTTTTGCTCAGTCAAAACTATTTTGCACACCTGACCCACATTTCTAAATAGTTTGAGTTGATTTGAAACTGCATTTTGTCAGCAAATAAACTATGTCTCCCAGCTCTAGTTATAGCTTCATTTATTGGTGCTTGCATACAAAACTCCAAAGGGTGCCTAGTCTGAGTCAATAGGATGAAAAATGAACGGAAATAAATAGTTTAGGAAGGTTCTAAAGAGACAAGCATTACAGGGCTACCTTCCTTTTCTGAACAATACAACTTAAAATGAACTAAATGTAATGTCTGCAATTTCTAATTCCTCCTCTTCTTTTAATACCGCAGCTTAATACTACTTTTTAATAATATTAGGTGGCTAGAATATTTTTATATTCACTGATTCCCTTTCTTGTTCTAACTAATATCCCCAAGATAATTTTCCCCTTTGTTCTCCTGAATCTCTAAAATCAATCACAAAATATTCAACAGGTACTGAAATGAGAGCATCATCATCTTCATATCCTTTAAAATCATATCTTCACCCAACATGTCTCACTGTCAGTACTTATTTGCACTGTAGAAAAACTGAAGACTCCAACCTAAATTTGCTAGCTTTGCATCTCCATAACTGAGTTTCTCACCCACTGTATATATAATTTCTTTGTCCATTTCTGTTTTAATTAATACATTTGAAAAGAGGAAATGCATTTTCAAAGATGCTATTGAACTACTTTATTAAAGCACAAATAAATATGTTGCCGGCCCAGAGGGCCCCGAGGGGGGCAACAGGGTTCGTTGCCCGGTGTGCACCGCACCAATAGACACACCAGGGTGGAGAAGCAAACCAAGTTTATTCAAGAGCTCTGAATAGGCACTAGGAGACCAGCATGTCTCAAATCAAGCGCAGCAAATACAAGAAAGTTTTCCCTTTTATATTCCAAGCTGTTTCTGTGTAAGCTTTGTCTGTTTCTCCCCCACTACCCCTCCCGTCCCGAGCAATTACAGCAGGTACACATTGTGGCTTGTTAGAAAAGTTTCCCGTTCGCCTGCTTATCTTCGACCTTGTAGGCCTGTGCGCATGCAGTCTTCCCCCGCTTCTTTCTCCCCCGTCTTATCACTACGTTTGCTAGTGTGAGCGAAACTGCAGCTGTCTGCTAAAAAAAAAGCTGACCATTACATTTCTGCTTCAGCATAGGCTGTTAGCATGGGAGTAGGCTAAAGTTCACAAGTTGGAGTTACTGTGGCTCACTTAGACCCAGAGCAGGGGAGTTTCATCGGCACTTATGGCCTTCCATCCCCCCCAAGTTACCTGGTAGCTATGCCTAGTGACACCAACAATTATACTAAGCAAAGTAACAGATTTAACTTAGATGCAATACTTAACCTTTGACCTGCATACATGTCTCGTTCATGCCACTTTTGCATATACACTTGAGATCACCCACTACAAATACTATGAGAAATGAGAGTGATTGAAGACTAGATTTTACCAATGTTTAAGTCTGGGACAGTGTGACATTACCTAGGATACAATCTGGACTATTGAACAGCTGTGTCCTGTCAATTCTCCAGCCCGGAGTGCCTCTTAAACTGCTTCACTGGGAAAGCAACCACGCCTGGTCTGCTCACACACAGCCTCCAGCATGTAAATCACTCTTGGCTATGCTGCATGAGTGCTATGGCCAGCCATTCTTGAATTATACTGCAGAGCATCATCAGCAAATTCCCAGTCCAGACTTTCCCCCAGAAATGTGCATCTTGTACTGCCCAGCCCTCTCCTGGAAACACACATTCATATAAATTCTGTCATTTCATTAATAGAAAATGATATTCACAAGTCTTGTTATCTGAAAATGAGTTTCCCAAACTCAAGCACAAACCAAGCTGGATGGTTTAGATAAAACAATAAAACAAGTTTATTAATTACAGAAAGATAGATTTTAAGTGATTACAAGTAATGAAGCATAAAAGTCAGGATTTGCTAACAAGAAAATAAAAGGTAAAACACAACTAATTTCTAACTTAAACTAAATAAATTGAAAGCTCTAAGTTGACCTAATATAGATCAATGTAAGTTTTTAGTGTAGACATGCCCTCAGTAAAGTCATACAGTAGAATCCTATTACTTTACATATAATATTGCCACTCATATTTTACCAGGACAATAATGATCAGCAAATTATGAGTTTCTAAATAATACTTCACAAGAAATACTTGGTACAAAATGTATCATAGTCTGGTAAAAAAGGGATGAACATAGTAGCATAGACTGTCACAAACAGCTGCTTCAGATAAACTAGGAAAATTCACAGCATTTGCAGCATCTGTACTTAAGACTATAAAAGGTTGATTTTAAGAGTCGTATATATGATATCTAGGGAGCAAGATAGTAGCTATACCAATGGATTCAACATCTCTGTAAAATATATTTAATGTGCATGGGAAAAGTTGGATTGACAACCTTGGTCAACCCTTTTGTAGACTAGAGGCAAGTAAACCCCAAAAGAAACAAAAGTTGAGTTTAATGAGCAGTTTGGATGCTTATCTTGACTTCTTTAGTCTAGAAATCAGGCTGGAATAATCCAAAGAACACATCTTTGTGCAGCCTTTCCTAGTTTCAGACAGGACAGAATAGCAGTAAGGTATCCTCACAGCACTTCATTCAGAGAAATGAGAAAATACACAGGTATGTTTTTTATTATTATCAAGTTAACCACTTCTTTAATACAAGCCGACTTAGGTCTGGTTCCGTTCCAATTTGGGGTAAAGAGATTACTAATTAATCTGAATTGGTTTTTTCATTCGTAGGGCATAAAATGAGTGGAGAACTCCAATTTACTCCTCAGAAGTCACTAAAGGTATAGATGGCAATGACATTCAGTTATATCAATTTGGGCCAAAGTAAAAAGCAGGGACGAATACATAAATATTTCCATATCACACAGTTTCTTGAGTTTGGGAATCTGAAATGCTTTTTTTTTGGCCATATACACTTGCATACAACATCCTGTTAAAATAACTGCTTTTCTCCCCACATTTTCATGTACTAGGCACTTACCTAAAATTGCAAACAGGTATTTTTAAAAATCCCACACACCTCTCACTCAAATTGTTTCCTGATTAATTGGAATTTCTTCTGCAATGATCATGAGATCCATGATGGACATAAATGTGCTATATATACACACTATAACTACCATTAGACTTGGCAAGTTTGGGATATCAAAATAAAAATTCACCCTTTAGGAGCAAAGCAGCCCTTTTTAAAGCACATACTGGGCATACTATGCCTTTTAAAGGTCTGTAGGGTATGATGAGGGATTGCTTCTTCAGGTGTTCTGGAGTAATGTTAAAATAAGCATAAATCTGAGTGATACTATTATGAGAACATTAAATTATACAATTCAAAATGAACAGCTTAAATCTTTCGAAGTATGTTACTGCACAAACATTAGAATCGTCCAATTTGTAAAGCTAGGCAATACTTTACAAGAAGCCTTGTATAAACTGATCTCATATGGTGACCCATTGAAAGGAGGAAGTCTGTTACTACAGCATCAGCTGGCAAGTGAAATAGCTTTTGCTGCTGTTATAAATAAAGCACAGTGGAGAAATCTAGTCTTCATTTGTTAAGAGCTGGTCACTCCAGAGGCTAGCAATTTAAGATGCATTTTCTCCCCATTTTACATTCACCCTTATTTACTGCATGTTATTCAAACCCTGCTCTGAAGAAAAAATATTTCTTCACAGGCTTTCGTATGGTGCTCATCACTATAGTATCTGAGTGCTGCACAAATACTCATCAATTTGTTTCCACTATACCACTCTTTGTATGTGTACAGTGAAAGGGAAGCATTCAACTGCCTTAAACCGGATATCATCCTCTCTCTTCCTGCAGTTTCCTGGTACATTCACCACACACCTTCCAACTTCTGCAATAAATAAAGCAGGGGTCCCACAGACAACATTCTCCTTTACAATACAAACCAGATTCACACCCAGAACAGGTCATCCTATGCACCAAAGGAGACAGGGCCCAGTGGAATAAATGGTTTGTGATCATGTCGTTTAAGACTATCAGAATGTATATGAACAAGGGGGTGAATTAAAGTTGAAAAGGCAACCTTAATTTTGGCATTTCCTAACTTCTGGGTGCTCTTTGAATGTGATCTGAAAAAAAAACAAATTCCATCATGGACAGTCTTATCACATTTAGGGGCCGTGAGGGGATGAAGCATGCCCAGTCACTCTATGGAGATGGCACATGCAAAGTTCATCTAACCCTAGGAGCTGTAAAAGGCTTGAGCATGTTCAGGGTGCATGAAATCTTCAGAAATTTTGACTGTTAAAATCTACTTAGCAAGTGTGATGTGCAATTTTTCAGTATGCTTATAACTTGGCCAAATTTGGGTCTTCCCCCTCTCCCCACAGGAACAGCACAAGACACATTCCAGACACAAAGGCCACACCTCTATCAAATTATAAATCTCTGCTCCAAAGCATAGGAACACTAGAGTTTTCCAAAGAAAGTGTCAACAGTTTTATTTGCAAAATAATGCATCTTTCCATAGCCTTGTTCTCAGAAATGGCTGAACAGTTTTAGCTAGAATTTTCCAAAAGAATTACTTCAGACACTGGGCATGGAAAATTTCAGCCCAAACACTTAGTTTGGCAAAGTTACAAGGAACTCAGTAAAGGATCTTATAATGGGAAGTGTCAGAAAACCTTATAATAGCAATGTTACCAGGTCCGGCTATAGTGAGGTTGAATTCCCACAGATCCATACTTAATCAGAATCCCTTCTTTGTGCATATGAGGAATCATCTGACATTTCTAACATTTCAGACAAAGGCAGCCCATCACATTTTATTTTTACACCAAGAATATTCTAACCCCAGGTCAAAGAAAAACATCATCCAGTGTATCTTAGTCTATTAGAATATACTCCACACAGTAAGACCGTGAAAGAAGAGTATTTGATTACAATATTGTTTGAATCTTCATCTGGTTCCAGACATACTTCAGCAGCTTTGGGGAATGTTTACAGAATATGAAGTTTTACGGTATGCGTCTTTCCTAATTCTAATATATATTGATAACAATGCTCCAATAATATTTGTTCTTTACATCCCTATCTTGTGAGTAGCCAAGCACTTTCAGCTCCCATTGACTCTTTCCCATTGCAGTCAAAGGGAGTTGAGGGTGCTCAGAATCTGGCAGAAAGCACAGGATCAGCCTCCTACATACTAAATAGATACTTTCATAATAACAAAGATTTATGTTAATCAATTTCTTACCTCTGTTACAAGTGATAACTATTGCTACTCTATGGTGCTTGAGAGTTTCTCTTGTTGTATATGTTTGTAACTGAAGTAACATATGTTTTTTGTAAATGAGCATCCCTTGCATTTGCTTATAAAAGCTAAATCACTACTAATTTATTTTCCCTGCAAGACCACCAGGATATTTGAATTGCAGGGCCTGTTGCTTTTCTGAGCTAAGGTATCTTTTACTTTATGCAATAATAAAGAATGTTTTCAAAGCCAAAAAATTCATTTATTGAAAAGAAAAACAACTGCTTGGAAAACAGAAAGGGCAAGGGGGTGGGGTGGGGAACCGTACAATCACAGATTTGCGTATGTTCTGTTATCATACTCAGCCTTCCTGTCTGGAGTGCCATGCAATGAGTGCTGCACTTCAGGATGGCTATACTGCATGGTGATGGGGGTTGAATGCAGTGGGTAAGGGTCGTACTTTTCAGGGCTGGGTGGTGAAGCTACAGGTGTTGGAGGCAGCTGGTGGTGATAAGAACCCGGATGTTGGGGAAAGTGGGTTGGAGGTGACATGGGGGCACAAGAGAAAGAGTTTTGGGACAAGGGCTGCAGGGGGTGTGTGGGCGCGATAGTGCTCCGCCTGCATGGCTACGAGCGCCTGGATCGAGTCTGCTTGGTGCTCCGTGATGCTTATCAGCCGATCCGTGCTTTGCTGCCAGAGCTCCGCACTTTTGTGCCGGCGATCTGCATTCTGCTGGCAGATCCTCCTTTCACTCTCTTTCCACTCCTGCGCTTTTAGTTAAGCAACTGCTGCATTACTTCATGCAGCATGTCTTCTTTGCTTCTACGTGGCCTCTTTCTGATTCTTTGCAGTCTCTCGGCTGGTGATAACACTGACAGCTGAGATCTCAAGGTTGCATCTGCAAAGGCAAAATGCAACACTTAACAGAGGCAGCATTGTTCACACCAGACAGAGCAATGATTGCCCCGTACTTAAGGAGAGCAAGCACAGTCTACACAATAGCATAATTTGCCTGTCCCAAAGAGAGCACACATAACCCATGGGAGCCCCAAAATGGTGAGTACGCACAGGGTCAAGGGGGACCGATTGTTTCCTGGCTGTACTGTCTTCTGGGTTTGTCATAAACATACAGTTAAGGGTTAATTCCTCTTTTACTTGTAAAGGGTTAAGAAGCTCACATAACCTAGCTGTCACCTGACCAGAAGGACCAATAAGGGGACAAGATACTTTAAAATCTGGAAGGGGGAAAAAGTCTTTTGTCTGTGTGTGTGTGTGTGTGCTTTTGCCGGAGACAGAGAAAGAAGGAGCCATCCCACTCCTATAGGGTAGTGAGTATTTAGAGAAGGAATGTGTTAAATTACTTTTATTTTCTTGTTTGTGAGTTCTTTTGTGAATAAGAGGGAGGGTAAATTTGGGTTCTTTGTGTAACTTTAAAGTTTTGCCCAGAGGGAAACCCTCTGTGTTTTGAATCTGATTGTCTGTGAGATTATCTTTCATTCTAATTTTACAGAGGTACTTCTTTCACCTTTTTTCTTAATTAAATTTCTTCTTTTAAGAACCTGATTGAGTTTTCATTGTTTTAAGATCCAAGGGTTTGGATCTGTGTTCACCAGGACTAAGTGGTGAGGGGATATTCTCAAGCCTTCCCAGGGAAAGGGGTGTAGGGACTTGGGGAAAATTATTCTCAAGTCTACCCAGGAAAAGGGGGTTAGGGACTTGGGAAATATTTGGGGGAAGGCAGAGTTCCAAATGGCTCTCCCTAAATTTGGTGGTGGCAACGTACTGTTAACCTAAGATGGTAAAAATAAGCTTAGGGGGTCTTTCATGCAGGTCCCCACATCTGTACCCTAAAGTTCAGAGTGGGGAGGGAATCTTGACAGGGTTTCTGTGCCTTGGGGAGAGCCAACAGCTGCAGGGGGCACCTATACTGAACACTGTCCCCATATTTTCAATAGGAGTTCATCCTGGAAGATATCTCGCTGCTGAGGGTGACCTGGGAAGCAAGGGAGGGTCTTCTACTACAATGCGGCTTCTGCCCTGGCCCATATGCAGCTTACCTGTGTGCAGGAATGGTCCCCCCGCCCCTCGTGGCACAGTGGCATGGACATGTTAGCCTGACTGGGACAAGAACCACAGTGGCTCTCCCAAGAAACCTGAGCAAGTGCATTGCCCAAGTTCTGGCTGAGACCTTTGAAGAGATCATTGAGGCCGATTGATTACTGCAATGTAAGAAAGCACATTCTGCATCTAGGCATGCATGCAGCCCTAACCCTCCTTGCCCCAAGAGCATGCACCAAATAACTTCCTTCCCAAAATAAAAGCTGCTTACTGGGAAACTCCTCTGGTGCTTGTCCTTCCCCAAGCACCGGCCGCCGCGACTGGCTACCTTCCTCCTGGCTTGAGAACAGCTCCTGGCTGCATGCATCTAGGGATTCCAGGGTGTCTTCCTCCGCCTCAGCACCCTCACTCCTGCTTTGCTCCTCATCCCCGTCCTCCTCCTCTTCCTCCTGCCTTGTTGAACTGGGCTCTGAAGTGTCCATGGTGGTACTTGGAGTGGAGGTGGGGTTGCCCCCAAATATCATGTCAGCTCTTTGTAGAAATGGCAGGTTGCGAGGGCAGCAACGGAGCGGCGGTTTGCCTTGCGGGCTTTGCGATAGGCATTCCGCAGCTCCTTCACTTTAACCCTGCACTGCAGTGCGTCCTGGTCATGGCCCCTTTCCATCATGTCCGTTGATATGTGCCTGAAGGTATCATAATTCCTATTGCTGGAGCGCAGCTGGGACTGGACAGCTTCCTCCCCCCAAACACTGATGAGGTCCAACACCTCGCCATTGCTCCATACTGGGGATCACCTGGCGCATGGAGGCATGGTCACCTGTAAAGATTCGCTGAGAGCACTCCACACCTGGATGAGCAAACAGGAAGGGGATTTTCAAGATTCCCAGAGAATTTAAAGGGCGGGTCTGATGGTTGGTCACCTGAGGGCAGGGCAGTAGAGTTCAAACTGATGACCAGAGTGGCTAGAACAGGCATTGTGGGACACTTCTGGAGACCGATCAGAGCGCATTAACAGACCAGGGCAGCCACACTGTCGCCACGGAGCTCCAGCGGGAGTGCATCAAATGTTATTCCACTCACCAAGGTGGAGTACCAGGAGCGCTCTAGCCGCGGAGTCAGAGCGCCAGTGTGGACGCGTCTTGAATTAGAGCGCACTGGGATGCTTTAATGTGCTGTAACTCGCAAGTGTAGCCAAGCCCTAATATGTCTTTATCACTTAAACATAGCTGATGTAATCATTATGGTAGAGCAAAACTGGAAAGCTACATTGCAAAAAAACCTAAAATTCCACCGCTTAAAATAAATCTTAGAATTATATGGGTGGAGGGACAGGAAAGATGGTAGAGATATTTTTAAAAGATAAAAAATGTTAATTCCTTTTATAAAGGATTTAAAATATTTATTAGCCATTTATAAACATATTAAAATAAGACAGTATCCAATTTTACTGTATGTTGATTCCAGTTGATTGTCTCCAATATGGAAAAGTGTTTTGGTTGCATTTTAACCTTCCATGTCTGGGAAAAATCCAGGACACAGCATTATAAAATAGCAGGAAAAGGCACCTGCTGATTTTTAAGATACCTTTAGTGCTGCATAAATAGGTCACATCATAGGCTGCGGCACTCCTTAGCAGGTCTGGATTACCCAATAGGCAGACTATACGAGAGGCAGAAAACATTGCAAACAAGATGCAAGACTAGAGTTTGTATTCATGTTGACCACGTGGAATGATTTTTTACGACACATTTACCACACAAGTCAAGCTCTCCAAGAAAAAGAATTGGATTTGAAAACATATGCAGACCTCTGTCAATCATTAGCAGACCACTTACACACTTTGAGGAATGATTTTGAAAGATTTGAAGACATCAAAAGATATCTGCCTGATACTAACTACAAAGAAGCCCAGTCCTGCAAGCAAATCAGGAAAAAACAAGCAAATGATAGCAGTGCAACAGAAACAGCATTGAATTTAGAGACAAATTCCACTTATCTACTTACTATGCTATAATTGATACATTTGAAGCTCATATGAAGAGGAGAGGTGAAGTGTACAAAGAAGTATCAAGTAGATTTTCTTTTCTAAACGATATGGACTTATCTGATGAACAATAGTCACAAGGTTCCCAAAAGCTAGTTGACTCGTACCCTGTTGACTTGAACATCAATTTCTGTGGAGAAGTATGGCAGTTCCACTGTTATATGCGCGCAAAGTTTAATGAAACAGGAAAAATGAAATTCAGTCACTTTGATCTTCATGACACAATATTGAAAGATGGAATACGATGTGTATTTCCAAATGTAGAAATCGCACTACGTATTTTTCTAACATTGATGATTACTAACTGCTCCGCAGAACGCTCTTTTTCTCAGATGAAAAGAATAAAAAACCCTCAGAGAACAACAATGTGTCAGGACAGACTTGATTCACTTTCCCTATTGTGTATGGAAGCAGACATGCTTTATCGAGTCAGCTTCGATGAATTTATCCAGAATTTTGCAATCAGAAAATCTAGAAAGAAGCTATTTTAATTTCAGCATACATGTAAGTTTTGTGTCATTTTGAAAAATAAAATTTTATTTTACGGTATAGTATTATTTTTATTTTGAATTACATAATCTTTTCAGTGCTTAGGGCCTCTAAAGGTCTTAATCCGGCCCTGCTCCTTAGCTAATCTCTGAACTAAGCAAGTGTTTGATTCAAGGATCTCCAGAATAATCCAAATGTTTTATTGCATGATCCTGTGCATGCCTATTTAATAAGCAAGACTTAATTATTCCTTAAAGGACATAAAGCTTGTTTGTAGGTATGGCCTCAACTTACCAATGCATACTGGTAATGTGTACAGATCTAACGTACTAGGATTTAAGTGAAGAACATATTAAGTTCTTGCTGCAATGAGTCACAGAAAATAACACATTGTAGAGAACTAATCAGTGTGGTTTGACAATTTTTAACATAGATTTTAGTGACTATATTAGAACAGCCCAACTGTTAGAGTTTTATTTACTAAATTGCTGGGGTTTACGGTAAATAGCATATCTTAGAACTATTATTGTTTTCCTTCTACATTAAGAAGCAATACAATTTTAAAAAAAAGTAGTGTGCCTTTATCGCTTTATATTTGTAGGAATTTATAACATATTCTAACAGAGTGACATCTGTATTTCCCTACAGATTTTGCATCACATGTCCTGATCCATTGGTTAAAATACACTACTTGAAGTCACTGCAAGCATATGAATGCCATATGTCATATCACACAACACATTAAAGCATCTCTTTAAAGCGCCATTAGTGCCTCTTAGAAATCTCTGAAAGATTTTATTCAGTGAAAAGTCTGCCAGACACCACTTTTTATTACATTTGCATACAAATGGTATCTTCATTCCTTAAAAGGAATGCTTCTGCTGCTTATACCACCTTAAAATCCTATATCCTCTGTTATAGCACAGTTACTTCTTGTAAACATTTTGATGTCAAAAAGAAGAGGAGGGTTTTTTTATGATGGCTATGAGACATCAAGGTACCTTTAAGGGCTACTGACTGTTGTAGAGTCCTATAACTGAGCTTCATGTCTATCAAGTGTTTTGAGAGTAGAGTTCTTATTTGTGTTTTACAAGATATGGTGGCAGATCGCATAAGGCCCTATACTCGCCGTGCCATGAGGCACACAGGGCATTCATGCCGAAAATGAGGATGAAATGTACGCTTGGTGTTGTGACAATACCATTTACATCTCCCATCAGGTAGCCATCAGCAGCCCCATTTTGGAAATAGGGCCTGATCCAAAGCTCGCTGAAGTCAATGGGAGTCTAGAATATTAGATCAGGTTTATAATGCGCTTTTGAGATTTCATCTGAATTTGTGGGTTGTAGCTGGACAGACATGGAGAGGGACAGGGAGGGGAGCCATGGAGTATCTTTCCTGGATAGTATGCACAACCAGTATACACTGAATAAGGTTTGCCATTGTGGAGTCTTATATAGTGAGTGAGGCAGGGGTCTATGGAAATGTATTTTTAGACACACATTTGGTTCACCCTTTCCTTTGAACTCTTATTTTGAACAGAGACCAGGCTTGGGAAATTTCATCCTGCTTGGTGAAACTTTCAGAAATGTATGATCAAATGGAAACAAGGGGTTATAATGGTCAATTGAAGTGGCCACGGGCATTCTCAGCTACCAGTATAATAGATGTATGTGTGGTTGGGGCAGTTGGTGGACAAAATCACTTTTGCATCTATTAGATAGTACTTACTACTCTTAATGTGACAGATTTTTGCTTTTAGTAATCTAATAATTTTGACTCCTATTTTAAGATCTTTCTGTGCTACAATCAGTAAATTATGCTGCCAACTGCAACTTTTTAATGTTGCAGTATGCATAGAGAGCTGGGTGAGTGTTGATTGCTATATCACAGTAAAACATAATGATTGCTTCAATAGTCAAATACATTGAAAATGCAAACCTAATCCCAAAGCACTAATGTCCTAATATTTAGAGCTTGCCTTCATCTGTTTTATCCCTTTATGGCTTAAAAAAATGCAGGCCTTAGAATTGCTTCCTTTCCCTCTACAATATAAACAGGCATTTCATTAATGGTTAATACAATATTGTCTGTTCTGCTGTTTAACAAAAGAATGATTAATTCTTGAATGGATATTATATAAGAATGATTAAAAAGATGTCATAAACAGACAGTTAAGGGTTAATTCCTCTTTTACCTGTAAAGGATTAAGAAGTTCACATAGCCTAGCTGACACCTGACCAGAGGAACCAATGGGGGACAAGATGTTTTCAAAGAGGGAGGAGGGAAATCAGTCTTTTGTCTATTCAGTAAGTTTTGTGCCGGAGTGAAGGATCCAGGAATCAGCCATCTAACATTTCTTAAAAGTAGTAAGTGTTTAGAGAAGGAATGTGTTAGATTACGTTTATTTTCTTTTGTGACTTTCTTTTTGCATAGAGGGAGAATCAAATTGGGTTTCTTTGTGTAACTAAGATTTTGCCCAGAGGGACATCCTCTGTGTTTTGAATCTGTTATCTGTGAGAGTAGCTTGCATGCTAATCTCACAGAGGTATTCCTTTCGCCCTTTTTCTTTAATTAAAAGTCTTCTGTTAAGAACCTGATTGATTTTTCCTTGTTTAAGATCCAAGGGTTTTTTGGATCTGGGCTTACCAGGAATTGGTGGGAGGTGAATCAGTCTCAATCCTGCCAGGAAAAGGGGGACAAAGACTGGGGAAATATTTGGGGGGAAGACAGAGTTTCCAAATGACTCTCCCATAAACGTTTGTTTAAACTATTTGGTGGTGGCAGCTACTAGATCTAAGCTGGTAAATAAGCGTAGGGGTTATCTCATGCAGGTCCTCACATCTGTACCCTGAAGTTCAGAGTGGGGGTGACACCGTGACAAGAGGCCAGTATTTTGACACTGAATGCTGCACTTTAGGAACCATGGCAGCTGAAGTAGAAAAACCTGCCATGTTCCTACCACCACCAAAGCAGAAATTCTAGCAGTTGATTAAGGCTGAGATTTTCAAAGGAGCCTAAGGGAGGTACGTGGTCAAATCCTGTTGAAATTCAGTGGGAACTGAATTATTTCCTTAGTCCCCTTTGAAAATCTCAGCCTAAGATTTGTTCAAGGTGTCTTGTTGGCTCCAAATACCGCTGACTCTTATTTCTGAGAACACTCCTCAGGCTTCACTAGTTGTGCTTGATTTCTAGAGGTCTGATCCAATTCCCATTAGAGTCAGCAGAAATATTTCCATTGATTTAAATGGGAGCGTGAGAAAAGTGATAGCAAATGAAGAGAACAGATCTGTGGTGTGAGTTGCTGCTCCTACAACACAGATGGTGGATCCTTGGAAGCCATTGGTCTCAAGCATGGATGTTACCTCCAAGTCACAGCCCAGATCCTGGTATTCCAGTGTTCCTGCCTCCATCACTGCATACAATAGAACTTCATTTTTGCTAGGCGACACTCACTAGTTACTCAAATGTAAGTCCTACCATTTGTTTTGAAGAGAACCTTCCTAAAGGCCACAGATTAGCATTCCATCTGGGACCAAATCACATGGATTTAGCCTAAATTGCTGTGAGCACAACCATTAAGAAGTTTCATCTGATTGCCATGGGAAAACTGAGTCTTTAGAAAAAGTAAGAGCTAAATGATAATTAATCAAGAGTTCCAGGTAAAGTTGGACGTTTATTTCAATGACCTGGATTCTCCTGAGGGTTCTTTCATTTCAGTAAGAAATTTTACATCCTAAAGTCAAAATGTGTTTGCAATTGGTAACTCTACTGGAAATAATTATTTAACAATAACCAACTATTTTAAATTAGGTTTATTTTTTATAAATGTCAAAAACCACTAGGCAATATTTTCATATTTGGTCCCATAGATTTAGATGCTCAACTTTGGGCAGCCAAGTTTAAAAATTGTAGCCTATTTTCCTTTTATTAGATTCAGAAATAGTGTAGATACATTAACATTTACAGAGCTACATTAATATTCTATGGCACAGAGAAAAATTATTATACAACACATCTGTTGATTATAACTAGGAATCAGTGAAATAGGTTAGATCAGTGTTTCTCCAATCCTCAAAAGGTGGTCACAAGGCTATTGTAGGGTGGTTGCAAGATGGTATGGTATTGCCACCCTTACTTCTGTGCTGCTACTGGCAGTGACGCTGCCTTCAGAACTCTCTGGCTACCCAGCTCTGAAGACAGAATCGCCACCAGCAGCACCACAAAAGTAAGGGTGGCACAGTATGGTATTTTGGGGTGGGGTGTCATCACAGCCTGAACTATTTTCAAAGAGGGTTCCAGCAAACAAAAACAAAAAAGAGAGAACCCCGGGGTTAGATAATGCTCATTTTGTCCAAAATACTTGAAAAAATAGTTCATTTGGGAATTTTTGTTTTGTTTTTTTGTTGAGTAGCCATTGGAATGCTATGACACCAGGGCAGAAGAAAGTTTTCTGGCTACTGGGTGGCAAAGAGTCATCAGGTCTCTTCTGGATTTTGGTATGCAACAAGAACATACCCTCCCTATATTCTCCTTTTTTCTCCCATAGCCTGCACTCACATTATGGCACCCTTCCCCCTGCTCTGTTTACTATCTCAATCGCAGGACCCAGCATTGGAGAGGTGGGAAACATCAGGAGGTCAGGATGATGCACGCCACCATACCATGTTATTTCAGATAATCTTTCTGAATGAGTAGGCAGTAAGATTTCAGGAGAAATTCTGTGTTAGCTGTGGTGCAGTTATTTTTAGAAGCAAATCACTACCCAAGTCTCACTCCAACTGGAATAGTTTCTTGGATGCAGAGTTCTTCCCAGAGGACATACCCACAAGAACAAAAGCATGTTGACATTTAAAGATGATAGGAAACAGCCTAAAGGTTAGGGGCAGCTCTATGCAGAATTACAGAACTGGAAGCCTAGAAGAGGTAGATGGAGAAGTGCATTCTGGTAGCCTTTTGGAATTTCAATCTTGCTGAAATAAAACTAGTTGACATTATGTATTTAGATGACCTCACTTCAGATACAGCAAACCATTCCACACATTCTGCAACATGGCCATGAAAGATGTCACTTTGCTTTTAAAATGGATAAACCTGCAAAATCCACTGAAAATACTGTCACAGATTTAGCTCTCTCCTGTAGCTAACAGAGGCTAGAATTGGCATAATCTGCAGCAAAGGAAGTTAATAGTGAGTAAAGGAGGGAGAACATAAGTAGTACTTTCTCCTTAATTTTTCCTACCAAACCTCACCCCACTCCTTTTACCATTAAACGATTATTTTCCAAACATTACAAGCCCTGAAAATGTGAGTTTACAGTACAGCCATTTACATCCAATGCCCACATTGGTTACCAGGGTAACCATCCCAAAGATACTCATAAAAATAAACAGCAGAGAGCGGAAAGAAGCCTAATATAAATAGAAACCTTTCTGCTTGATGCTTTACTGCTGTTAAAATTGTAACAACTATAAAGAGCCCTTCTTCTCTCAAATAAATATGGCACTATAAACATTTCCTGTGTATTATAGATGGGATTCTCAGTCAATTCCTCTGGTAAAGAATAAAAATGCTAAAAAGAACTTCATAGCTCACTAGAGTCTTCACCTTTCATGAGCAATGTTTCCCACAATCATTTGTTAATTGGTGAAATTATAACCTTAACTGGTGCTGTGGGATTTTAAAATGTGAATTCTATAAAGGACATGGCTTTCCTTCCCATCATTGCTTTTGCATCTTAAGGAAGACTAAGATAAGGTAGTCTTTGGTTTCGTTTTCCATTAGCTGAGACATGTGTTGGTAATTTATTTACTAGCGGGGCCCTATGTCATATGCAGAAGGGTCCATAGATGTATTCACCACTCCCTGCTGCCTCTTGACTCTCTCCTTACTGTCCTACCAGTAGAGCATCCTTTGAATTATTAATTTTTATACAATATTTTTATTTTACACTGCTCCCAAATCCTCAATGTGCCACAGAGTTTTTTCCATATTAACAAGATAACTGCACTGTAAAAGTTGTCATGGGAAAGCTGAGAGTTCTACCAGCTGCACAGAGACTATTTGGCTCATTTGGCAGCCACCAAGGCATGAGAAGCAGTCGTGGCTTCTAGTACTGATGTCTATGTGTGTGTGGGTGTGAGAAAGAGAGAGAACACATGTACTATATAGTTAATAAAAATATGTTTTATAAGTTAAAGGAATCTCCTTACATACTACATTCTGTAATTACCAGGGGGGAAAAATAGCTTGGAGTTAATATTGCTAAAATGCAATTTCTAGGAAGCATAATCAATAAAAATCAAATAAATGAGTCAATAGTTAATGCTATGTTAACATCCATAGCAATCTCAGTGGCCCTGTCTTTTGTAACTAGGGCTGTCGATTAATTGCAGTTAATGCACATGATTAACTCCAAAAAATTAATCATGATTAAAAAATGTATTCATGATTAATCACACTGTTAAGCAATAGAATACCAAGTGATATTTATTAAATATTTTGGATGTTTTTCTACATTTTCAAATATATTGATTTCAATTACAACACAGAATACAAAGTGTACAGTGCTCACTTTATGTTATTATTTTGATTTCTAATATTTGCCCTCCAGAAATGATAAACAAAAAAAATCGTATTTTTCAGTTAACCTCAGACAAGTACTGTAGTGCAATCTCTTTACTGTGAAAGTGCAGTTTACAAATGTATATTTTTTGTTACATAACTGTGCTCAAAAACAGAACAATGTGAAATTATAGAGCCTACAAGACCATTCAAGTCCTACTTCTTGTTCAGACAATCGCTCAGACAAACAACGTTGTTTGCATTTACGGGACATAATGCTGTCCTCTTCTTATTTACAATGTCACCTGAAAATGAGAACAGGTGTTCAAATAGCACTTTTGTAGCCGGCATTACAAGGTATTTACATGCCAGATATGCTAAACATTCATATGTCCCTTCATGCTTTGGCCATCATTCCAGAGGACATGCTTCCATGCTGATGATGCTCATTAAAAAAACAATTAAATTTGTGACTGAACTCTTTGGGGGAGAATTGTATGTCTCCTGCTGTTTTACCCACATTCTGCCATATATTTTGTGTTATAGCAGTCTCAGATGATGACCCAGAACATGTTGTTTGTCTTAAGAACACTTTCACTGCAGATCTGACAAAACTCAAAGAAGGTACCAATGTGAGATTTCTAAAGATCGCTATGGCACTCGACCCAAGTTTTAAGAATCTGAAGTACGTTCCAAAATCTGAAAGGGACTAGGTGTGGAGCATGCTTTCAAAAGTCTTAAAAGAGCAACACTCTCATGTGGAAACTACAGAACCTGAACCACCAAAAAAGAAAATCAACCTTTTGCTGGTGGCATCTGACTCAGATGATGAAAATGAACATTTGTCGGTCCGCACTGGTTTGGATTGTTATGGAGCAGAACCTATCATCAGCTTGGATTCATGTCCTCTGGAATGGTGGTTGCAGCATGAAGGGACATATGAATCTTTAGGGCATTTGGCATGAAAATATCTTGTGACACTGGCTACAACAGTGCCATGTGAACCCCTGTTCTCACTTTCAGGTGACATTGTAAACAAGAAGCGGGCAGCATTATCTCTTGAAAATGTAAACAAACTTGTTTGTCTGACTGATTGGCTGAACAAGAAGTAGGACTGAGTGGACTTGCAGGCTCTAAAATTTTACATTGTTTATATCTGAATGCAGGTTTTTTTGTACATAATTCTACATTTGTAAGTTCAACTTTCATGATAAAGAGATTGCACTACAGTGCTTGTAATGGGGGAATTGAAAAATACAATTTCTTTCCTTTTTTTACAGTGCATATATTTGTAATAAAAAATAAACATAAACAATAAATATTTAAGTAAATTGTATTCTATTATTGTTTAACAGCGTGATTAATTGTGATTAATTTTTTTAATCGCTTGACAGCCCTAATTGTAACACATGTACACTCACTGACTTCACCTCCACAACAGACTCCCTTTCACTTCCATCATACTGCCACCCACAAGTAACATATGAGTATCTCTAAATCACACTAAAACACTAACTTCATTACAGCCTCAGGGAGACTAACATATTTTACTAACAGACATACTTCAACTGAGTGAAATTACTACTTAAAAAAATCTGAGGTCATGGGTCAGGAGCAGGGGTCACTTTTGGCAGCTCTTGGAAGAATATGGGATTTGGAGATGGAATGCACACGAGAAGAGGATCATCAAACCCACCATCTGAACAGAATGACTTAAGTAAAACTCTGTAAAGTTCCCTGGGGAGTAGGGAAAATTTTTGGTTAACATCTATTTCCCTATCTAGCCATCTTGTTTTGCCATTTGTTGTTGTTGGGCATCCATGTTTGCTACCCTTCTTCTCCACTAGTTTGGTGCACTTTTGAGAAAAGGCATGAAAGGCTAGCCGCACGTCACCGGTTAATCTGCCCAGCAACAGGAGATTATAATAGCCCATCTCCCTGGTCACTCAGGGCTGTCTGCCTGAGACAGTGAATGCCTGTTTAGGATTAGGGTTGCTACCCCACTAGGTAGGTTAAGATCATAACAGCTTTGGTCTTATGGTTAGGATTACTTACCTGCATGCAAGGGCAGCAGCCCACTGGCTGTCGTCAGTCTCTGGATCTTACACACACAGAGGACGCTACAGGGAAAAGACCAGTGAGGGAGAGGAATCAGTGTACCTGGTCGCTGCCCCGTCTTCATGGAGAAGACCTGCCGGGGAAAGATCAGCGTACCTGCCTGTGGTCCCGTCTTTGAGCCCCTTGTTGTTTCATGTCTTCCACCATCCAGTGCTCCTGCCATCGAGACATGGTATAGTGACATCTCAGTAACTCTCACCATCTACCTGTGTACTTAGGGTAGGTCTGAGCTTCATGCTCTCTTTATATGTTAACTGCCAAGTCTGTTTATATCTGGTCCTACACTATGTTAACTTACCTTATTTTGATAAATCTTGTCAACTGTTTTGCACCTTACCCCATTGTATGTTTTCATTTGGGACTGTAACAACCCAATGATAGATGAGGGATTAGGGGGAACGAATCAACTTGTCCTGGCCAAGCGAACAGTTGTGGCAACCGTGGCAGGACTCCCTATTTGTTTTGTCCCTCTTATTATTTGCTCGGCTAGTTTACTGAAACCCAGAGATTGTGCGGGCAGGTTGCTGTTCCGAGTGTGCAGGAACAGGGACCAGCGGGTGGGCCTTGTGAGCCACCGGTTGGACTACTGCTGAGACCTACTGCAGGTAGAGCTGTATGTTGGCTGCCCTCTGTGGCCTGGAAGCCATGGACTCCCTGCCTGCCTCTAAGACCAGGAAGAGTCACTGGCTTTGTTTGCCGCAGAAAAGCCCTTTCAGCCTGGTCAGTATCCAGGAGGGGCGAGTTTAAGTGACGGCCTTCTGTGCCAGTGAGAGTGAGAGAGTGGTTCATTGGTGGACTGCCATTGTGGTACCCTTGGACAAGTGGCCCAGCCTGTGCGCTGTGGGATTTGTGCCTACCACAGACTGATCCTGCTGGTATGAAGCCAGCGGCGGTCTCGACCAATTGTGTCGGGAGGGCAAGCGGCGACCTGCAGCTACTACAGCCCAGCCCCTGGGAGGACTGTCTCCACCCAGTGTTGCGTCAGGTGGCAGCCTAGATTTTGTGGAGCAAGCGTGGACACTGAAACCAGCTTGGTTCAAGCAGGATCTAACCCAGCCTGCCAGTAAAGTAGCAGATACTGGCGTTGAGGGAGACATTCCTGTCTCCAGCACTTGCCGGCCAGTGTTGGGTGTGTTGTTGCCAAGCAAGTAGGGCACTAGTAGTGGGCAGGGCCAGATTAAGGCAGGGGTTTTAGAGGCTGCAGCCCAGGGCCCCGGCTCAAGGGGGGCCACGCAAAAATAAATCACAGGCAGCGTCTCCGGGCTGCTAAAAGTCCCACAGCACAGTGGGGCGCTCAGACATGCTGCCTGCATGCCGTGGCCTCACACTGCTCCCGGAAGCGGCCGGCTGCTAGCAGGTCTCTGCGACCCCTGGCGGGGGGGAGGCAGCTCTGCATGCTGCCCCCGCTCCCAGCACCATCCCCGCAGCTCCTGGCCAATGGGAGCTACGGGTGCGGCGCTTGCGGGCATGGGCAGCACACAGAGACAGGCTGCCCCCCTCCCTCCAGGGGCCGCAGAGATGTGCTAGCACCCGGCTGCTTCTGAAAGTGGTGTGGGGCTATGGCAGGCAGACTGCCTGAGCCCTGCTGTGCCGCCGACTGGGAGCCACCTGTAGTAAGTGCCTCCCGGCCGCAGTCTGCACCTCGCACCCCCTCCTACACCGCAACAGATCAGAATCCCCCTCCTCCACCGCAATCCCCTGCCCTAGCACCCTCCTGCACCAAACTCCCTCCCAGGAAAAAGACTTGTATACCACAGCCCCACAAAATCTAATAGCCCCGGGCTGACAGGACAGTTAATCCAGCCCTGGTAGTGGGCAATACAGCCCAAGGTCCTGGCGGTTCCTGTCACACCATCCGGCATGAGCGCATGGACCTACGGATCCTCCCTGCTGGAGCAGAATAAAAATTCCCTTGTGTTTGGTGTGCACTTGCTGGGAAAAGTGAAGAACCCCTGGGCAGAGGGACTGTTTCAGGGGAGGGACTCATTCGCCACTCTGACCCAAAAGTGGGAGGCTTTCGTCCAGGGTAAACCAAAGCCTTCCAAGACTTTGGCTCTGATTTATGGCCTGTATTCAGTCTGTGTGGTGCGAAATAAGTATAGCACCACACTGGCAGATAGGGTACAGGAGCTGGAAAATCGGTTTAAGGCTTGTGATATAAAATTAGAAAAGACGGGTTGCAGAGTGGAGGGAATCGAGGCCCAGAATAGGATTTATGTAGCACAGATTGGAAGACTAGAGATACAGGTATAGGACCTGAACAACCTCATAGCCAAGTGTCAGGGGAGGATTTTAGTGCCCTCCCTGGACACCTTCAGGTTGCAGATATAGATTCCAATCTGCAGTTATATGAAGGCATTTTAAAATTTTATTATCCGCACAAGAACATTATTGGCCATTATTATTCTGAGTGCCAATGGGCCACTGAATGTCCAGAGAAATATTTAAACAGAAAAAAACCCCTCCTCCATTGGCTAGCTGGAGCATCATCCTATGACACTCCCAAATTTTGAGAGGTGGTTTGGCAATGACTCACCCCGACACCCAAGGTCACCCTGGGAGCACTGGATCCCCAGATAATCACTCTGAGGGAGATGGAAAATCACCGGAGAGAGTCATTTGAAATTCAGTGGGAAGCTTTCCCATTGTCTGCCCACAGAAAACGAGTGTCTGTGGTAACTGAGAAGGAAAACAAGGAGTTCAGGAAAAGTCCTCAGGGAAGTACCAGCTACTCCCAAAGCACTAAAAGACCAGCAGCATTTCACCAAAATGAAGAAGGACAAAATCAAGCAGCAGGAACAGAAAGCATTCCACAACCTGGTGTGGAAGCAGCTGCTGCATTTTGAAAACAAAGATGATATTGACAGGCTACCCACTGAAGAGGTTCTGCAAAGGTTGGCTCTACATGAAAAGAGCCAACCAGAACAGCAGGCAGCCACCTCTTCCAACTTATTGTGATGGGACCGGACTCCTCCTCATTCCCCAGAGAAGGCACCCATATTCCATGATAGCTGGGGAAGACACGTTACAACGGTCACCATGGAGGGACAGTTCAGGGGAACTAAGCCAACCTATGTTGGTAGATATGTGTGCCTCAGTTTCCCTTTTGTGTTCCATGGGAGAACCTAGAGTAAAACAAGAAGGATCCTGGAGGGATTTAATGGGGGTAGCAGAATGGTGGCCTTTACAAGACCTATTAAGTGTGCTATACATACTGTGTCAACCTGAGCTTCCTTTGGCAACCAGGATTTGGGTGGTCAGGGCATTCTGGGAATCGACTTTTTGGCAAAGCTAAATTTCATCATGGACTTACCAAACAGACAGCTGATCCAGTGCAAAAAAGCAAATCAGCATGTCCTAAATATCAGTGTCCCATCGGGTCACTGCCCTGAAGGCTCCAGAAAATATCATTATGCCTAAATAGGAAGCTGATGTAACTGAGGTGGCACAGAAATATCCAGGAGTGTTTGCTACACACAAATTGCAATATGGCAAAATTGTAGCGGAGGTTCGGGTGGATGGACCTGACCTGAGGCCTTTAAAGCAGTATAAGTACCCTGCTGCTGCTGTAGAAGGGCTAAAACCTACCATCGAGGCCCTAGTTCAGCAAGGGGTGCTCAGGGAAACAGAGAGCTCCTGTAACTCCCCTATTTGGCCAGTGCTTAAGGTGGACCGCAAAACCTGGACCACCATGAGCTAAACCATGTAACACCTAGACTTGCTCCGGTAGCTTAGTTTAGTTACTGCTCTGGTGACCAGGAGATTGCTGAGCGATATTCGGTGGTCGAGTTGACAGCAATTGTTGTGAATTCTCACTTAACAGAGTGGGCCCCGTGAAGGCAGCAATTACATCAGGGCCAAGATGCTTTATTGTGTTTGACTTGGCAAACACGTTCTTTTCAATATCCTTCCATGCAGCCTCCCAGTATAAGTTTGTGTTTACCTATGAGGGACAATAATACACATTCAGCAGAATCCCACAAGGGCTTCAAAACACCCCCTCTATTTGTCATAAGCATGTCTCTGGAATGTGGATGGACAGAAGGAACAGAGAATACATCTTACGTTATGTCGACGACATACTAATTTCTACCACCACCAGGCAGGCAAATTTAGAGACTCTGGATGCTGTACTGGGAAAGATCCACTGGACAGGGTTTGTGATCAACCCTGAAAAAGCCCAGATGGCTCTTACTGACATGACTTATCTTGGGATCAGACTGGGTCCAGAGAGTTGGCGCCCCTATGATCAAAGAGTCAGCCTTATTTGCAAATTGCCAGCCCTGCAGGATCTCTCTGCCTTGCGCTCCTTCCTTGGTCTCATCGGTTTTAGTGAGCTGTGGAGACCTGCTTTGCAGATTCTGCCACACACTCTGGGTGTGAAGTCCTGCCTGCACAGTGTTGTCTCTGTGCTACCTACATGCTTTTTAGTTCTTTGTGCATTCACAGGGTACCACAGGATTTGGCCTTTGATAATTAAAGGAGGTTTACACTCTGTGTAGATTCCAAGGTACTCTGTTTTTTTGACCAGCCAAACCAATACAATAGTGCCAGCAGTTAGACAGTTATTAATAACTTTCACTGCAGTGACTGTGCCAGGCAAGCCCAACAGCAGCTGCTTCTGTTTTCAGATCTTTCATATATGAGGCTTATAATAACCCAGACTCACCCTTGATCCTGCCATTTGCAATTGATGTATCCCACCTCCTAGGGTGAAACTTAAGCTTAATTAAAGCCTCAGACTGCACCAGTTATCTAAGTTACTCATTATTTTCATAATCATGATATATCCAAATACAGATAAAGCAAAGTGTCAGACCATGAATATAGATGTCAAGACCTAGGCACATCCCCACTAATGATCTTATACACGAATCCATCAAATGCATATGGCCCCTAAAAATCCTTTATATATCATTTTAAAAGTCCAGTAAGTCATGAAAAGCAAATACTTCTAATTTTTAGCCACAAACTGCTCAAGTAAAAATAAAATAATGTGTAAGAAAGTGTTGGATTGATAGTGCTTGTCCTTTTCAATACATTTAAGTATATGATCCCAAGTGATCAGAGCGGGTTAACAAAATGCTATTAGTAATTAAAATAAAACTAAACTTTATAGTTAGGGAATGACAGACAAGACAATCTGAGGGAGAGGAGGTAAAGTATGAATCTTCGAAGATGAAAACAGAAGAAAATGAGATATAATTGGAACTGCGATATGTGTAAATGTGTATGCATGCAGGGAAGGTGTCAGTGATTTATCTTTAAAAAAAAGGAACAGTGGTTAAATCTATGTAATGTACACATGGCATCACAGATATATCAGTACTTTATGCTAACCTACCTTGAATTAATATAAGGCATATTGATTGACTTGTCCCCATATATGTTTCCCATCTTTATACAATCTCTGATCATAATTCATTTAAAAACATCTTAGGAAAGGTGATATTTACATACGTGTTTCTCACTAGTATTTGTTCACGATATATAATAGTTAACCTTTATTACATAAAAAAAAAATCTCATTTTTTCTCCACTCCTGTTAAGCGAGGATATTTATTGCTCACTTTACTGGATGTTTGGTATTCAAAGGTTAAATAAGAAACTCTGATCCTGCACACAATTATGCACATACTTAACTTTACTACGAGTGACCACAGTGAAATCAAAGTTAAGCACACGTGTAAGGGTTTGCAGGATTGTAGCCTAAAGATGTTTGCATTCATTGATTTGCATCTGTAGGATGCTTTACAGTCATTACAGATTTGACTGGAATATGGGACAAAAATAAAAAATTCTTAAAAAATATGGCAGGTAGAGGTTGCATAAACAATTTGATTAAAGTATAATTGCCTATATTTAAGGAGTTTCTTTTCCTCTTATATGAAAGTATAAACACCATTGTCATTAATGGGAGTTACACAGATGCATGTAGGAGAGAGAAGACCTTTCAGGGCTAATATATACTAAAAGTGTTTACACACCTGGAAAGTCCTGGAAAAGATTAAAAAACAAACAAACAAACAAACCTTACAGAGCCCCATGCTGCAGAAACCCAGACATCTTTATAAGGGAACCAATCTTTTAGGAACAGCAAGGCCTGAGTCAAAATAATGGGAAAGGACCGGAAAAGAATTGGATGAAAAGCAGATGAAGAAATAACTCCAGGATATGAAAGATACGTCATTTTATTATTATATTTAATCCAACACACTGTACATACTTTAACATTTAATAAGAAAACACAAAATTTTAGGATTTCAGTTAAGTATTTGGGGTTCTTGAAAATCTTAATATGATTAAAATCACCTTAATGCAGTGCCAAATCATAATGCAGTTCTACTCAGAGCCTGGTTCTGAAGTCCTTGCTCTGATAAAACTTGATTGATTACAAATGAGACATGCAGTCAGAAGAAAATTGGGCAGTAGCTGTTTCCTACCAAAAGACTGCCATAAAAGCACACATTCTACTAAGATTATAAAATGGTTTTGCATTTTTAACAGTTAATTTGCTCTCCTGAGATGAAGTCTTGGCCCCGCTGCAATCAGTGGGAGTTTTGCTATTGGCTTCAATTGGGGCCAGGATTTCAGCCCTGTAGTTACTACAAAACCATAAGTTGACTACAAGTCCTGATCTATTATCACTGTACCTTTGTCATGCCTACAAAGGCTTAGACTAGGAGCTTTGTGCAGATTCTTTACAGTTAGATGAATTTACCCTGAATTTGTTAACATAATGTAAGATCACTTTGGAGCTTTCCGTTTTTGAATGGTTAGTAAACAGATAAAAAGTGTGGCAGGATCCTAAACCGATGATGTTGCCCAAACACCATGTATTGGATGTCTGCCCTTTATGATAATGATGATTGTTATTCACTCAAAGATCATGTTTGATGTTGCATAATGAAACAAGTATATGAAGTACTGAGGAGCAATCTATCCGCCTATTGAAAAAACAAAAGAGTGTATCAGAGGGAAAATTACCTTGAGGAATGTTTTGATTAGGTCAGGCTAACTCACATATTGTAGGTTCAGAGCTTGACTTGGACTCAGGCATTTTGGGGCTAATGTTCCACTAAAGTGACATTGTGAAAGAATGTAGATGAGATGGGAGGAGAGAAGACAGGGTAAAATATTAATACAGGGAAACACTGTACATTTAAAGCACAGCCCTCCCTCTCATTAACACTGTGTGGAGGTGCACTTCCCCACTGAGAGAGTTCCAGGAGGTACCCAGACAGCTCTACTGATTATTTTGTATGTGGGGAATAAGGCCATTGCTCTGCCAGCCCCTATCCAATTTAGATAATCTAGCACCTAGCACACCATGCAGCTGAGCCCAAGCCTCATATTGTCTTCCCACCAGAGAGTGCAAAGACTAGCATTGTGCTTGGCCCAAGTCCAGGTGCAAAGAGGGAGGTTCCTGGTGCTCTTTCCTCCCCTTTGCACACCCACACTGCTCTATGAACAATCTTACCTACAATATGACGTGTAAATCATATGCAGGACACCTACCCCATTGGCCTGGCCTTTATTTGGGGAGTAATGTGCTATTTTATTCCTAACAGGTTTCTCTTTAACTGAAATGGCTTTGGAAAAAAAAAATTTTAACAAAAAAATAATGAATTACCACAGAGGGGGAAAAAAACCCAAAATTTAAATTACAGAAGGAGGAGAGGTTTTCAAACTCAAACTGGTTTGTGAGCTGCAAAAAAAATATGTTTAAAAGATTTGTAAAATTTTGAACAAAGTGATATTAGTTCTTCCCTCCTGAGACAATAGGATGGAAAGGTCCTTGATTCCCTCCTACTGGCCCAACTATAAACATGGAAATGGAAAACTATTTTGTTGTGCTGCTGTCCTGCCACTTTAAGTGCGAACAATGGGTCTGATTCATTGCTGCCTTGCTCCAGTTTTATGCTGATGTGACTCTGATGAAGTCAATGTCGTTACACTGGTGTAAAATTGGGTGGATGTAATGTTGAACCAAGTCCAATATTCCCAACTACAGCTATAGTAAAGTTGGAACAAAAAAAACCCTGCAATGTAAGACCACCAAGAAACCTGGTAAAGTGGGACTAAAATTTAATAGCAAAAAATTAAAAACATGTGAGAAATATGTCATAAACAAACAGGAAGTCTAGATGAAATAGTCATTGACAGCTGATGTCCACTGAACCTTCAATATTTCTAGCTGGGTGTCTGTCAATTTGAATTTCTTTCTAGGGCATTTCAAACAGACATACTGAACTGATATGAAGTAATTTCGACAGAATTTACCTCAGGAATGCTTAGAGACTTGTTGGTAACTGATGGCTAATTCAGACAACTTGCCCATGTCCTCATCTGAAGGTCTTATGATAGATGCTTGGGGAGTGTTTTCTGTGCATTGGGAGTTACACACACAAATTGTAACAATAAAAAGGAGCTGTGTTATTAAATTCCAATTCAGCATGACAAAAATTCAGCACAATATCTTCAGTTCTTAGAGGAGACTGTGTGTCATGGTGCTACATTGACATTCACTAGACTTCTTCAGAGTCTTAATGTGGTTTTTAATATTAAGAAAATTGTCTTCTATTACTGTACATTTTTAAAATAGCTGCAGCAATCAATTTAGATCATACCATAAGGCAGAATTAAAAAACAATAATCAGTGAAGCATTCCATATTTGTATCTATTTTCTAGAGGGAGATCTGAGTGTGGGAGTATCTATTCCTGTCTAATTTGGTAACCAGAATATACAGATTCTGCCTGCTTATGATTAGCAAAGATCTTCAGTCTTCATAGGCATCTACTACCTTGCATTGAAATGCAGAATCTCTTTCTGTCAAGTAACATGATTCATGCATCAAACAGCAATGCATCCCCTCAAGTCAGGCTAAATAGCATGGAAACAGTTTTGCTTGGAGCAAAAAGAGCAGCAGCACTGTATAATTAATTTAAATAGATTAAAAGTAACAAATGTTCAGCAATTGTCTGAACACCATTCTGAAAAAATGTTTATGACCAATTTAAGCCCTGGTGTAATCAAGTGCAACTTTGATGGTCCTAGTCTTGTATGAATTTGTCAGAATTTTGTTCTCATATTGGCATGCTTGGAACTGAAGTATTGTAGATGCAGGATCACCAAACCACACAAAAATGGATTGTCTACCTTCCATGATGCATCAGCACACACATCTGCAGATCAGACTGGCTATTTTTGCCACCATCTCATTTTAAGTTCTTATTCAGAATGCTATCCTCTGCCATGCCTAAGTCTTCCTAGCTTAACTGTTTTCCAAATATCTTCTTCCTATTTAATATATCAGTCTTTTCGATTATTTTAACACATATGCAGTAGATTGTGATTTGCAGGTTGAATGTCATCTTGTCCATATGAATAACCTTCTAAAATCCCCTTTTATTATAGTCATGCCTTCCCTAAATTGATCTTGATCTGACCATCGCAATCCAGTGTAGCGCGTGGACATTTTTTTCCATTCTTTTCCAAGCCCACATGCCTGCAGAGCTGCCTCTGCATGAGAATGGAGCATGGCTTGTGAAATGACAATGCAGTGACAATGCTCCCTCTGTGGCTTGGTACCTATAAAAGACATCAGACATCTAGGAGTTTCTACTGAGAACTGCACTTCTGGACTGCCCCTTAGTGCTGGCAATGCCTGAAAAGCAGAATTTAACCCTAAACATTTATAATCTTACGAAAAGAATATATTGCATTAGAAAGTTTGTATAGGTTCAGTGTCATGTAAAATCTAATGTTTATTTTAAAATTGTACTGTTTATTTAACCAGAAGAGACATGACACAGATAGAGTAAGACTAGATTCATTTCAGTATTAAGACACCGACTTGAACAAATGCTATGTAATGTAATGCTATGTGGCCCAGTCTCCAGCTGTTTGAAGAAGCTTATTGCATCCCTTTCTACATACTATTTTGACTTGTTTTTGTAATGGTGCAATGAACAGTACATGAAAAATTCTTTCATTTAATCATATGCATTTTTAAGAGGGGCATTTCTCGGTCAAGTTTTTCCATTGTGAAATACAATATCAAATTCACTATGCAGAATAAGAGACTGTTTGAACTATTACTAAAGCAATCTTTGTATTTGTCCTTGAGAAGGCTATACACATTTTTCATACCTTACAGCTTCAATGAAGGGTTTATTGTACTTCAGGATTCAGATTCCTATACTGAAGAGACCTAGATGTAATTCAGACTACTTGCATGAATCCATGTTGGAACTTAAACATTAACCTGTTCTCATTCTCCACATTACAATAAATCAAAACATTACAAAATTTAGTTTACTAAATTAAAAAAATTGCCTAAAGAAATCCTTATTTTGTATAGCTCTAAATTCCTGAAGGGTAACAATGATAATTAAGTGGTTTCAGTTTAGAAAGAACAGATCTTGCTAGCTAGGCAAAAGTAATATTTTTAAATGTTTTTGACAGTTACACTGTTGGTAGAAGCAATATATCTGCATTTCAGCAAAGGGAGATTTCACAAGTGACATGGTCAGCAAATGTGGACCAATCCTCCCAGCCAGCGTGTAAACAAAGCGCTGCAGCACTCAGGGAAGGAAACTGAGTGATCTTACCTGGGGTCTCCAAACTGCTAGCTGTAGTTTTTGTTTTCAGGAACAATGTGCTTATTTGATATCTAGAGGCCACTGTGGCACCTGCTGCTGGAATATCTACCTGGGGGAAAAATGAGGTAACTAAACAACTTACTGTCCTCATTCTTCTTTCCCTCAGAAGGAATTACACACTTCCTACCCTAAACATCTTCAAATTTCACTACTGTTTCTGGGGGGAGTAAACATCAAATACATTTCAATTATTGGAAATTAACAAAATAGAATACCAACCACAAGTATCTGCACAATGGAGGGGATCAGACCTGTCTAATTTCTGGATTTCAGACCACACCTCAGACTTCTCTGCTTGCTAACAGGGCCTGCCAGTTTTCTTGGCTAACTGTGAGGGTGGGAGGACCCTGGTGGCTGAGGATTCTCCCCACATACAGTAGATTCCACTTATCAGCAACCTCTCAATTGCCAGCAAAAAGTTGCTATTATCTTGTTATACCAATAAAATAAAAACCAGCAGGATCTTATTAAGAGGGATAAGGCAAAGATGCCACATTTATGGTAAATATAATGATAAAGCAAAAGATAAAAGTAAACAACGTTGTTTGACTACTTATTACTTATACACACACACATACATATATATATATAGAGAGAGAGAGAGGGAGAGAGATTCATTCACACAATCATTCATTCAAGTTCTGTATAGGTGTTATAGTTACCAGCCTAGAAGTTGCTCATGCCAAGTTACTGGCCAGGTAGCTTGGTCATGAGGATGGAGCAGAGTCTGTGTCAGATGCATCTGATGCTCCTGGAGGCTGGCAGAGAGACTCAAAGTCATCAGTCTTTAGAGTCCATTTTTATAGGAATTAATTCCTATGTTAGTTTATGGGAGCTGTTTCATCCTGCTGTTGCTGACTCAATCAGCAGATGGCACACATTCCTGTCCAAAGTGGCACATTCCTGATGGCTCCACATTGTCCAAAGTTTGTGTTTCTCATCCTTCCAGGTGATGGGGTGGATCCCAGTTTACCCTCCGGGGGTTTCTGGTTATCCACTTGACACATTCTTCGGCCGATGGATACTTTCTTTCTAGGCTGGCACCTCCCTAACCATCCATGTATATCAAGCATTCATCAGCATACATTCCATACCTTAACCATATTTTAATTTACTGTCTCCACCACTTTCAGAGTGTGTGCTAATTCATTTGAGGCTCCCGGCCCTTTAATCACAGGGGGGGGGGAGGTCTGTCCTAGGAGCCCTTGAATGAAGTGAAAGTCACTTAACAGCTTACAGTGTTTGTTTACATTGTATCAATTACTTCAAGAACAAAGTCAGTTAACTTGTTTGTAAGTTTTACATAGTAGTAAAGTATCTTTCACAGGATAGATCTAATCAATGGTTTCTACAGACAATAGCTTACAAGTTTTAACAGAAGACCCAAGAGATTTTTGTACTTGGTGAAACTGGATTTTAAAGTGTGTGGGACAAATTATGAGGGGGTCACTGTCACTTGGGGGAATCACTGTTAGTATCTTCTTTAATATCCCTACAATCTGGCAGTTGCTAATAAGTGAAAGGGAAGTTTGTGAGGCAGCAGCCACACAAGTAAGCACTGGGACATCCCTTCCCTGGCTGCCCCCCTGCAAAACTCCTTGCAGAGAGAGGGAGACCGCAGTCCAGATACCCAGACTTTCTACAGGGAGCAGGGGCACTGAAGCCCACAGAGCTGCACAGTACCTTTCCCTGCACTCTCAGGGGGACGGAACTCAGCACATCCCAGTGCTTCCTTCTTTGCATACAGTTCGCCAGCAGGATGCAGCTCAAGACTGCAGGGAGAGGTACTGTAGATTAACAGGGGGGTAGCCTCACTCTAAGTTGCCCAGGGCCTGGTAGGTTACAGAAAGTCATGGTAAAACTGGCTGAGACTAGTTAGAACCTGCCAAAGGAGAGTGTGTGGGGGGAGATGGGAGGGAGGGAGGAGATGTACCAAAAAAGATAGAGAAGATTCCAGAAAACTGTGGAGAAAGTGCACAAATAATGTGTGGTTACCAAGACAATGCAGCCTGTGTAGAAGAGTATAAAGGACAGTCTGTGAGGAGAAGTTTGGAACTCTGCGGGTTTTCTGAGGCTGTCTGGCCGCCATCAAGATCCATCAATGCAGACCCCAATGACTCATTCTGGTGCCTGGCCAGCTCCATTCTGGGACTTTGCTACTAGGACTGCATAAGCTAGGGTGCTGTTAATGGTCAATAGTTGCTTGCTCAGGTATTTAATACACTTTGTTTAAACAGAGAATGGAAGGTTCTTGTCTAATTACTGGTGTGAAAAGGAGGAGTCATAAGGAAGTATGGAAAAATTGCAAGCTCAAATTAATGGGTTGCAAGGAGATTAGTTGAAAAGTACCGTGGAGATAACCCAGCTAGAAAATAAGCTCAGTAATGAGAAAGTGAGAAATGATCAACTTAGCAAAGAGGTTGAGGGATGGAAAAAGAAAGCTCAGGAGACTCAGGGAGCTATAAAGATTGTATTGAAAGAATCCCAGGGTAAGTCAGGCCCAGATCATTGGGAATGTCAGGTTCAAATTAGGAAACTGCAATTGAAATTGGGAGTGTCAAAAGGAATTGTAGCAGCTATTCAGGAAGGAGGAAATGGGAGCAGGGGATGTAGTAAGGAGGAAGGTGGGTTTGAGGATGATGGCACCCCTGATTTGTATCCACTTACTGATGAGTATGAAGATAACTGGTGGGAGCTGCTGTCCCTACCTGGTCATCACCTTATGCCCCTTTGCGCAGGAGTTAGAGGAACTAGATAGCAATGGAGTGAATCCACCAGTGGTTCTGATACCCAGACCCAGAGAAAGGGTACCCGACCTGCCCAGGAAACCTGGATAAAAAGCAAAGCATTTATTCCTGAAAATTAAAGACAATAGGAAAGTCTTTAGGTCCCCTAACTAAAGATATGGCAGTGAGTTGGCTATGTAGGACTCAATGGCTTCCCAGAGGGAAGGGAGGCTACTCTGCAGGAGACTTAATTGATGTGATACGGGAGTGTATGGATCTGAATGAATTTACTGCCCTTCCAGCCGACATTCAAGTGGGAAACTGTGATGAAATTAGGGAGGAACAAGTACCTGGGGAAATGTTATAATTCTTGATGTCAGATTTGTATCCATTTATTCTTTTACGTAGGGACTGTCCGGTTTGACCAATGTACATGGCAGAGGAGCATTGCTGGCACATGATGGCATATATCACATTGGTAGATGTACAGGTGAACGAGCCCAGGATGGTGTGGCTGATGTGAGCAAGTCCTATGATGGTGTCCCTTGAATAGATATGCGGACAGAGTTGGCACCAAGGTTTGTTGCAGGGTTTGGTTCCTGGGTTAGTGTTTTTGTTGTGTAGTGTGTAGTTGCTGGTGAGCATTTGCTTCATGTTGGGGTGCTGTCTATAAGCAAGGACTGGCCTGGACACAAATCTGACATCAAGAATTATAACATTCAAAAACCAGTAGGAGAACACTTCAATCTCCCTGGACACTCAATAACAGACTTAAAAGTTGCAATTCTTCAACAACAAAAACTTAAAAAACAGAATCCAACGAGAAACTGCAGAACTGGAATTAATTTGCAAATTGGACACCTCAAATTAGGCCTGAATAAAGACTGGGAGTAGATGGGTCACTACAAAAAGTAATTTCCCCCTGCTGATACTCACACCTTCTTGTTAACTGTTTGAAAGGGGCCACCTTGATTACATCAAATTCATTAGCACTACAAAAGGGATTTTTTCCTCCCGTCTTGTCAACCGTTGAGAATAGCCCACTTCCACCTTAATTGAAGTGGGTTTTAGCCCATGAAAGCTTATGCCCAAATAAATTTGTTAGTTTCTAAGGTGCCACAATGACTCCTCATTGTTTTTGCTGATACAGACTAACATGGCTACAACTCTGAAACCCATCCTCAGTATGAATTCCACTAAGGGGGGGAATTTTTGCAATGAAGAAAGTCATCCAGTTACAGGGATTCAATGGAAAGGAAACTCGGGTACTATTTACAGCCACACTCAGGTGAAGCATTGAGTTAGTGATAGGAAAAGGCAAATTTGGAAAAATGGAACTAGGAGTACTGGGAACATTGGGGATAGACATGTTAAAATGCCTAGGGATCATTGTGGTTTTGGCTAACCATGCTCTGTTGTGTCAGCCTTCTTGGGATAAGCCCATTTGGGACATGCATGTTGTGCCAGCAAGGCACAGGGTGGCAGCATTAAAAGCAAATGAGCAGGTAGCAATGCCACAATAGAAGCAGCCCATCCAAGACATAGTCCAGCAATATCCCCAAGTCTGGGCCAAGAACAAGCTAGAATGTGGAAGGACTTGATCCCCCAGCACAAAAGCAGTATTGATACCCAGTAGAAGCAGAAGAGAGTTTATAGGAAACTATAGAGTCACTTCTGGAACAAGGAGGTGTGATGGAACAGAAGAGTACTAACAACTCTCACATTTGCCCTGAAATGAAGGCAGATGGTAAGATCTGGAGACTAACTGGATTATAAAAAGGTCTCTAAATAAAGTGACTCCTATGACAGCCCCAGTAGTTGCTAAATACCCAGAGATCATGGCGGCTATAGCTGGAGGATCTAAATGGTTTTCCATACTTGATTTATCTAATGCCTTTTTCGCTATCCCACTTTTTCCAGGTTCCTGGTACAAGTTTGCTTTTACTTTCCAAGATAAATATTGTTTAGTGATAGTGAACAGTTTTACAAAATAGAGTGAAGCCAGACCAACTTGGAATAATACAGCTAATACCACTGCCAAAGTTTTAGTAGAGACAGGTGTTTTCCCATTGGGGAGTACCTAAAGAAATAGATTCACATCAGGGATTGCATTTTATAGGAGAAGTGACAAAGGGGGTTTATCAGGCCTTTGGAATAAAGCAGAGATTGCATCTTGCCGGACATCTCCAGAATTCAGGGCAAGTGGAAAGGATTAATTACACTTTAAAAACAGCTTTGAGAAAAGTGGTTAACCAACAAGGAAGATACTAGGATGAAAAGCTACCATTAGTCCTGATGGCTTAAGAGGGACCGTGGCCATTCATGGGTCACCACTTACAAGCCATGACCGACTGAGAAATGAAATTGCTTGAACAATGGTGGCTAGGACGGAACCCTCCAGATGAGCTACCCCCAGAGTGCTCACTGACCAATGGATGCAGAATTTGTTGAGGCAGTGTCATCTACTCAATGACAAGTAGTTATTGCCTTAAAGGCCAATGTGCAAAAGATAGAGAAGCACTTAGGACTAATATTGCATCCAACTGAATGGAACGTAGGAGATCAGGTGATGCACAGAGGTATAAAGGAGAAAAACCATGCCTCAGGATGCATATGGATGGGACCTGACAGAATTGTGGATAAGGCTAGTCCTACTGTATATCAACTAGAAATTCACCAAGGCAAAAAGAGGGTTTAAAAATGGTTCCACTCATCTCAGCTGAAATCATGGAAAGGTAAATGATAAGTGGCCCTGAGAGGCATGTCATGTTTTGTATATTGAAGGCCTTAATGTGGCTGAGCAGTGGATAATTTGGCAGGACTGGTGATTGTTACCAACCATACAATTATAGAGGGAAGGTGTGGTGAGTATGCTGTCCACAGCAGTCAAAATAATAACTGCATAATTAAAGTTGAGGTAAAGGAAAACTCTGCTCTTAATATACAGCACTGAGTAAAAGAAAATCTGAACAGCACTATTGCAATAACTCAAAAGACAGCTCTGTAATACAGATGCTTAGAGAGAATGCAGGCTCAATGTAACTTTTTGGACTAGAAAACAAAGTGGTATAGTTAGTTGTAAATAGCAGGGCACTAACCAGAAGGAGGGTATATTCCTAAATTCTACTGCGCAAATAACTAAAGGAGATAATGGAACTAAGCTTTATGACGTTAACAGGGAACATCATCTTAATCTGACTATTTGTATTAGAAAACAAAGTAATGTGGACAGTTGTATATGGCAAAGTACACTTTTCTTTAAGTATGTACAACCTAAGTGCCACTTTTTGTCCTGGCATGCACCCCATTGGGCCAAAATAGGACAAACTGTAGTGTTACAAATAAAATATTCCCAAGTAAATCCACTAATGCTATAGCCTTGTAGGAGACTATTGTAAATATTACTGACTCACTGGGAAATGTAACTAAAATAAGAGTGAATTGTGTGAAGGAGCACCAAATGTATTGAGCAAACCAAATGAATACCAACAGCCCGTGATATAATAGGGAGGTAGAGGTAAATGGTAGATGTAGCACTCTTTAATAGCCTTATATGTGTGGTATAAAGGAAGCATGAGTGCGCAAATGACCTTGAGCTTAAAGATATAAGGAGAAGACGGAAGATACAAAGGCCTGAGGGATTTACTGAAAAATTCTCGATAACTCTTGCCCTTGCCTCTAAAGTTTCAAAAATAGAACCCTGGGTGGTAAAGTGTGATCATGTACAAAAATTGATAACCGGGCCAGTTCAGTCATTAAAAGAAGCTGGTGCTATCCTTGTGTACTATTAACATATCTACTGTAAGACCTGATTGTACTCCATTTATAACTACACTACACCTGGGATGGACTCATTGGATTAATAATTGGTTTTCACACACTAAATGATTTTAAAGGAATGTAATTGACAAAATATTGGGAGGAGCAGGAACTGGTTTAGGAGTACTTAATAGCGTGGATGTAGAGATTTGGGCAAATAAGTTGGAAACTGTAATATTCAGGATGCAAGGCTTGTTGAAACCTCTAAACTCATCCTTCTCAGAACTGGGAATCGGTCAAAAGTTAATAGCAAATGTTTTGCCAGAATGGGAAAAGATTAATGAACAAGACCACCTATTAATTGTGAAGGCTCTTGGTGCTGAACAGAGTAATGTTTATTTGCCTTAAACTGCATATAAGCCCAAGCCTGGGTAAGAAATGTTGTCATAAATCTCTTTAGAAACAGGGCAAATGGAATTTTACCTGTAGAAATTCGGAAAATCATATGGAGTGCTGCCACTCAGAAGGAACAAGAGATACAAGCCTGTGGAGATAAGTAAATTTTACCTACGATGTTAGCATCAATTCAATTGTTGTCTAACTAGTCACAATAGCAGACACTACTGTTGAAAAGTTGTAGCCTGGCTATTAACCGAAAGAGTTCTGTACTTTATCCAATAGACCATATGGTATGGGCCGTATGGGACAATGATAAATGGCAGTGAATAGATTTAGAAGCCTGTATTGTAGAACAAGGACTAGGATTTATATGTGAAGACAATGCTTTTAAGATTAGCGACACATGTTTTAATACCAATGAAGGAGTGTGCCATTTTGAAGTTCATCCTGAAGAGACTGAAAAGACTGAAGTGGTGTACATAGGAAAAGGATGTGTATGTTTTAGAACCATTTCTAAATATGTGATAACTAATGGACTGTGTAATCAAACTGTATATAATGATTCCAACATGTGTATTTGTAATGTTATAAAAATTGAAGGTTGTGATTTTATGTATACTTTACCAGTGATTACATGTCAGTTGTTAATTGAAAATGTGAGTGTATATCGAAGTTTACACCCCATGCCTATTGGTATGAATTTGTCACTAATTGCAGAACTTCTAGACAATCAGAATATACATCAATTGTTAACAAAGGCTAAAGAGAATGCAAAGAGAGTTTTAATTACTGTACACTATAATGGTGAAAACATAAAACAATACTAGAGAGAGTAAAAAAGGTTGGAGAACATCACTGGTGGGAAACACTGTTTTGATAGTCCCCCACCGCTAAGGTGTTCAATATCCTTTTACATCCAATTATAATGTTAATACAAGTTGTGATTTTAGTTGTGTTAATATGTATATATTGTTGCATAAGGCAGGTAAAGCAACAATTAGAGTGGGCAACCCAATAATATCGAATTATACATCGCCTCATGAGGTAGCTGGGGTTAGAACTGGATTGGGATACGAGCATTGCCACCAAGAACAAAAATGCTCCACTGGCGGCTGCAACCCGCTAGGCGTTGAGGAGGTGGAAACGTGTCCCATACGGGACTCATACTAATTTAGTGACAGCCTAATTGAAATCAACTGGCTGTTAAGGAGGGGATTGTTGTAGATTAAAAGGGGGTTAAGCCTGACTAAAGTTGCCCAGGGCCTGCTAGGTTATAGAAGATCATGATAAAACTGTCTGAGACTGGTTAGAACCAGCCAAAGGGAAGGGGGGAGAATGTAGCAAGCAAGATAGAGAAGGTTCCCAAAAACTGGAAAGAGCACATAACCATGCGGTTGTCAAGACAACGCAGCCTGCATAGAAGAGTATAAAGGACAGACTGAAGAGACATTTGGGACTCTGCGGGATCACTGAGACTCTGTCAGAGCACCATCAGGATACATCAACCATGAGCAGCAAACGGAGGGCCATGGAGACATTGCCCCCCAAAAACTGTATACACAGCAAAGGCGGTGCATGGGGGAGGCACCCAGATTTCTCCCTTAGCCCTGCTTCCTCCCCGCAGAGGAACATTCAGGGTGGGGAGGGGTGTGGCGAGCAGTGAGCCAGGAGCTCTATGCCTGCTGGGCATTTTCTCACATGTGGTTTGCATAAGGGGAGGGTGGGAGAGCAGCTCCAGCAGGCACAGAGCCTGGAGGCACTGCTTGCCACCTGCCTCCCAGCCCCTGGTGGGGGTACGGAGGAACATTTGGGGGGCGAGCGGTGACGCCAGCCAGGTGCTCTCTGCTAGCTGGTCAGTTTCCCCCTCATAGGCTGTGTAAGGGGAGGGCAGCAACCCATTTCCGATGAGCAAAGCCAGGCAGCTGAGCTGCTTCCCAAGTGTCTGTGCGGTGTACGGCCCAGATGAGTGGGCTGGGGCTGGGTCAGACCTACCTGAAAGAACCTCTGTGGCTGCAGGAAACTCTGCAGTCCCCCCACTTCCTGCCCCATCACTCTTCAGCTGTGGGAGGAGGGGGTCACTCTATGGGGTGCTGCCCCCCGTCTGCCCAATCTCCTCCCCACTAGTCCTCCCACACCTGACTTCTCGCCGAACCTCACCCCC
>NW_020664399.1:2486465-2512946 GCF_002925995.2 Terrapene triunguis | reverse complement strand
TAGACAAGCCCTATGCCATAGCCCCTTAAGGGTAGTGGTGAAACCTTCAGTGCTTGGGCAATGAGGGCTAGCATATAATGTAGAGAGCAATTTTGATTTGGTCCAGAGGAAATGGATTAGGTAACTAACAGGTCTTTTCCATCTCTAAGTTTTACAAAAATTTTCCTGTGCCCTCACTATTAAACTGTTATAATAGAATCATAGGATTGGAAGGGACCTTGAGAGGTCATCTAGTCCAGTCCCCTGCACTCATGGCAGGACTAAGTATTACCTAGACCATTCATGACAGGTGTTTGTCTAGCCCGCTCTTAAAAATCTCCAATGATGGATATTCCACAACCTCCCTAGGCAATTTATTCCAGTGTTTAACCACCCTGACAGTTAGGAAGTTTTTCCTAATGTCCAACCTAAACCTCCCTTGCTGCAATTTAAGCCCATTGCTTCTTGTCCTATCCTCAGAGGTTAAGAAAAACAATTTTTATTCCTCCTCCTTGTAACAACCTTTTACATACTTGAAAACTGTTATCATGTCCCTTCTCAGTCTTCTCTTTTCCGGACAAAAAAACCCCCAATTTTTTCAATCTTCCCTCATAGGTCATGTTTTCTAGACCTTTAATGTGAATACTTCTAGTTCAGTGGGGTTTTCAGTTTTATATTTCTCTATGGTCATAGAATGACATTTTAAAAGCTATATGTGCATTTGCAGGTGACAGAGGATGTACTTAGACAAGAGGATATCCATAGTCAAATCATGCACCAACTTCATGTGTATATGCAACAGAGAAAAAGGGGCTCTGATTTTCTACCTGGCTTTAACATCTCCCATCTTTCAATTCCTACTCCAAATACAGCTACAATTCTGTATTACCGTATTGCCTTTTGCAGGAAGAGTAAGCACTACCTGATGCCAACATAATACATATTCCTCCCCAGCCCCCAGAAAATATCTCCCTTCCCCCAGCCCCTGTGTTTGCTATAGGCACACCATAATCACAGGACAGGGAACCACTCAAAGGATGGTAAATATGGGTCCACAGCTCTGATCTGATCCCCTCTGATTTCCCACAACAGTATGCAGTCAAAGAGGAAGAAATCACCTCACATAGCTGCAAAATGAAGTAACAGAATTATCTTCTTCCAAAGGGTCCTTTTGTCTCCTGGCTTCCTTGCCCTTTGCTGATGAGGTGAGTGTCAATGATATGCTTTTTATGCTTGTATTACTCTCCACTGTGGTCACCCCTCCCATCTCCTGACTTGAGGTTGCAGGCCAGGTAGCTACTAGCTATAATTGCTCCCCTCACTTTTCAGGAAAAGTTTGGGGTCCAGAGGGTCCAAGGGCTCATTGCACTTTTAATTTATGATGGTAAGCTATGGAACTCTTTGATGTTTTAAAGATTCCTAGGGAATTATTCTCCAGGTATAAAATACCCTTTTTGTATTTACTGTCAAGCTTTAATATCTTCCTTTAGGGTGGCCTATGTAAAATTGTTGCTAGGCAACCAGGCTCCCATCATCTTTCCTATCACAATACAACAATTAAAGATGCGCATGCCAGCCAGAGCCCCGCAGGCATTTGTGTAGCCTAATGACAGGTCAATTAAAAAAACAAACAGGACTATGCCCTACCTGTCACTCTATCATGACGAATTTGCACATTACTATGTGCTAATTAATTCTACACACAGCAAACCACACAGTACAAAACATGCCTGCTGAGGCTGTTAAAGTACCAGGCTAGCATCATCTGCTAGTGGCAGTAGGGCTGAGGTGTACTACACAGGGAGGAGCAGGACCAGAAGGAAATCAAATTCCAGTAGTGAAAAACTGGAGATAAGTTAACATCAGTGCTCATTCTTTGCACCACTTCCAGAGACATACAAACCTTGCTTGCTACTTTCTAGTCTTGTCTGACACCCTGACAACAGCCAACCCCTTTTTGCTCATCTCCCTCCCAAAAACAAAACAAACTAACTCTCAGTGTTGCTCTATAAAACACAAGGAAAGTGCATATGAATACGTGCGTTTTCTAACTCATTTACTGTCTATTTTTATCCTGACTGGTTGTTGCAGCAACCCACTGAAGACTGAGGGTATGTCTACACTACAAGAGTAGTTCGATTTTACTTAAATCGAATTAGTGGAACCGATACTACAAAGTCGAACGTGTGTATCCACACTAAGAACAGTAATTCGACTTTGTGAGTCCACAGTAACGGGGCAAGCATCGACATTGGAAGCGGTGCACTGTGGGCAGCTATCCCACAGTTCCCGCAGTCCCCGCTGCCCATTGGAATTCTGGGTCGAGCCCCCAATGCCTGCTGGGGAAAAAAATGTGTCGAGGGTGGTTTTGGGTAACTATCGTCATTCAACCGTCACTCCTGCCCTCCCTCCCTGAAAGCACCGGCGGGCAATCAGTTCGTGCACTTTTCTGAGGAGTGACAGCACGGACGCCACAGCACTGCGAGCATAGAGCCCGCTGCGACCATCGCTGCAGTTATGGCCGTTGTCAACACCTTGCACCTTATCATCCACCTTTTCCAGAGGCAGATGCTGAGAAATCGGGCGAGGAGGCTACGGCAGCGCGGTGAGGACATTAAGTCTGAGAGTGGCACAGACCTCTCGCAAAGCATGGGACCCCGCGCCGTGGATATCATGGTGGCAATGGGTCATGTTGATGCTGTGGAATGGTGATTCTGGGCCCGGGAAACAAGCACGGACTGGTGGGACCGCATAGTGCTGCAGGTCTGGGATGAATCCCAGTGGCTGCGAAACTTTCACATGCATAAGGGAACTTTCCTTGAACTTTGAGTTGCTGTCCCCTGCCCTGAAGCGCAAGGACACCCGGATGCGAGCAGCCCTAACTGTCCAGAAGTGAGTGGCCATAGCCCTCTGGAAGCTTGCAACGCCAGACAGCTACCGGTCAGTCGCGAACCACTTTGGCGTGGGCAAATCTACCGTGGGGGTTGCTGTGATGCAAGTAGCCAACGCAATCATTGAGCTACTGCTCTCAAAGGTAGTGACCCTGGGAAATGTGCAGGTGATCATAGATAGCTTCGCTGCGATGGGATTCCCAAACTGCGGTGGGGCTATAGATGGAAGTCACATCCCTATCCTGGGACCGGAGCACCAGGCCAGCCAGTACATTAACCGAAAGGGCTACTTTTCAATGGTGCTGCAAGCACTGGTGGACCATAGGGGACGTTTTACCAACATCAACGTCGGATGGCCGGGCAAGGTTCATGACGCTCGTATTTTCAGGAACTCTGGTCTGTTTAGATGGCTGCAGGAAGGTATTTACTTCCCGGACCACAAAATAACTGTTGGGAATGTGGAGATGCCTATAGTGATCCTTGGGGACCCAGCCTACCCACTAATGCCCTGGCTCATGAAGCCCTATACAGGCGCCCTGGACAGTGAAAAAGAACTCTTCAACTACCGGCTGAGCAAGTGCAGAATGGTGGTGGAGTGTGCTTTTGGACGTCTCAAGGGGAGATGGAGAAGCTTACTGACTCGCTCTGATCTCAGCGAAACCAATATCCCCATTGTTATTGCAGCTTGCTGTGTGCGCCACAATCTCTGTGAGAGCAAGGGGGAGACATTTATGGCGGGGTGGGAGGTTGAGGCACATTGCCTAGCTGCTGATTACACCCAGCCAGACAGCAGGGCGATTAGAAGAGCCCAGCGGGACGCGCTGTGCTTCCGGGAGGCTTTGAAAGCTAGGTTCCACAGTGAGCAGGGTAACCTGTGACTTTTAAGTTTGTTTAAAGAGAAGCTGAACCTGCCCCCGTTTCTTTACCCAGTTAATGTTGACTATCCTCTCCAGTTACATACCCCCTTCACCCCATTTCCCCCCTTCCAACACACCTTTAAAAATAAAATAAATGGAACTTTGTTCATTAACACCGTTTTCTTTATTAAGGGTTTTGTGGTAAAGGGTTGAAACTGGGACGCAGACTGTGGTGGGGAGCGGGTGTAGTGATGGAAAGGACGCTTCTAAACTCAAAGAATGACAGGCTCCTGCTCCTAGAGCGGTCCGCAGTGATGGACTGGTTGTTTCAACGGAGCCTGCCACCCCTCCTTTTCGGGACTCTGTGAGTGGGGGCTATGTGACTTTGTGGCAGGGGAGGGCGGTTAGAGAGAGACTGCAGCGGGGCTCTGTCCTCCTGCCTCTGTTCCTGCAGAACATCTACAAGGCGCCGGAGCGTGTCCGTTTGCTCCCTCATTAGTCCAAGCAGCGTTTGAGTCACATGCTGGTCTTCCTGCCGCCACCTGTCTTCCCGTTCGCTGTGTGATCGCTGGTATTGTGACATGTTCTCCCTCCACTGGGTCTGCTGTGCCGCCTCGGCTCGGGAGCAGCCCATAAGTTCGGAGAACATCTCGTCCCGTGTCCTTCTCTTGCGGCGCCTAATCTGCGCCAGCCTCTGGGAGGGGGATGCCGGGGTAGGTCGGGAGACACTCGCAGCTGTGGGATGGGAAAAAGGGAGTGAATTCCTCAGAAAGATAAATTTCGTTGTGAACAAAGAACATAGTCTTTCTCTGTGAACAAGACCATGCACAGCACCTATCACATGCGCACTCAGGACAAGGTCGAATTTTCGGCCTTCCCATTCAGTGCCTGGGGTCTTGGAGTACAGATCACACAAGCGGGGCAGGACAGCGGAATTCGGGTAGCAGGCGGACATGGTAAGCCGTAGACTTTTGGCTGCTGAAAGCAGTGCTCTCCTTTCACATTCAAAGCAATGCCCCTAGCGTTGGCCAGTTCCTGCTGCCGGCAATCCGGCCAGCATGAACTCTGCCCCATCCCACCCCCGTCGCGGCTGTCCCCAGGAAAGATCCCTGTATGCTGCCCCTGTCCCGCCTCCACCGCGTAGCTGTAAACCGCCGGTTACAGTTATGTAAAGGAACAGACAATCAGTCCCAATACTAACATTCCCCTAATTTAAAGCAGGTCACCATGAGTGATATCACTCTGATGAGGATCTCAGACACAGAGAAAGACCACATGCTGCGTGAATGCCAGCAAAAACCAGGGCCGTATGCGGCCATGCTGTGCGAGGCACTGATCCCGGTGTACTTGCTGATAGCCTGGTGTGGAAAAGTTTCCTACCATGGAGGACGCAATAAGGCCGCTCTCCCCAGGAACCTGATGCAAAGGCTTTCAAATTACCTCCAGGAGAGCTTCGTGGATATGTCCCAGGAGGATTTCAGCTCTATCCCCGGACATATTGATCTAATTTTCCAGTAGCTGCACTGGCAAGGACTAAAAAGTAGAGCGCCTAGGGCAAACTAATCATGAAAAACCGGACATTTTGAGATACTTTTGCAGTAGTTGCACTGGCAAGGACTAAAAAGTTAAGCGCCTAGGGCAAAGTAATCATGAAAAACCCATTGTTAATATTCCATTCCTGTTCTGTTCAAAATAAATGTTTACATGTTTAAAACACTTACCAACTGATCCTTCCCCTGATTCAGGGTCACGGTTAACGCCTTGGGAGGGTTGGTAGGGGATCTCCGTGAGGGTGATGAAGAGATCCTGGCTGTCGGGGAAATCAGCGTTGTAAGCGCTGTCGACTGCCTCGTCCTCCTCATCTCCTTCCTCATCTTCCCCGTCTGCGAACATCTCCGAGGACGCGGCCGTCAACAATACCCCATCATCAGAGTCCACGGTCAGTGGTGGGGTAGTGGTGGCGGCCGCACCTAGAATGGAATGCAGTGCCTCGTAGAAACGGCATGTCTGGGGCTGGGATCCGGAGCGTCCGTTTGCCGCTTTGGTCTTCTGGTAGCCTTGTCTCAGGTCTTTGATTTTCACAGAGCACTGCATTGCATCCCGGCTGTATCCTCTCTCCGTCATGGCTTTGGAGATCTTCTCGTAGATCTTCACATTCTGTTTTTTCGATCGCAGCTCCGAAAGCATGGACTCATCGCCCCACACAGCGATCAGATCCAAGACTTCCCGATCAGTCCATGCTGGGGCCCTCTTTCTATTCTGCGATTGCATGGTCACCTCTGCTGGAGAGCTCTGCATCGTTGCCAGTGCTGCTGAGCTCGCCACGATGTCCAAACAGGAAGTGAGATACAAACTGGCCGGACAGGAAAAGGAATTCAAATTTTCCCAGGGCATTTCCTGTGTGGCTGGTCAAAGCATCCGAGCTCGGACTGCTGTCCAGAGCATCAACAGAGTGGTGCACTGTGAGATAGCTCCCGGAGCTATTAGCGTCGAATTCCATCCACACCTACCCAAATTCGACATGGCCATGTCGAATTTAGCGCTACTCCCCTCGTCGGGGAGGAGTACAGAAATCGATTTAAAGAGACCTCTATGTCAAACTAAATAGCTTCGTTGTGTGGACGGGTGCAGGGTTAATTCGATTTAACGCTGCTAAATTCGTCATAACCTCCTAGTGTAGACCAGGCCTGATTGACCACCTCCACCTGAGTCCCCTGCCAAAAATACACCTAATGTGCATCCACCTGTATCATCCTTAATATTCTGCAGACAGTTCTATCACTAGGCAATGGTTAGCTATCCCTGAGTTCAGGTCAATCCTTCACACTAGCTTTGCCTACCTGAGCCTCCCTCTGGAGAAATTGAGCATGTACCTATTGCCTGTCTGTATCAGATGATGTGTGAAAGCAAGCTGTTGATAAAATAGTCCCTAATATCGTTTGTGAAATTCATTAATATGCTGCTTATAAGACAGAGAATGTTTTTTGCTGTTAAGGCACTGGACTGGGTCTCAGGAGAGCTGGGTTCAAATCTAGTTCTGCCACAGAGAGCTTGTCTGCATAAAAGGGGTGTAAATTTTAGTCCATGCCAGCATACTATGCACTAACTGGTCTGTATGGACCCTGGTGTCATGCACTAAATGTTCCCTAGTGAACATAGCACAGTTTGAAATGGGACTACATTAATGTGCACTAGGGAACTTTTAATGTCCACCAGTTAGTGCACAACATGCAAGTGCAGTCTGGTCTGGAATAAAGCATCATGTAGACAAGCTTGGATTTTGTGAACTTGGCTGAGGCACCCAAACTCTCTGCCACAGTTCCCCGATCCATAAAATGGGAATAATACTACTTCCTTTCTTTCTCCCTACACCTACTTTGTGTGTTTAGATTGTAAGATCTTTGGGGCAGGGACAATCAATTATTATATATACTTTGCCTAGCACAATGGGGCCACAATCAAGATTTGGCAAGGTGCCACTTTCATATAAGAGTACTTCCCTCTCTAGATTAATGTAGGTGTTACTTAAATTGGACCTAACAGATCCCTGCAATACCCAGTGGATGTTTCCCTCAACTCAATACATTGCCATTTATAATTAATTTTATTTATATTCCTTCAGCCAATTTTCAATCTACCTGAGAACACAAGTATCCACCTTAATTCCAATTCATTTTTTGACAAAGACTCTCTTGTATTTGTTTACAAAATTTAAGTACATCTTTATCAATATAGCACCCATTAAGGGTGGGTGTAGCACTATGGCCACTTATTATGTACCCCACTCATGGCATCACTTTACAGTCACAGTGCCCCTGTTATAGCCTCTTCCTGATGGCCCCTTGAGCACTTTACTCTCTCTTGTGGCTCTCAGCATCCCTAAAAGCACAGAATAGAAATCTGTACAATAAAGATTATCTAATCCAGAGTGCATAGCTCTTTGGATGGTTTCTCTCTTTTATAATTATTTCATCCTGACGCAATTCAGCACCACATTGTGGCCCAACAGCCACTTTGAATTCACGTTGTTAGGAAAAAAAGCTAAACTGGAAATATTCAATAGCTCCCAACAATAGCTGTGTTCTTTTAATTACAAAAAAAGTGAAAATGTCCAAATAGTCAAACTGATGCCGAAATGAAAGTTGAGCACTTGGGGGAAGGGGCAATTTCATTCAAAACTGCATTTTTCCCCCTTCTCATCCTTCTCTCCCTCTAGCAGATCATCTGCAGCTCGGAAAAAGGAGAGGCAGCATACAAGGGACCTGCAGGGTCGGGGATGAGAAGAAGCCATTGTAGGAATTAGCTGCCTTTGCTTAGCCACTTTAAAAAAAAAAAACAGTTTACCATATCACCAAGCTTTGGTGCATCATAATAATGTCATTTTTCAAAAGTTTCTAGAGCTCTTTATTTTTTTTCCCCACTGGAAGAATGCTAAGCAGATCTGTGTCCTGATTTAGTGTATTCATGACATTCAATTTGTGTGAACAAATCATGTGATAGATTGCTTCTTATTTGCATCTAATGCTGTTTAATGACTTAAATTGTCGTCCACATTTTGGCTAAGTTGGCATATTGATTCCCTAACATTTTCTGTTATATAGGGGATCTCATTTAAAGGCACTGTGTTTGACCTGATCTCCACAGTGGATTTCAAACAGGTTCTATTTTAATGCTGGGGTAGCTAGGTAAACGTAACATTTCTTCATCTTTTAAAATAGCTCAGGTTTTCTTTTCCCCATTCAATCAGAGGTTCACCATCTACACTTTCCCCACCTATTTTTAACCCCAGCATTCAGGAACTTTAGATTTTAAGAGTTACAATTCACTGAAATAATGAGATTGCATGGTGTTTAAGTGAGGCAGGAACTTGGCCTAAAATATTCATTTTTTAAAAAAAAGATGATTTGCAGCATGAAACAAAAAAAGTCTTAATTTAAAAAGATTTTCTGACACTTTTTGTCCAATATCTTGGAGAAACTTTAATTATACAATATTAGGGAACAAATCCTCAGGACCAGCTCTTTAGTGGCCAGTACAGTTAAGGGGTAGAGCACGAAAGGGAGCTTTAAGTCACCTGTGCAGCCCCTGGACTGTCTGCTCACAAAGCATACCTTAGAGCAGCCTTCCAGCTGCTATAATTTGTGCTGGCGGAGATCAGCCACCAAGGAGCTATTATTACAATTGGGACTCAACTAGGTGTAGCAGCTCCCCAGCCACAATTCCTATGCCAAAGGAAAACAGGAGGAGCTATTCTGTCTTTACAACATCAGAGGATTTCCTGCCTGTTTGGGGAAAAGACCACAGGTTAAGCAGACTAGAGATGCCTCATTTGTGTGTGCTTAGGGGAAATGCTCCCTAACTCTTCTGCTCTCAACATACCTGTGTTCGAGAAGCCATAACTTGGCCCTAAATATTCAAAACTAAAATCCCATTACATTCAGTACTTTATTTAAAGTTTATAGAAAAAAAATCTACAAAATCCCCAGCGTACTACAGCTGAGCTCATGATAGAACATGATCAAACAAAAGGCTCTTCAGATGTTTTTTATGGCACACAACCTGTAAGGGACCGGGGTGTAGGCAGTCTAGCTTAAGGGTCACAGCACAGCTGGTGTCCACAAGTCAAGAACAACCATGAGCCAGTCAGTATGCTGGGATTAGAATAATTGCTACACTCGGGATCGATAAGTAAGAGTCAGGCTGGAGTTAGAGACTGGAGATGAGAGTTAGTTACCAGGATGGAATAAGGAGGACACGTGTCAAGGCTGAATCCCCACTCTGTCACTCCGAGTGCAGAAGGTGAGGGACCGCAAGAATTCTAAAAATTAATACTTGCAGGCTTGTAACCTTGGGAGTTTAATACAGTTTTTCTCTGACCTTGGCTTGGTGAATGCTGCCACCACCAAGATCCTTGGACCTAGGAAGGATCACTTGGGAATTTTTCCCTGTGGGGTACCCTCAAGCCCTTTCACACACCCCTCCAGGGAAGAACTGAGAAAGAAAACAAAGGAAATTAGCTGTGGCTCTCAGCTAATCAAACAACATTCACAAACCTCTTATGACACCAAAAATCCAATCCTGTTCTTAAAGGTAAATTTTATTAAAAACAAAAAGAAAGAAAATACATCTGGAATTTAGGCTTTTGCTAGATTTTAAAAGAGCAGTTCCAAAAATCAAGCACTCAAAATAGCTTTCTTGGGGGTTCAGCTTAAAGGTTACAAACAAACAAAAGCATCTGGGGTTAACACAGAGGAGATCCACAAGCAAAAATAAGAAATAAACCTGATAGCGTCCAACTAAACATTCCCTATCCAAATTATTTCTTCTAGGTATGGAAAATACTTCTTCATACCTAGTTCATACCTTACACAGCATTCCTGCTTATAGCATTGCTGCTCTGTCCCTGCAGCCCAGAGAATAACAGACAAAGGGAAAGTTTCTTTCCCAAATTTAAAAGTTCTAGTCTTCCCATTGGCTCTTTTGGTCAGGTGCCCACTCCTTTTCTTTTTCCTGTGGGCTTGTTAACACTTTACAGGTAAAGCAAGCAGAGAACAGACACCAAGAAGGATTTTACAGCTAACTGGCTGGCTGGCTGGGTGTCCATAAGGGAGCTCCCCCGCCCCCCAAATCACAGACGGAGCTGGCCAGTCTGGTTTAGGTCGGGTCCACACCTGCTAGGATTTCTTTCTGGAGGTTTAGGAAACAGACTTAATAAGATAAATGCACCTCTAATTTTACTAATAATTACATGAAGAACTAAACAGTTTTACATTTCAAGGACTACAATGACTTAGAATACAGGGACATTTTTACCTGGCTGATTCTGGGAAACCATCCCGGGAAAGTGCATCAGCCACTTTGTTAGAAGCTCTTGAAAAGTGTTGTATCTCAAAATCAAAGTCTTGAAGAGCTAAATTCCACCAAATAAGTTTTTTGTTAGTCTCTTTGACTGTGTGAAGCCACTTAGTGCACCATGATCAGTCTGCAGGTGGAACCACCATCCCCAAATATATGGGCGTAGCTTCTCCAGAGCATGCACAATGGCGTAGCATTCTTTTTCTGAGACTGATCAGTGGCTTTCCCTCTAAGAAATTTTTTTTACTGAGAAACTCGACAGGATGGAATTGTTGATCTGGTCCTTCCTGCATTAAAACTGCTCCCACACTGCTCGGACACATCTGTGGTTACGACGAACGGTTGGTCGAAGTCCGGGGCCCTCAGTACAGGGTCAGATGTAAGGGCCGCCTTAAACTGGTTAAAGGCTTTCTGACACTTTTCAGTCCACTGAAATGCATTTGGTTGTTTTTTCCTGGTCAGGTCTGTCAGTGGGGTGGCAATTCGTCTGTAGTTTGGTACAAATCGTCGGTAATACCTGGCCAAGCCCAAGAAGGATTGGACTTGCTTCTTTGACTTAGGGACAGGCCAATTTGGGATAGCATTTACCTTAGCCTGTAGGGGGTTGATAGTACCTTGACCTACCTGGTGTCCAAGGTACATTACCCTGTTTAGGCCTATTTGCCACTTTTTGGCCTTACCGGTTAATCCTGCCTCCCTTATGCGCTGGAAGACATCTTGGAGGTGTTCCAGGTGTTCTATCCATGAATCTGAGAATATAGCCACATTGTCAAGGTAAGCAACTGCAAAGTCCCCAAATCCAGCCAGAAGGTTATCTTAACAATCTCTGGAAGGTGGCAGGTGCATTTCGCAGTCCAAAAGGGAGCACATTAAATTCATACAACCCTACATGGGTGATGAAGGATGACCTTTCCTTGGCTGGGTCATCTAGCAGCACTTGACAGTACCCCTTTGTTAAGTCTAAGGTGGAGATGAACTGGGCATGTCCCTGTTTCTCCAATAGCTCATCTGTGCGTGACATTGGATAGTTTTCTGGGCAAGTTACAGCATTTAGCTTACGGTAGTCCACACAAAAGCAGATTTCCCCATCTGGTTTGGGAACTAGAACCACTGGAGATGCCCATGCACTCTCAGAGGGGCGGATTACACTGCTCTGTAACATGTCCTTGATCTCCTTTTCTATTGCGGTGCTGGCTTGAGAAGCCATCCGGTAGGGTTGGGCTCTAATTGGGTGAGCATTACCTGTGTCAATGGAGTGGTATGCCTGTTCTGTCCATCCTGGAGTGGCTGAAAACATTGGTCCACAGCTACTAGATCTGCTGTCACTGCTTACACCCCAGGGTCATGGAAAGGCTTACCTCTTCCATGCCACCATTGCCTTTTTCATTGTAGTAGACTCCTTCAGTCCACTCAGTGTTGTGTCATCTCCTGGAGGGTAAAATGGAGAACCTTGATTTCTCATGAATAAAAGGGCTTTAGAGAATTAACATGATATACTTTAGGTTCTAGGGTAGGATGTGGGAATGCTATGAGGTAATTAACAGCTCCCAGGTGCTCTCGGACCATAAATGGCCCCTCCTACGATGCTTCCATCTTATTGGCCTGGAACGCTTTCAGGACCATGACTTGGTCACCTACTTTGAAGGAACGCTCTCTGGCATGTTTATCATACCAAGCCTTTTGCTCCTGTTGAGCATCCTGTAGCCTTTCTCGAGCAAGGACTAGCGAGTCTTTGAGGGTGTTTTGCAGGTTAGTTAAAAAGTCCAAAATATTAGTTCCTGGAGAAGATGTAACCCCCTCCCATTGCTGCTTTACCAACTGTAATGGCAGCTTACCTTCATGGCCACAAACTAATTCAAAAGGTGAAAATCCCAAACTGGGATGCGGTACAGCCCTGTAGGCAAAGAGCTACTGCTGCAACACTAGGTCCCAATCATTGGAGTGCTTATTCACAAATTTACATATCATGGTCCCCAAAGTCCCATTAAACCTCTCCACTAGGCCATTCGTTTGATGGTGGTAAGGGGTGGCAACCAAGTGGTTCACCCCATGACCTTCCCAAAAACATTTCATGGTCCCTGCCAGGAAGTTAGTTCCTGAATCTGTAAGGATGTCGGAAGGCCAACCTACCCTGGCAAAAAATGTCTGTCAATGCCTGTCTCATGCTTTTAGCCCTGGTGTTGCTTAGAGCTACTGCTTCTGGCCTTTGGGTGGCAAAATCTATGCAAGTCAGTATGTACAGCTTTCCTCTGGGTGTCTTCTTAAGGAAAGGACCCAGAATATTCCCAGCTACATGCTGAAATGGAACCTCAATGATGGGGAGTGGCTGGAGAGGGGCTTTGATCTGGTCTTGGGGCTTTCCCACCCTCTGACACACCTCACAGGATTGGACATAGGTAGAAACATCCATGCCCATTCCCTCCCAGTGGAATGACTTCCACAAACTGTCCTTGGTCCTGTTCAACCCAGCGTGGCCACTAGGGTGATCATGGGCTAAGCTTAAGAGCTTTTCTCTATACTTAGTTGGAACTGCCAACTGTCTCTGAGGATGCCAGACCTCCTTGTGCCCACCAGAAAGAGTCTCCTTGTATAAGAGTCCTCCTTCTATAACAAATCTGGATCTGTTAGAAGAGCTGAGAGGCGGTGGGTTGCTCTGTGCTGCCTCCAAGCTCCCTTGAGTCTCTCATCCACTTCCTGCTTTGCCTGGAACTGTTCCCTTGATGCTGGAGACATTAGTTCCTCACTGGGTTGTGGACTTGGGCTTGGTCCCATTGGAAGCGATGCAGGTGATGGGGTTGTTTCCATTGACTGTGAACTGCTCTCCGCTGGTGCACTAGGTAGTATTTCAGGCTCTGGTTGAACCTCTTGTGCCAGCCTAGCTGCTGCTGCAAGTACAGGCTCTATGGCACCCTTTGATGCTGGCTCCCCTGACTCTGGTGGTTTTGCAAGCATGGGCTTTGGTGCTGACTGCTCCACCAGTTCCGATCCTTGGGCTGGTTCTGGCTGTCTTCCAGGAACTGGATTTACAACTGCTGCCATAGACTCTGGTTTGGAGTCTCGTTCCACCACCTCTGGCTGGGTTCCCATAGGAGGCTCAGGAATTGAGTTAGGTGTGGAGGCCTGTTTAGCCTGGCTGAGGCTATGACCATCCCCACCCTTTTTGTTAGCCTCACATCTCTTCTCCCAGAAGCATGGGAATGGGATAATCGTTATAGACTGCAAAAGACCATATCCATGACCAGCCCTTCTACTGGACAGTCAACTTGGCTGTAGTCAAGTTAAAAGAGTTGGCCTTAAAGGGTTGCACCATCACTTGGGCCTCTGGGTCGATGAATTTGGGGTCCACCAGGGATTGGTGGATAGCCGACACCTGTGCTCCAGTGTCTTTCCATGCAGTAATCTTCCTCCCGCCCACATTCAGTTTCCCTTCGCTCTGGGGGTATTTGGGAGGCATCTGGGCCTGAAGGCTCTCAGTGGGACTCCAGGGTGATGAGTTGCAGTAGGCTGGTGCTCTTGGGGCAGTTGGCCTTCACATGGCCCAACTCATTACATTTAAAACATTGCCCAGCTGACTGTGGGCTGGGGCAAGGTGGGTGGTTGGAGAGTGGGGTGGTGGGACGAGAGGGCAGTTGGGGTCTCCCTGGCTGCGTGGAGGGTTCCTCCTTGCAAGGTGGGGCTTTAGGCTGACCCCGATGGTTGGTTGTTGTTGTCGTCAGGCGCTACCGGTGTGGTGCTCTGCTCAGTTCAATGTTGATAACAGTCGGCTGCGTGTGTGTGTTCCCTCTGTGTGCTGCCCAGGCTCTGCAGATCGCTGGCACAGCAGACACAGAGAGAACCCCCAATGACCACAGACTCTAATAAGGTACGAAGGCACCTGGCCAGGTTTATTGTCAAACAAAGCACAGTAATAGTTCCCCGCAGAATCTACAGGACATACTACGAATATGTGTCCCCTGACAATGGACCGGCTCAGTCAGTGGCGGGACTCTCCACTGCCCCCTAGGCCAGACAAAGACGTCCACTCAGGGATGCATTCTTATACACAGGTACAAACAGGTTTTGCATCATTGAACGCACTGAGGTACAGCCCCTCTATGTATTACGGTATTGCCTTTCTCATGGTGCAGATTAGTTCGAACAAATAAGTCTATCCATCGTACTGTCTAGTCATCGTATTGTCCTTTTATATTGTCTTTAGACTGGGTCTGCCTTATTCCTTGTTATCTGAGTGGGTGCTGTCCTGGCATACATTCATCTTACTAGTACTTACATGTGTATGCGCTCTTGCCAATTTCTGTGAGCAGGGCCTAGCTTTATGTTAGCAATATCTTGACCATTACTTTCTTTCAGGCCTCGGGCCTTTGATACCAAGTGTTTATGCCTTAGGGCCTCATCTTACTACAGTTGTCTCAGGTTGGCCCTTCTGGTACCTGCTCCAACTGCTAGTCAGAATCAGGTTGAGGTTGGAGACTGGAGCTCAGAAGCAAGGTGTTGTCTGGAGTCACAGCAGATCAGAAATCTGTGTGGTTGCCCAGACAACTTACTGGGGCACTCTTCAAGGTTAAATAGTGTGTTTGGCCAATCAGAGGGCCACAGGGTGCAGTCACTCTAGACTTTTTAGGCAGTACTTCCTGTGACATCTAATCTCCACAGTGCTTGTTGGAGATTGCTGTGCATGATCTGGACAAACTGGAGAAATGGTCTGAAGTGAATAGGATGAAATTCAATAAGGACAAATGCAAAATTGTTCACTTAGGAAGGAACAATCAGTTGCACACATACAAAATCGGAAATGACTGGCTAGGAAGGAGTACTGTGGAAAGGGATCTGGGGGTTATAGTGGATCACAAGCTAAATATGAGTGAACAGTGTAACACTGTTGCAAAAAAAGCAAATGTTATTCTGGGATGTATTAGCAGGAGTGTTGTAAGCAAGACACGAGCAGGTTAGACAAACATGTATCAGAGATGGTCTAGGTAATACTTAGTCCTGCCATGAGTGCAGGGAACTGGACTAGATGACCTCTCGATGTCCCTTCCAGCCCTATGATTCTATGTTCTATCACCTCTCACAAGTCTTACCTTGGCCAGAATTTGGTTTCTGACATTTCTCTTAGAAAGTGGATGGATTCTGCATTCCTTCAATATAGTGATCCCCATAGTTAATTCCTTCTGTTATCACAAATAAAGAAAGTGGTTACCAGTTGTTAAAATTCACCATAGCAAAAAATTCAGGCAAAACTCCATGTTTCGCTCTTCAGATTCCCTATTTTAAGACAGATTAGTTCTGCTGATTCAGAATCATCGGTCTAAAACTTAGGCAAGTTATTCATTGTGAATAATCTAGCCAACAAATTAAGCCCTTTTAGCTGCCAAAACACACTTAGGCCCCAGTCCTTAAAGGGGTTCCTTCACATAGATCAGCGCCGTAACTTTTTTTTTTTTTTTAAATAAACACATAGTTACAATCACAATCCCTTCAGAGTTTATGTGCACATAGTACACGTTCTATCGATTGTTGGCAAACTGTTCACTTTGAATGTCAGACTGGTCACTTAAGTCACATAATATTGCTTTTTGTTTTCTAATTGGGAAACTGATTTTTTTTAAAAAGAGAATAGTTGATAGAATTTACTACTGTTTGTGCAAAAACACCTTTTTCATTAAATATTGGTATGACTAAAACATCCAATCCCCAGTCATTTATGCCAACAAAAATTCACATACACAATTTTTTCTGAAGTAATAAGAGCGTAATCATGGTCAAAGTGAACAATTGTTCAGCAGTACAGTGAACATTCCCAAACACACTTTTGCAGTAATCCACTTACGCATTTGCAGGATTTGGATTTACGCATGTACTTAACTTTAATACATCAGTATTGCCAACTCTCACAATTCTATCTTGACTCAAGCAATAGGTGCCTGATTTCTTACCTGTTTTATGAAAACATGATGAAAAATGCCAACTCATGAATTTTCCCTTATTCAAAATCGCCACTGTCTCCTATCACTGTCTATATGGCTGAAACCAGCAAGATAGACTGTAGAGAAATGGCAGCTATCTGAATGTGGAAGTGAGGCTCCCCTTAGTAAAGCTGGCTGCACCTCCCACTGTTTTTAATGTGATTCATGCCAGTCCAGAGGTAAATGTCTGCCACTTTGTGTTTCAGGGGGCTGGAGAGGACACAGACTGAGGAGAAGCAGAAACACTGTCAAGGCTGATTCCCCACTCTGGCACTTTGAGTGCAGAAGGTGGGGGCCCGCAAGGATTTAAAAAATTATTACTGGCCACTCCAGGCTGGTATTAAACTCCCAAGGTCACAGCTTCTCTTTGACCTTGGATGGGTAGATGCTGCCACCACCCAAGTGCAAAAAAACCCCCTTTTTTAGAGAACCCATAAAGATGCACTTGGGAATTCCTTCCTGTGGGGTACCCTCAAGCCCTTTCATCCCCCTCTGGGGAAGAGCTGAGAAAGAAAAAAAAAAGGAAATCAGCTGTTGTCACCAGCTAATTAAACATATGCACAAACCTCTTAGGACACAAAAATCCAATCTTGTTCTTAAAAAAGGTAAAATTTATTAAAAACAAAAAAGAAAATACATCTGGAACTTAGGCTTTTGCTAGATTTAAAAAACCCAATTACAAAAATTAACCATCAAGATAGCTTAAGGTTCAGCTTAAAGGTTACAAGCAAAACAAAAGCATCTGGGATTAGCACAGAGGAGTCCACAAGCCAATAAGAAATAACCCTAATTGCATCTTCCTAGACATTCCCTGATTTACTTACATAATTTGGGTTTCAGATAAGTAGGGTTGAGGTATGATTTGATGCTTTTTCATATCTGGTTTTAAAGCTTTTTACAGCATAGCTCCAGCCCTGCCCTGCCCTGCTCTGTCCCCTATCTCCAGAGACAACAACAGACAAAGGGAAGGGTTTTTTTTTTACCAATTTTAAAAAGTTCTAGCCCTCCCATTGGCTCTTTTGATCAGGTGCCCACTCCCTTTCTTTTACCTATGGGCTTTTTTAACCCTTTACAGGTAAAGCAAGTAGAGAATAGCTACTAACAGGGATTTTGTATCTAACTGGCTGGCTGGGTGTCCATAAAAGAGAGCTATGCCCCCCCCCCCACACACACACACACGCACCTTCATTTATCACAGATACTCTGAATGGTGGGTGGTGAGCAAAGAGAAGCAGGGCCTTGTAGGAGTGGGAGGGCACATTTAAGGATATCAGGGGAATGTGGGAGGGAGGGGAGGGAGGTCAGGAACAGCAGGATGCAGGGGAGGAGTTGACGGGAAAGTGCTACCCAGTCTCGGGCAGAGAAATGGGGTGGAGGTCGGGGAGTCAGGCAAGTGTGTGTTCTTGCAAATGGCTAAACCAATCCTATATGGTTTTTACTGTGACATTATTGCTTATATAAACAATTGATATAAGTTTAAAGTTCTTTAATGTGTATATCTATAATTCAGCCCTAAAAAGTAATATAAATTCTGAGTGCAAGTGTGATTCACCATGCAATAATTAGGCCAGCAGTTCTCAAACTATTTACAATTCAGCCCTGAGTCTATTACAGGAAAAACTAGGAGGGGAGAAAGTCAAGACAGTAATAGGAAATGGATACTAGTTCCCCCATCTTAGGGGTGTGGAGTTTCCACCTGAGTAGCTCGCGGAGGTGTGCATTTAATGTTGACTTTTAAGTGGAATAGATCAAAGCGTGCTAGGGAATTGTTTGTGCATGGCAGAAAGGTCCACACAGACCCTTAGTGTGCAGCTTGAAGTGAATGAAATGGTCAGGCATTAAACATTATTTGATGGTTTTTTAAATCTAATTATTTTAGTGCCAATCTCATAATTTTTGGCGGTTTGACTCATGAGTTTTTTCTCAAGGGGGTCCAACTCACAAGTTTTGATTTCTTGAGGTTGGCAATACTGCTACAATGAGTAGTCCCATTGAAATCAACAGGCCTATTCTTAATAGTAAAGTTAATCATGTGTTTTCAGGGTCCAGGCCCTAGTTATAATTCTAAATAGTCTCCAGTAAAGCCAGAAAACAGGAAATGTAATAATGTAACAGTCTACATCACACAGGGATGGTCCCTACCTCAGAACATTTTCCTACCTAATTCCTACTAATTATCATCATGCAAAGATTTCCTTTTAGGATAACCTTTTCCCCCTGCATGCCTTTCTATGCCTGGCCATTTACATTTGGCAGTCAAATTGCTGCAGCCCTAAAATAGCCATTTTGCAATGAGCTGTTTGAGTTTTCCTCGTCTGCCTGTTTTGTTTCCTTTCTCATTGCTGAGGAGATATAAGCTTACACTGAAGAATGTGTGTGTACAGTGTGGGGATGAGGTGTTGAAAGAAAATGAGAGAGGCTTGACAGTAGTGGTGATCATGGTTATGAAAATAATAGTGAGCAGAGGAATGAGTTATGCAGTCTTAACCCTTAAAGAGTTTAAAAATAGAGGGTTTCTTTTCCATTTAGAAAACAAAACTTTACACACTGGCATGGTTTGTATAAGTTGACCAAATTGCCCCCTCTAGACTTACATTCACTGGGATGGATAGTGAGGTAAAAGATGCAAAATACAATGGTGCAATACACAGCCATTAGCTAGGGAAATGTTAATACTGCTGTAAAGTGAGCCCGACAGAAATGCCACATCTGTAAAGCTGATTTATGCCAGGACCTCCAAGGCTTATTTTGGCAGAACAGCTCTTAGAAGTTTTTGGTCCAAAAAAGGGGAGGGGGGGGAAATAGTATCCTTGTAAAATTTCACTTTTATTTTACAAAACTGAAAATTTATCGTTTCATAAAAACATATTGGTATATTTGTGAAATAACTAGTACATGTCACACTGGCACCAACAACATCTCTTGCATTTTAAAAATCCAGTTTGAAATCTCATCAGAAGCTGCCTTAAAAATATCTGCCTTGTTAACTTGAGTCAAGCACTTTGCTTTTTAAACCCTCTAATTCTGCATAGCATTTCTCTTCAATGAATGATTCCAATGCACTGACAAATCATGTTAGGGACTTGATATGCAGATTTTACATCTCAGTGAAACTGTTAAAACCACAGAGCTTTACCAGGAGAGATCACAACAAAGGAAAAATACATAAATACGGTAAATTCATTTTACAATTGTGTAAAATACAGGAAATTTTGGAAAAGTCACTTCTCTTAGGGCACTTTTACTAATTTCACTATAAGCAAAATGTTTTTTTTTTATTACAACAAACTGCTTTTTAGTTAACAAAACTAGTTTTTCATGGTAGAGGTAAATGTAAAAGGTAATGCAATGTTGTACCACGTCCTGCTCTGAACGTTAGCCGTGTAATATTTAAAATTTGGTGTCATGGTCAAGAACCACTCTTGTGTTTTGATTGTGATTACATTCACAAAATCAAAAAATGGTCAGATTCTGATTAAGGAGGCTAGATCCAAACCATTTTGGATGATTTAAACAAAACAAATCCTGCATCTTGGCAGGGTGTTAGACTAGATGATCCTTTCAGTCCTTTCTAACTCTATGATTGTATGGATCATCACCATGCTACTCCAGTTTTATGCTTGTGTACATTGACTTAATCTCTGTCTTCTTAGGCCATTAGACTGCTCCTGCTAAGAAAGCCGCACATGTAAATAAGAGTTTGTGGGACAGATGCCTTTGCTTGAATTTGTTTTTGGTTTGCAGATGTGATTACCAACAAAGCCCAAGTAATTTAGGAGCAAAAGTCCCATTGAAAGTTCACTGGATATTATGCTCCTAAATTACTTTTAGCACTTTTGAGAAATAGCACTTGTTATGAGAAATAGGAAAGGGTAGAGTAACCAGATAAGAGATGATCTAATCAATCCAGGCATCCAGTCCCCATGTTCTGAAGAGGTACAAGTCTTGTTTTAGTGGGAAAAAAATCTCTTGTCACTTTGCACTAAAGATGACAAAGAACATACATGAATAAACAGGAAAATACACAGAATTTTGCCTCAGATTATATACTACTTGGCTCACTATGTCATAAAATTCCCTATTTTTAATATATTTTCTTATATATCACATTTAAATTGCATCATATAGGATTGTGGGGGATACGTCTCAGTTTTGGTAATTTCAGGTTGTTATAAATATGCTTTTGTTGAATTTTAGGAGATACAATGACTTTCATACACGTGGGGCATAAATATTTGAGCTGATATCCTCTATGATTCTGGTAGCTCATTTTACTAAATAAAACCAAGGTCAGTTTGACCTAGAAGCTGACCACTGATTAAACGGGAGGACATTGTACGCAGGGACATGACCAGGCTGGGCTTAGTGGAGGAATAAGGCATGAATGGTGACACTGTGTCTGCAGAGATGCTCCATGATGAAAGATTTTATCAAATGAAATATTCAAGCCAATTAAAGAAACCCCTAGGAAATCTGCTTTCTCCGAATAATAAATGATGGGCATGAAAAGCTTCAAGGAGAATAACTCCTCGTGAGCCACATACCTGCATTTATCACCTCCAGGTCTGATTGTACAATCTCTGGAGTGCAGCTTTGTGACCTCTATTTTGCTTTAATACTCTAGACTGCATATAGCTAACTCTTAATTATTGTGATTTTTGTCCTGCACAGAGTATTCGGTAGAAATTTTAATTGTGAACTAAGGTCCTGCATTCTAATCTTGAGAACTGTTTGGTTAGAAGACAAACTCCCTGTGACAGAGTGTGAGTAGCCTAAGCTGACTCATCACTCTGTGCCCTTTGTAAGCTTCCCCACAGGGGCCAAATTAATAGAATTGATTAAGCACCAGATGATTAACCAATTAATGAGGAGGTTCGGCTCATCAGCTGAGGACAGTTGAAACAGAGACAGCTAGACTGGAAGGAAGGGCCAGAGAAGCCCAGGATCACAGGGAGATAAGATCTCTCTCCCCTCTCACCCATTGTCTGGGGAGAAGGTAAAAGCCTTAGCTTTGGGCAGAGCTGGCTCTAGCTTTTCTGCCGCCCCAAGCGGTGAACCGGTGGAAAAAAAAAAAAAAAAAAAAGATAAAGCTGCGATTGGCAGCAGCTCTACCGCGCCGCTTCATTCTTTGGCGGCAATTCGGCGGCAGGTCCTTCCCTCCGAGAGGGACTAAGGGATCCGACACCAAATTGCCGCCCAAGACCCGGACGTGCCGCCCCTTTCCATTGGCCGCCCCAGGCACCTGCTTCCTTCGCTGGTGCCTGGAGCCAGCCCTGGCTTTGGGGAAGGCGCACTTGTATAGCATGTTGTAAATAAAGCACATAGTATTGAACATGACTAGGAGTGAGAGGACTGTTTGCAACAAGGAGTGCAGAGTGAGGGAACCCTGCCCTGTGACACTTCCAAACAGGCATGTCTTCTCAGAGACATCCCCTTTGTTACGGGATGTGAAGATATTCTTCTTCTAGGATCTCAGAAGCTGTGTGGCACCTAGATACTACCAAGGACAAAATAGTTGAGCCAGAAGTCTCTTGTTGCGATGTCCTGTCCCTGTAAATATTTGAGCACTCCTCGCTCCCCGACGCAAAGCCTAGTTTTCCTGTTTCAATTTTGCTGTTTCAATTTTGCTGCCAGAACAATAAAGTTTCCCAGCAAACAGATGTGTTTCTATCAGGTCCCTCTGTGGCTATGTCTCTCCTTTTCTGCTGGGTCCAAATATAACATATTGGTAACACGGATCGTGTATCCCATGAATGTCCAGTGCTCCAATTGTCTGAACAGGAAGAAAAAGCATGCAGATAATATTAAAAGAAAAGGGAAGGAGTTCACTTAGTAACAGAAGGTGGCAGACTGCTGCTTTCTACTGCAGGGACAATGTAAGCCAACTAGCAAGGGAAGAAAAGTAGGCAAATAAAGATAGAATAAAGGAGAAGGGTTCTGCCAGAGCTGTCCAAACAAAGCAGTGAAGTGGAAGCAAGCAGCCATCTTGGCTGACCACATGCAAGCAGGCAGCAGAGGGACAGCCTAACATGCATTGAGGGTCTTTAGCCATCAGAGGGAGGCCAAGTACAGACAAAAGAAGAATTCTGCATTCTGCAGTGTAGGCACACAGCCAGCAGAGGGAGATAAAGTTCAGACAGTGCTCAGTTTAAAAAAAAAAAAGTTTCCTGTGGTGGAGAAGACATCCAGAAGGAGTGAACTCTAGTGACACTGATCAAGATTTAGCACTGAACATATGATCAGAGCTAGAGTAAGAGATGGCATCAATCAGACCGTTGATTGAAGGTGTTCCTACAAGAATGGAGCTGGATACTGGAGCTGCCATTTGATTGATTTCTGCATCTACCTATCGCAAGATTTTGTCACAAGTTTCTTTGGAAGAAACCTCCATGGTTCTGACAATGTATGTCACAGAAAAGTTAGTCCCACAAGGGATATGCCAGGTTAAAGTGCAACTAGATGGACAATCAGTCATTTTACCCCTGTATGTGATTAAAGGGAAGTATCCATCATTATCTGGCAGATCATGGCTTGAGAAGCTCAAGGTGAATTGACTGAGATCAAGGTGATCATGAAAGCACCTTGAAATCTTTAAGAAATACTGGACAGACACTCCAAAGTTTTTCAAAAAGAACCTGGACAGATGAGTAATGTGTCAGTGTCTTGTGGTCTTGAATAATACATTGTGATCTCTTGCAATAACCTATTGGCACATCTTTACAATAATCTTGTGACTTCTGGGGCATAGGATTATTTCTAGGTCACCCACTCATGTCAAACATTCTTAAACCTATGACCTTCTATGGCTAAGCCAAAATCCCACAGATCTCAGCCTGTATGCCTTGCATTTCAGCCCTGCTTTATACTTAGCAATCACATACTTCTATCCTCCTACAATTTAAATATATTTAGTATGCAATGATTATATAGGATATAAATTGATCATAACATCATATAGCACACTGATACATGGATGATAAAATGAATTGGTTACATCTTCAAGTGCCACCACCAGAGGTTTTAATCACAGTTATGTTCATTATTAGGCATGCTTAACTACTATACTAAATTTCTGCCTAATCTGGTGACAGTATTGGCACCTTTACATGAACTGTTACAAGCAAGAAAAAATGAGTGTGCACATTTAAGGAAACAATAGAAAGTTGACATCAGCCAAAGATCTTACCTACTTTGATGCCTCACTACCCTTGCAACTGATATGTGATACTTCACCATATGGAGTGGATAGCCTATCCTGTCTTCCAGAACTGGAAGGAACCTCGAAAGGTCATCAAGTCCAGCCCCCTGCCTTCACTAGCAGGACCAAGCACTGATTTGGCCCCTTCAAGGATTAAACTCACAACCCTGGGTTTAGCAGGCCAATGCTCAAACCACTGAGCTATCCCTCCCACATTTTTCCTCCTGGCATGGAGAAATCAATTGCCTTTGCTTCACGAACACTCACCACCCCTGAGAAGAACTATGTGCAAATAGAGTGAGAGCCTCTCAGAATTATCTTTGGAATTTGGAAAGCTCATACTTCTCTGTATGCTAGACATTTTACCTTACTGATGGATCATTGCCTGTTAATTTCAACTTTTGGACCAAAACATGGAATTCCACCATTAGCTGCTGATTGTATGCAATGATGGCAATTGCTTCTTTCAGCTCATTCCTGTACTATTCAATCCTGCAGAGGGACTCAGTATAGCAATGCTGATGGGCTATCATGCCATTCATGCCTATCAAACTTCTGTCAACCCAAAGAACCTTCAGAGTAATTGTTTTTCTCAATTTGATGGATAGATTACCCATTACTAGCACAGACATCAACAAAGAAACTAAAGATGATGCTCTTTCTCTTGTGAAGTGAATGGTTCTACAAAGGGCACTGTTGTGTCATAAAAGCCCCCAGTTTACACAGTTCATGTCATGTCAACATGAATTATCTGTGAATCACACTTGCATCTTATAGGGAATGCTAGTGACCATTCTGAAATCACTTCAGTCTCTGGTTTTGGAAGCTCTTCACACAGTCATTTTGACATTGCACAGATAAAGTCATGACTGGTGGCTATGGATCATGTAAGACATTGAGAGGAAGGCAGAGTGCTGTACTATGTGTCAGCAAATTCAGCAAGATCCTAGTCCAGCTTGTACACATACTTTGTTGTGGCCTCAGTCTACTTGGACATATACTCATGTGGACTTTGCTGGACCTGTAGAAATTTATGTTTTTGGTCATAGTTGACACTCATTCAAAATGGCTATAAGTTTTTAGAATGACTTCTACTATAGCTACCAAGACCATTGTACATCTTTTTACCTTGTTTAGCCAATTTGGTTTACCATTACAGTTGATGAGTGACAAGAGACCTCAATTCTCTTTTGAAGAATTTCAGAGGTTCCTGGCTTCAAATGGGATTCAGCACATATGGTCTGCTCCATATCATGCTGGTACAAACAGACTGGTGAAATGTTTTGTACAGAGACTTAAGCAAGCCTTAAGAACTAACAAGTCTATTTTGAGTTATCAAAAAAGGTCTGAAATCTAGAAGCCTCTGCTCATTGGCTGAGCCTTAGTCAGGGAGCGGGGCTATCAGGAAGTCCAGGGCTTTATAAAGCCGTGAGTCAGCGACCAGGGAGCTTTGTGAACACGGGCCGCTAATAGGGAGTTTCGAGAGGGAGTTCTCCAGGTGAAGGAGGAGCAAATACAGGACCCTTGAGGTAAGTGGCTGTCTGTAGTGTGTGTTTGTGTTTGGGGGTTACTTGTTGTGTGCTGAGCATTTGTTTGTTTGACCGTGTGCTGTGACCAGCAGTTGGAGGCTGAGAGCTTCTAAACAAGGTTTGATATCTAGAAGCCGCTGTTCATCGGCTGAGCCTGAGTCAGGGAGCGGGGCTATCAGGAAGTCCAGGGCTTTATAAAGCAGTGAGTCAGCGACCAGGGAGCTTTGCGAACAGGGGCCACTAACAGGGAGTTTCGAGAGGGAGTTTGGAAGGGGAGTGGGAAGGGGGCAAGGTACACTTGCCATTCTTTAAAACCTTTAAACTAAACTATAATCAAAACTTCTTGATTTAAACAAAAACCCTATCATTAACCTAGGTAGCTGTAGGAGAGAATGTAGGCAGAAGCCCAGCAGCAGAGTGGGAGCTATCCTGTTTATTGCGCTCAGTGTAGCATGTATGATTACCTGCCCTGTGAGCAGGTGGTGTATGTGTGCATTCAGTGCAAGGAGTTCCTGGCCCTCAGATACCGCGTTCAGGCTCTGGAGGCCAGGATGGCAGAACTGGAGGAGCTAAGGGATGCAGAGAGGTATGTTGATGAGGTTTTCCGGGACACTGTAGATTTGTCCCACCTCCGGTCAGACAGCCCCTGCGCTGTTAAGGAGGATGAAAGGCTCAGGGAAGGAGAGCAGTCAACAGGAGCAGAGGGAAACCTTCCCATAGTTGGGACCCTCCTTCCAGATGATGTTGGGGTATCCTCTCGCACTGAGGTTACGTCTCCGGGGGAGGGAACTCAGTCAGTAGGAAAAGGCAGGTGTTAGTAATGGGAGATTCGATCATTAGAAATATAGATAGCTGGGTTTGTGATGACCGGGAGAACCATATGGTGACTTGCCTGCCTGGTGCAAAGGTTGCGGATCTCTCAAGGCATCTGGATAGACTTATGTGTAGTGCTGGGGAGGAGCCGGTGGTCGGGGTACATGTAGGTACCAATGACATAGGGAAGGGTAGGAGAGACGTCCTGGAGACCAAATTTAGGCTGCTAGGAACAGGGCCGGCTCCAGGCACCAGCTTGCCAAGCAGGTGCTTGGGGCGGCCACTCTGGAGAGGGGCGGCAGGTCCAGCTATTCGGCGGCAATTCGGCGGATGGTCCCTCACTCCCGCTCGGAGCGAAGGACCTTCCGCCGAATTGTCGCCGCAGATCGCGAT
>NW_020664399.1:2453371-2486365 GCF_002925995.2 Terrapene triunguis | reverse complement strand
TTTTCCGGCTGCTTGGGGCAGCCAAAAACCTAGAGCCAGCCCTGGCTAGGAAAGAGACTGAAATCCAGGACCTCTATTGTGGCACTCTCAGAAATGCTTCCATTTCCACGCGCAGGGCCAGGTAGGCAGGCAGAGCTTCAGAATTTCAATGCATGGATGAGACGATGTGGTATAGGGAGGAGGGGTTTAGATTTATTAGGAACTGGGGAAACTTTTGGGATAGGGCGAGCCTATACAAGAAGGATGGGCTCCACCTAAACCAAAGTGGATCCAGACTACTGGCACTTAATATTAAAAAGGTTGCAGAGCAGTTTTTAAGCTAAGAGATGGGGTAAGCCAATTGTCCAATCCACGTGCTCCCCTGCAGCAGAGACTTCTCTTAGAGGAGAGTCTATTGATAGAGATTCTCTAGGTTTTAGTCAGGAAGAGAGGATGGAAGAGGATAAAGTATGGGCCAGATCAGATGAGAAACATTCACATAAAAAAGAATCTGACACATCAGAAAAGAGCAGACAAATAAACAGTGACAAGTTTTTAAAGTGCTTGTACACAAATGCTAGAAGTCTAAATAATAAGATGGGTGAACTAGAGTGCCTCATGTTAAAGGAGGATATTGATATAATAGGCATCACAGAAACCTGGTGGAGTGAGGACAATCAATGGGACACAATCATTCCAGGGTACAAAATATATCGGAAGGAGAGAACAGGTCATGCGGGGGGTGCGGGAGAGTGGCACTATATGTGAAAGAAAATGTAGAATCAAATGAAGTAAAAATCTTAAATGAATTCACATGTTCCATAGAATCTCTATGGAGAGTAATTCTGTGCTCTAATAAGAATATAACAGTAGGGATCTATTATTGACCACCTGACCGGGACAGCGATAGTAATGATGAAATGCTAAGGAAGATTAGGGAGGCTATCAAAATAAATAACTCAATAATAGTGGGGGATTTCAATTTATCCCCATATTGACTGGGTACATGTCACCTCAGGATGAAATGGAAAGACAAAAAATCTCGATACTTTAAATGACTGCTTCTTGGAGCAGCTGGTACAGGAACCCACAAGGGGAGAGGCAATTCTCGATTTAGTCCTGAGTGGAGCGCAGGCTCTGGTCCAAGAGGTAACTATAACAGGACCGCTTGGAACTAGTGACCATAATATAACAACATTTAACATTGCTGTGGTGGGAAGAACACCTCAGCAGCCAAATGCTGTGGCATTTAATTTCAGAAAGGGGAGCTATGCAAAAATGAGGAGGTTAGTTAAACAGAAATTAAAAGGTACAGTGACTAGAGTGAAATCCCTGCAAGCTGCATGGACACTTTTCAAAGACACCATAATAGAGGCCCAACTTAAATGTATACCGCCAAATTAAAAAACACAGTAAAAGAACTAAAATAGAGCCACCGTGGCTTAACCATGTAAAAGAAGCAGTGAGAGATAAAAAGGCATCTTTTAAAAAGTGGAAGTCAAATCCTACTGAGGTAAATAGAAAGGAGCATAAACACTGCCAAATCAAGTGTAAAAATGTAATAAGAAAAGCCAAAAAGGAGTTTGAAGAACAGCTAGCCAAAAACTCAAAAGGTAATAACAAAATGTTTTTTAAGTATATCAGAAGCAGGAAGCCTGCTAAACAACCAGTGGGACCCCTGGGCGATTGAGATACAAAAGGAGCACTTAAAGACGATAAAGTCATTGCAGAGAAACTAAATGAATTCTTTCCTTCAGTCTTCACGGCTAAGGATGTTAGGGAGATTCCCAAACCTGAGCCGTCCTTTGTAAGTGACAAATCTGAGGAATGGTCACAGATTGAAGTGTCATTAAAGGAGGTTTTGGAATTAATTGATCAACTTAACAGTAACAAGTCATCAGGACCAGAGGGCATTCACCCAAGAGTTCTGAAAGAACTCAAATGTGAAATTGCGGAACTATTAACTATGGTTTGTAACCTATCCTGTAAATCAGCTTCTGTAAACAATGACTGGAAGTTAGCTAATGTAACGCCAATATTTAAAAAGGACTCTAGAGGTGGTCCCAGGAATTACAGACCAGTAAGTCTAATGTCATAAATGATCTGGAGAAAGGGGTAAACAGTGAGGTGGGAAAGTTTGCAGATGATACTAAACTGCTCAAGATAGTTAAGACCAAAGCAGACTGTGAAGAACTTCAAAAAGATCTCACAAAACTAAGTGATTGGGCAACAAAATGGCAAATGAAATTTAATGTGGATAAATGTAAAGTAATGCACATTGGGAAAAATTACCCCAACTATACATACAATATGATGGGGGCTAATTTAGGTACAACTAATCAGGAAAGACATCTTGGAGTCATCGTGGATAGTTCTCTGAAGACGTCCACGCAGTGTGCAGCGGTAGTCAAAAAAGCAAACAGGATGTTAGGAATCATTAAAAAAGGGATAGAAAATAAGACGGAGAATATCTTATTGCCCTTATATAAATCCATGGTACGCCCACATCTCGAATACTGCGTACAGATGTGGTCTCCTCATCTCAAAAAAGATATACTGGCATTAGAAAAGGTTCAGAGAAGGGCAACTAAAATGATTAGGGGTTTGGAACGGGTCCCAGATGAGGAGAGATTAAAGAAGCTAGGACTTTTCAGCTTGGAAAAGAGGAGACTAAAGGGGGATAAGATAGAGGTATATAAAATCATGAGTGGTGTGGAGAAAGTGAATAAGGAAAAGTTATTTACTTGTTCCCATAATATAAGAACTAGGGGCCGCCAAATGAAACTAATGGGCAGCAGGTTTAAAAACAAATAAAAGAAAGTTCTTCTTCACACAGTGCACAGTCAACCTGTTGAACTCCTTGCCTGAGGAGGTTGTGAAGGCTTGGACTATAACAGGGTTTAAAAGAGAACTAGATAAATTCATGGAGGTTAAGTCCATTAATGGCTATTAGCCAGGATGGGTAAGGAATGGTGTCCCTAGCCTCTGTTTGTCAGAGGGTGGAGATGGATGGCAGGAGAGAGATCACTTGATCATTACCTGTTAGGTTCACTCTCTCTGGGGCACCTGGTATTGGCCACTGTTGGTAGACAGGATACTGGGCTAGATGGACTTTTGGTCTGACCCAGTATGGCCATTCTTATGTTCTTATCAGTAGAAACTGGACTATTTCTTGCTCTACAGGAATACACCACATGCTACTACTCAGGAGTCACCTGCAACTGTTTTTTTGAAGCAAACTTTGCATGCCTTTTGGGACCTGCTACATCCTGATATTGCTTCATGTGTAGCCAATCCCAAGCTATGCAAATGATTATGGATGTGAGACTCACCATCAATTCTTTTTTAAGTAGGAGACTTAGTGTGGACTTGCAACTACAACTGTGGATTGAGATGGGTACCTGAAGAACTTATAAAAAGCACAGGAGTGGTTTCCTTCATGGTGAAGATACCTGATGGTACTTTATGGAAATAACATATGGACTAATTGCAGTTTTAACAAGTACCTGAGTCCAGTGATGTTCCTGTAGGATCTTCTTTTCCTTCGATCGAATTTCCTTCCCTTATAACTCATAATTTCAATTAGTTGGTGGAAGAAACTTTGATATCAGATCCAGTTGATTCCATACCAAATCCAGTTGATCCCTTACCACAGATTGTTCTGTTCAGGACAGTGTCACACCACCATCCCCATGTTATCCAAAGAGAGTGCAGAAACCAATGGTGCACCTGAATTTATAAATTGTTAAAATAGTGAGTTGTTATTCCAGGGCAGAATAATCCCTTGCAATTCAAGAGTCTGTGGTACTCCATCTGCAACTTTTAGTTAGGTTATATAAGCATTTATTGTTAGCCATGTAAACGATCATGCATCTATATTGGAAAGTTTTTTTAAAGTAGGGTGAAGGGATGTGATGTCCTGTCTGTTTAAATGTTTGAGCATTCCCTCCTCTCCAGTGCAAAGCTTCACTTTCCTGTTAGTGTCAGTTTTGCTGCCAGAACAATAGACTTTCCACATCTGTATTTCTGTCATCTCCCTCTGTATCTATCTCCTTCTCAGCTGGGTCCAAATACAACACATCACACTTTCTCTCTTTAAAAAAAAAAAAACCCTCAATTTTTTAAACCCACAAAGAATTCTGAAAATATTCTTATTAAAACTCAACTACAAACTCAAGTTTTCATTTAACTTTGAGGTAAATATATAGAGTTGGGAAATGTTTTGGTTATTTCAACCTCATGTTTCCATTTTAATGGTGAAAACTTTTGTTTGTGTATTCCTGAAATGTCTAAGATGGTATAAGCTTATTTTGTGATGTTCCTTTGCAAATAGTTTATATATAAATGCAAAAATCTAATGTAATATCTTCCTGATGCCACTGCTATGTGAATAGTGAGATGTTTTATGCACCAATCTGGAATAAAATGATCCTGTTAAACTTATCACTAATAAGAAGCCATCTGAGTATATAATATTTATATTAATTGGGAATTAATTAGGTATCTGACAATGCTTAAGTAATTTTCTCCTCAAACTCAAAAAAATAAGAATCGCTTCTCTAAGGATTGTTAATAAGAGACAATGCTTTCTTTGATAACTATTTAAGCTTAAAGACTATTTAAGAATCATTTATGTTTAAAAAGACTATTTCTAAGCTGAAGGACTTTTTATAAAAATAGGAGTGTTCTGACTCATTTGAAACAAATTCAACTTGTATTAAATTCTGACAGAACTAAAGGGCTATCTCAGAAAATGAACTAAACAAAAGAAAGAGTTAGGGTAAATTTTAAGATATTCTGAGAATTTCTTGCCACAAAGAGACAAAAGCAATATGACCATGAAGCTGAAGGAGGTGTACAACCCTGTTGCATGTGCATTAGCAGAGATATTTGGATTCTGGTAAGCCATTGAAAGTGATGTATTTTCCTCCTTCAATGAAACTACGGAAGGAGAAGAGTATATCTCTCTAGACTCAGGACTCACCTCAACCAGTTCTCCTCCTCTCTTTCAAACAAGGAAACAGCAGGAAAACAACCCACAACAGAGCATCAAGAAGAAACAACTTTCTAATCAATGTTTCTGCAAATTGATGACATTACCAAGACTTCAACATCATTAGTGAGATATTTGCAAAAGCACTGCCAAGGCATTTTCTTGTAATAATTTTTAGTGCAATATTGAAATGCAATGATATTTTAAGGTACTAACAACTTCTCCTGTTAATACCATATTGCTCAGACTGTGTACATCTGGAGAGAAGACATAAGATAACCTTGATAAACAGAGAGAAATGGTGGTATTTACTTTGAATTCACATTTCCTAATATTTCTTAATTTGCCTGTCTGAAGACCATTCCTTACAATGAATTTGGTGGGTTTGCAAGAAACTATGCTATTTCATTTGAGCAACTCTTGAATGGCTTCTTTTAAATTAATAAGTTGAATACTTTCTTCAGTTTCAGCGGACTTAACTAAAAATGGCCCACGTGATCTTAGCTATATAGACAGAGCTTTGACATTGCTGCTCGGGCTGCAGCACAGACCCTGAAGTCTGGCAGGGGGCTTGAGAGCCTGAGCTGCAATGTCACAGCACCATCTGTGCAGCTAAAAATAGCGCACTAATGCAAGCCCTGCTTTCATGAGTCCATGGACCCAGGCTGGGAGACTTGCTCCCAAATGCTGTGTAGACATACCCTTACCTACCCATTTATAAACTGCTTAAGTTATCTACGATAAATCAAACAGGATTCACCAACCCTTAAAAGAAATTCACTTGCCCATGCATAAAGTGTTTTTTGTTATCTATGATATACTAATACAGAACTCACTGCTGATATGGGGATTAATAGTTTTGTCTTCACTTATCTAAAAATGAGTGTCCTCAACATGGCATACCCACTCAAACTATAATCCAGGGATCGGCAACCTTTGGCACGCGGCCCACCAGGGTAAGCACACTGGTGGGCCGGGCTGGTTTGTTTACCTGCTGCGTCCGCAGGTTCGGCCGATCGCGGCTCCCACTGGCCGCAGTTCACCGCTCCAGGCCAATGGAGGCTGCGGGAAGCGGCATGGGCTGAGGGATGTGCTGGCCGCTGCTTCCCGCAGCCCCCATTGGCCTTGAGCGGTGAACCGCGGCCAGTGGGAGCCGTGATCGGCCGAACCTGCGGACGCGGCAGGTAAACAAACTGGCTCGGCCCGCCAGGGTGCTTACCCTGGCGGGCCGCATGCCAAAGATTGCCAATCCCTGTTTTAGAGTCTACAAGTCCACTCAGTCCTACTTTTGGTTCAGCCAATCGCTTAGACGAACAAGTTTGTTTACATTTACAAGAGCTAATGCTGCCCACTTATTTGCATTGTCACCTGAAAGTGAGAACAGGCATTCACATAGGACTTTTGTAGCTGGCATTGCAAAATATCTACGTGCCAGATGTGCTAAACATTCGTATTCCCCTTCATGCTTTGGCCACCATTCCAGAGGACATGTTCCATGCTGATGGCACTAATTTAAAAAAAATAATGCATTAATTAAATTTTTGACTGAACTTTTTGGGGGAGAATTGTATGTCTCCGGTTCTATTTTACCTGCATTCTGCCATATATTTCATGTTATAGTAGTCTAGGATGATGACTCAGCCCATATTGTTCATTTTAAGAACACTTTCGCTGCAGATTTGACAAAACACAAAGAAGGTACCAATGTGAGATTTCTAAACATAGCTACACCACTCAACCTAAGGTTTAAGAATCTGAAGTGCCTTCCAAAATCTGAGAGGGATGAGGTGTGGAGCATCCTTTCAAAAGTCTTAAAAGAGCAACACTCTGGTATGGAAACTACAGAACCCAAACCACCAAAAAGGAAAATCAACCTTCTGCTGGTGGCCTTTGACTCAGATGATGAAAATGAACATGTGTCGGTCCACACTGCTTTGGACTGTTATCAAGCAGAACTCATCAGCATGTTCTTTGGAATGGTGGTTGAAGCATGAAGGGACATATGAATCTTTAGCGTATCTGGCATGTAAATATCTTGTGACGCTGGCTAAAACAGTGCCATGCAAACACCTGTTCTCGCTTTCAGGTGACATTGTGAACAAGAAGCGGGCAGCATTATCTCCCGCAAATGTAAACAAACTTGTTTGTCTGAGCGATTGGCTGAACAAGAAATAGGAGCGAGTGGACTTCTAGGCTCTAAAGTTTTACATTGTTTTATTTTTGAATGCAGTTATTTTTTGTACATAATTTTACATTTGTAAGTTCAATTTTCATGATAAAGAGATTGCACTACAGTACACCTCTACCTTGATATAACACTGTCCTCGGGAGCCAAAAAATCTTACCGCATTATAGGTGAAACCGCGTTATATTGAACTTGCTTTGATCCACCGGCATGCGCAGCCGCACCCCCCCAGAGCACTGCTTTACCACGTTATATCCGAATTCGTGTTATATCAGGTCGCGTTATATCGAGGTAGAGGTGTACTTCTATTAGGTAAATTGAAAAATACAATTTCTTTAGTTTTTTACAATGCAAATATTTGTAATAAAAATAAATATAAAGTGAGCACTTAACACTTTATATTCTGTGTTATAATTAAAATCAATAGATTTTCAAATGTGGAAAACATCCAAAAATATTTAAATGTTATTCTATTATTTAACAGTGCAATTAATCATGTGATTAATCACAATTAATTTTTTTAATCGCATGCTAGCCCTAATTGAAACTAAAATAATGCATCTTTAAGTAAATGACTAGTATCCCATTGAGGCCCCAAATGTGCAAGGAGATCCATTTTGGATGGATTACCACTTCGCTTCACTGGGGACCTAAAAGGACATAGGAGTCCACTTGTTTAGATCAGTTTGCAGTCATAGTCTTAGCGTACACATGTAGCCCCTCTTTTTACCAACACATTAACACTGAAATGTTTGTGTTCAGTGTGTGTGCAATTCCCACTAATGCTCAAAGGCAATGAAGTATGTTTATGTTCAGAGAGAGAATATACTCCACTCAGAGACCACTCCATATCCAAAAACTTTTATAGTCAACATGGGACAAAGTCGTAGCTTTTTACCCCACTAACTATAAATACATTGAAATTGCCTCAATAATGGAAAAATTACAAAGCAGTATTTGTCTTGAGCAATATTTTAAAGGTATTATAACTCTTCCAGTTAAATCTATACATTCCAGATTTTTTAGAAATCTGGAAAACATAAGTTTAATAATTCTCAGATTTATTAAGATATCTAATCTTGCTAAAGCCTTTGCATTATAAATGTTTTACAATAATTATAAATATCTTATTCAGTATAATAAATCTCTAGAACATTCCTTACACTTGACAATCCTTCCAAGTCCAAATGGAAGCAGGATGCATACACATTAGGAAGATATATTGGAACTATAACAAAACATAAAAGCCAGTTAGAAAGAAATGAGTTTAGCAATTAGAAACTCAACAACAAATCCTCAGAAATACTTCTTTTTTTTTCTTAATAAACGTTTTGTTGAATGAACTTTTATGGTCCCTAAACCAATACTTCAAATACACATTTATTATAATGTTTCTTACCAAAAGCACATGTTAAATAAATATGAAAGGCAAAATATAAAAAGGTATGTTTTCAACTGTAAAAATGTGGTTAATTTTGATTAATACTGCATCTGCCATTCTACTTAGTCACTCAGTCATGCATCCAGAATTTTATTATCCTACTAAGAGGGGAGGCTAACACTGAGTAACATTGACATTCTCTGTCTCCATAATGAGGTGTAGTGTAAATCATAAAAATATTTACCTTTGATTCTAGACCACAGAGATTTTCTACCATGAGACCTTGACAATGATCTGTAATACATGGGTGAATATTCTTACAATAAACTACTGTGCATATTTGAAAGCAGAAACAGATGCTTCTAGTTCTTTCATTCTTCTAAATGACTGACTAGTCTGAAGAGCCAAATACTACAGTTTTCTGAGACCCTAATCCTGCAACATACTGAGTACCTCTCAAGAGTACTTTCAACTCCCATTAGAATTGTGGGGAGGGATGTGGCATTATCAGGGTAAGGCTGACAGTCATTACTTCCACTGAAGAAAGAAATGAAGGAGGGCTGAGGGTTCAGGTCTGCAGCCCAAATGCTCTTTCTGAATCAGTGGGAGTTAAAGACTGCTGGCTCAGCCTCACAAGAATGTAGCAATTGCTTTTAAAATTGTTCAAGCAAGCACTTAGCAGTATTACTTACTGAAGACTCCAAATGGCCTTGCAGATATCTGAAACTTTCAGACAACTGGGCATTCAAATGAACAGCCGTGTTATTAACTAACACGGGGTGGGCAAACTTTTTGGCCCGAGGGCCACATCTGGGTGGGGAAATTGTATGCAGGGCCGGGGCAGGGGGTTGGGGTACAGGAGGGAGTGTGGGAGGGAATGCGGTGTGCAGGAAGGGGCTCAGGGCAAGGGATTGGGGCAGAGGCGGGGTGCGGGGTTATGAGGGGGCTCAGGGAAGGGGGTTGGAGTGCAGAGTGCAGGAGGGGGCTCAGGGCAGGGGTGCAGGAGGGGTATGGACTGCAGGAGGGGTGTCAGGGCAGGGGGTTGGGGTGCACAGGGGTGCAGGATGCAGCAGGGAGCTCAGGGCATGGGGTTGGGGTGCAGGAGGGGTGCGGAGTGTACAAGGGGGCTCAGGGCAGGTGCAGGAGGGGTGCAAGGTGTGGACAGGGAATTGGGGGGCAGGTACCTCCCCTGAAGCTCCTATTGGCTGCGGTTCCCCGTTCCCAGCCAATGGGAGCTCTGGGGGGCGGTGCCTGGAGGCAAGAGCAGAGCAACGCACGGAGCTCTCTGCCTCCCTGCCTGGGGGGCTGCAGGGACGTGGTGCCGACCGCTTCTGAGAGTGGCACGAGGCCCACGGCGCCATGGGGGGCAATCCCGCGGGCCGGATCCAAAGCCCTGAGGGGCCGGATCCAGCCTGCAGGCCGTAGTTTGCTCACCCCTGAACCAACAGGTCTACATGGGAACACACTGTGGATAACTAGGATTTTTGAATAAAGGAAATTTGGGTAACTGGAGTTAGTATTAGTATTGTTGTTTCTTCTCATTATGAATGAAAATCAAATGGTTGGAGCTTCTGTTCAGAATGGACTAAAATGTGGACGCTTATCAGACTGCTTATTTCCACAAAATGCAGAAAATAATACTTCACCTTCTATAAAGAGCTTTGAGATCTACAGCTGAACAGAACTACGGAAGGGCTAAGTATTATTAAAGCTTTAGCAGTCTAAAGTTTGGGACAGCTAACATTTTTCTATAATAAAAGCTTTGACATTACATGTCGATTCCTTCAGAGTCTAGGACAAGTGCTATTTTGAAGTTTATTAATGGTCTTTTTAAAAACTTTATGAACACTACTAACTATTATATATGCTGCAATTTTAGTTGTAGAATATTTTTGCTGAATTATTTTCATGAAATATTTTAAATCATGGCATATAATTGATTTGACATTAACTATTTTTGATGGATGGATAATTGGTTGTGCAAGGTATTTGCAGGGAAGAGAAAGCTTCATCACAGAGATTAAATTAGATTTCAGCAAGTTAAACAATTCAGCACTTTAATGGATTAAGTCCTAAAGTTTTTTCTTCTGGAACCTTAACACTTGGGGTTTCTTGTATTTTTAAGGTTTTGTTTTTTAATGATCAAAATTTTAAAAAATCCAATTTTCATGTATTTGTGGGTAGAATTACCAAAAGAATCAAAAGTTACATCAGCATAGCTAGATCTCTCAGGGGTTTAAAAAAATCCACAGCCAAGAGAGATGTGGTTAAGCCAACCTAACCCCTGGTGTACACAATGCTAGGTCAATGGAAGAATTCTTCCATCAACCTAGCTAACGCCTCTTTGGAAGAAGGATTACCTACAGCAATGGGAGAACCCCTCCTGTCACTGTCGTAAGTGTCTGTACTGAAGCACTACAGACGTGCTTAGGCTCCTGAAAGTCATTGACATTAAACTGGGCTATAAAAACAATCACGCCTTCAACATAACAGAAATGTTTAATCAATATTGCAGATGGTTTTTCACAAACCATAATAATGAATACATTCTTAATAGTTTATGTAGTGAGGCGGTGTGGCCTCCCTCTGAGTCAGAGGGGGAGGAACCACCTTCTGTGCCCAAGTGGGCGGAGCCAGGCCTGCCTCACCCCTCCCACTGGAAATGGGGAACAGGAAGTATAACAGGCGGGGCGGGGCCTCCAGCTCAGTTGGGGCTGAGACACAGAGAGGCAGATGGATCCTGCTCGCTCCCGGCTGCCAACTCTACGGCCGTGCCCAGCGGCACCCTGCTATCTGGGGAACTTGCATCTGCAATGGACCTGCCCGGGACTGCTGCTGGCCACCTAACCTGAAGAGACAGAGGACGCCCTGCTGACCCAGGTACACCCCAAAGGGAGGGGAAGAAGTGGCCCAGGGACAGCCAAGCTCAGTCTGGCTGTAGCTCTGCCTGAGGCATGGTCGGCGTGCTGCAGCTCGAATCCCCACTGACCCAGTGGTGGACCATTCTGCCACTGATAGGGCCCTGGGTCAGGGTCTGGTGGAGTAGGGAGGGCCCCGGCCCCACCTGCCAACACACCCTTGGTGTGCTAGCCTCCCCTCGCCAGGTCCAGAGGCCTGCGTTCAGTCATTCACCAGAGCTAGAATGCTCGACCTCTGAGGCTTTTGCTCTGTCCCTAAATCAAGGGCCAAGAGCTAATTGACTATTGGGTTTGCTCTGGCTCCTGCCAAAGGGACCCCAGGCCATACCCTACCGTGTTTGCCCAGTCCCTGCTTAAAGAGCCCAGGAACTATAGACTATTGGCTGTTCAGCCCCCGCCTAAGGGCCAGGCCATACAGACTCCAGAGAACCTGTTTCTGCCTATGGGCCAGAACTAATTGCCTATCTGGCGGTTTGGCCCCATTAGGCCAGTCGGGAAACTAACACCTAACTTGCTAATTCCCCTAATACTATGCAGAGATCCCAACGGCATAGTGAGGTGGTGTGGGGGAGGGACAATCACCAGCCGACTACAATGACTAATCAAAGATTGTTGATTTTTGTGTCTTTTTGGAATAAAATGAATAGATACATTTTCGTAAAGATGCGAACACAGTAACATTTTCAAAAGTGTGTGAGTTCACAGCCTAAGCTCCACTTAAAAGTAATTGAATGCACTAATATGAATACATTCATTTGAAAGCCATTGCCTCTTAATGGGGCTTAAGCTCCTAACTCAAAGTCAGTGACTTTATTATCAAATTACTCCAGAGCGTTTCCGCCCTAACATCCTGGCGTAGCGGATGAGACCACAATGGGCGACGTGACAGCAAACGTGCAGTTGGTGGTTTAAAAAGGTCATTGTGCAGCAGCAGGCTTGAGTTGACACATACTTTCTCCAGTAACTTGCCAGTGGCAACCTCTTGTCTGATATGACGAGAAGCAATATTGCTCAGAACTGGAAGTCATCGGAGTGGAATTGGATGCAGGGTGCCAGAGATGATACGCATGGCGGCATGTAACAGCATATCCACCAGTTTGGTGTGTGAGGATAGACTCCAAACTGGTGCGCAGTACTCCGCCACCGAATACAAGGTGGCAAGAGCTGACGTCCACAAAGTTGGAGCACAAGCACCCCATGATGAACCTGCCAGTTTGATAAGAAGATTATTGCATGTCTTAACTTTAGCTGCTGTCTTCTTCAGGTGGTAACTCAATGTGCGGTCTAAGGTCACACCTAGATAGACCGGTTCTACTTCATGCTTCATCTTCTGACCATTCAGATAAACATTCAGTTCTCGGGTTGTGCTGGTGTGATGATGATGGAACAAACTGGAGACTGTTTTTATGATGCTTGGCTGGAGGCGCCAAGTCTTACAGTAGTCAGCTAACTTTGTCATGTCCCGGTTTAAGGTGGCATCAAGCTCCTGAAATGTCTAGGCCTGGGTATGTTGTCTGCATAAATGAACTTTCATGACTCCGTTGTTGACAGGTCATTGATGTAAAGGTTGAACAGGGTTTGAGCCATGGGGTAACTCATTGCTCTGGCATTTCCAAGCACTCGTCTTCTACCCCATATGGACTCTGAACTGCCTATCACGGAGGAACAGTTCAACAATGCCTGTGGCCCAAGGTAGCAGGACCCGTGATACCTTGATGAGCAGGCCAGTGTGCCATGCCGTATCGTACGCTGCTGTTAGGTCGATGAAAACAGCGCCTGTTTTCAAGTTTCTCCGGAAGCCATTTTCAACAAATGTGGTCAGCGTGAGTACTTGGTCGCATGTGCTACGGCCTTGGCGAAACCTGGCTTGGTCAGGGCTCAAAATTCTATCCATGTAAGGTAATATTCTGGAAATACGTTGTCATAACCCACAGCTGTTCCACACGTGATTCTACCCAGTATCTGTTCCAGCTGTTACAATGAATGGTTCTGGGCAGCTTCTGATCTGGTGTACATGTTTAAACATACGCCATTTGTTCCTCACTTGTCTTCGCACCTGTTTCTCCAAAGGTATTCTAGCCACTGTAAGTAGGTGTCTGGCTACGTGGCTCATCTTCTTGGCTGTCTCTTCCCATCTGGCTCAGTGAGCAGCGTCCAATGATTCGGTCAGATGGTCAGTGACATCTGGGTCACCAGATGCCTTATGCTGCTCAAGCAAGGAAGTGCTCTCTGCATCGAGACAGGAGATGTAGACCGGGCGGCAACTGCATGGGATGGCTCTGTAGGCTGCTTTGTAGATAGCACCAGAAGCAATGGTATTGTCTCGTTTACCGAGATATACTGGGCTGGTATTGTCACCACGCTCTTCTCCAGTGCTTCCCTGTATTTTTCCCAGTCGGATGTTCCACCGCTTCTCTTTGGAACTCTTGACAACTGGGAGGTGTAGCCTGATATGGATGGTGACAGTCTGTGTTGGCTGCATGGAAAGTTATCCAAGACTTGGCATATTGCTGGCTGAGGATGGCCATGAATTGAACTGACCCGGCACAAGTCAGGAGAGTAGTCAAAATCCCATCTAGAAGAATGGAACGTAACTCACTGCTTAGCATCATGGATAAGGGCAAGGTAATTTCGAGATGCCCAGTCTGCAAGTTGTTCACCATCACTGTCAACCTCCTTATGCCCCCCCCAGTCTGTGTGATAGCTGTTGAAGTCTCCGACGTAGACAGCTGGGTGTGGCAGGCTTGGTAGAACCTGTTGGTTCCAACTGATGCTTGGAGGCTTGTTAACATATGCCAGCCAGAAAACCAACCAACCTGGATGGTGTCACAGAATTCAGTAGACATCAGCTGAATGGCATCTGCAATATCAGACCGAACATATGTGGCTCGGCCGTTCTTCGGGCTATACCCATTAAGAATGTATTTGTCATGACGATTTTTGAAAAGCCATCTGCTTCAGCAATATTGATTAAACATTTCTGTTAAGCAAAGGAGTGATTGTTTTTATAGCTCTGTTTCATTCATTTAATTAAAGTTCTAAAGTAGTGCTTTCTCTATGCTAACTTATTATAACATAACAGAGACAAGGTGGGTGAGGTAATAATATCTTTTACTGGACCAGCTTCTGGTGGTGAGAAACAAGCTTTCGAGATTACATAGAGTTCTTCTGCAGGTCTTCTTCTAACCTGAAGAAGAGCTCTGGGTAAGCTCAAAAACTTGTCTCCCTCAGCAACAGATGTTGGTCCAATAAAAGATATTACGTTACCCACATTACCTCTGTAATATCTTGGCACCAACACGGCTACAACACTTCATACTATAATGTTATAGTGCATACTTATGCAAATATGTCAAACAATGCAGCGATGTATTTTGAAGGGAAAAGGTGCTTACTCCATCTTATAAAGACTGTACATACTAGAGCAATAACTGTTCTCTGTTGCAACAGTACAGCACTATGGACTTCAGTAAAACAACACCAATGTAACAGAAGATAATTTAGCCTAATATATTTTACATAGATTATGAAAGCGAGGTATTGAAAGATTATTGAATTTTTCTCTGTTACCCTGCAAGTGACACTGCTGTGTAAATTGGTTTATAGACCCATTCTCCTCCAGGTGCTAATATTTCAACTCTATCTTATAACAAATCTACACTGACAGTTAGCACACCAGCTCCAACTCTAAAATTGTTCTCTATTCTCTCCTGCTGTGAGTATTAGCAATTCAAAAAGTATAAAGGGGTAAAAATATCCAGCTTCAATTGTGCCTGCCTCAGACCTTGGGCAAACCATTATTTATCATTCACATTCTTCTCAAAGCTGTATGAGTTTGATTTCTAAGTAGGCAACATCCGGAAAATAATTTCTGCATGCCCTTTCATGCAGACCAGAGTTAACTTTGACTTTACACTGTACGACTTTGGAGCTAGCATGTAGCATGTATTGCGAAATGTGGAGGTGGAAAATAGAAATGCTCCATTTAGTAGTACTTATTTAGAGGTTTTATCCACAGGCACATAAGAGGCTTTTACTCTCATTACTTTTCGTCTGCATTTTTAGCTGTACCATGTTGCTGTACAGATCTCAATAAAAATGACACACAGTTCCCAAAGGATATTAGTATTTCACATGTTTAATATATACATTAACATCAAGCCTTGTTACTACTAAGTGCATATTAGTCCATCACGACACAGCTGGCAAATGATGGGATACTGTGAAACAGCAATTTAAATGTAAAATCCTCTACAAGCTGACAGTGGTAATAGTGGATTCTCAACGAGATTTCCTCTACTTGAGAAAATTAACTATCTTCTGGGAACAGACTTCCTCCAAGAGTCCTTTTAGGCTTTGGATTTTTTATTAATTAAGTCAATCACTGTGTGTTTCAAAGAGAGACTGGCCAGGGGTTGTGAAGTTCTTATTGGAATTGGATCCAAATTTCCTCAGAATTTAGGAGTGTTCTGATTTAGTGTTCTTGTCAGTAGTCTTCTTCACACAGAAAAGAGACAAGACTCAAGTGTAGTAAAATGGAAGCCACTGGACACAGACAGAATATTCTAGTTATCCTTTACACTCTATTTCCCAGTCTAACTAACCTAAGCCTGGTCTGCTTAGTGTCACCACATAGGTTCTTCCTAACTCCTAACCTGGATTAAATCATGTTCGGAACCCTTACTAGGCTACATAGTTCAGCCTAGTATAGTAATGAAGTCTGATCCAGATTTAGGCCATGTCTACACCTGTATGGGTACAGCTGTGCTGCTGTAAGCTTGTAAGTGTAGACATGGCCTTAGATAGAGATACAGTACAAACTTCTCCAAGCAAATTGGATCCAATGTCTAAGGCCAGGTCAACTTCTAGTTTCAAGTCACCAGGCAATTGTACATTGCAATATTGTATAGAAAGTAGAGCTGGTAGGAATTTTTCATTTGAAACAGTTTTTCAGTAAAAAAAATATTTTTTTCCATCAAAATGGGAATTTCCGTGGGAAATTTTGATTTCAGTAAAAGCTTTTGGGTTTGGTCAAAAAAAAAGAAATTGTTTTGGTTTCCAACAAAAACTTTGAAAGAAAAAATAATGAAAATTAAAGCTTTTCCATTTCTGCCCAAATGTATTGTTGCAACAACAACAAAAAATCCCCCAAAAAACAAACAAACAAAAAATTCCCCAACCAGCTCTAAAGGAAAGTGAAGAAATCTAAGCAGTGATTTCCATTTTCCTACCATCATCAGTATAAAAATCACACTTCAAAAGGGAAGAGAATGACATTTTAAAAATAGAATAGAATTATGAAAATTACAAAAAACCCAACAACCAGGTAGTATAGTTTAAGAGTACATATAGAACCTGAAATTAATTTAAGTTCTTATTTTAAATTGACTAATTTTCAAACTGGCAGTGTCCCTTAAATCCTCTAAACTTGTCATTACCTAATAATAATCCATAGCACTCATTTAGCACTTCATACCTCAAAACACCACTGTGTTTTTGAGAATCCAAATGTCAGAAGGAAAAACTGACTTGCCCAGCTTATAGGAAGAATCACGGTATGTCTATACCACAAGTGCTACAGTGGCACAGCGGTGGCACCGCAGCTATGCCGCTGTAGTGCTGTGGTTTAGAAACTTGCTACAGCGACACAAAGGATTTTGCAGTTGCTGTAGTAAATGCACCTTCTTGATAGGTTGATTCTTCCATCAACCTAGCTGTATCTACAACGGGGATTAGGTCAACCCAACTACATCTGCATAGGGTGCAAAGTTTTTCATAGGCTTGAGCAACATATCTAGGTCAGCCTAGGTTTTAGGTGTACACCAAGCCTCATTCAACTTGGCTTACAGTCCTGTGTTTAGAGCAGTGGTTCTCAAAGCCAGTCCGCCGCTTGTTCAAGGAAAGCCCCTGGTGGGCCGGGCCGGTTTGTTTACCTGCCGCGTCCGCAGGTTCGGCCGATCGCGGCTCCCACTGGCCACGATTTGCCGCTCCAGGCCAATGGGGGCGGCGGGAAGCGGTGCGGGCCGAGAAATGTGCTGGCCGCCGCTTCCCGCCACCCCCATTGGCCTGGAGCGGCGAACCGCGGCCAGTGGGAGTCGCGATTGGCCGAACCTGCGGACGCGGCAGGTAAACAAACCGACCTGGCCCGCCAAGGGCTTTCCCTGAACAAGCGGCGGACTGGCTTTAAGAACCACTGGTTTAGAGGGGTGGTCTGTTGATCTGAACAACCAATAATGATACAAAAGTAGGTTATTAAAAGAGGATCTTCCCAATGTGGAAAGTTTTCAACTATATCTTACTTAGACACTAGGTGCAGGCTTTCACACCCATTACACATTTTTTTCCTGCCACATTTACTAACTAATCAAAGGCATTTATCGCTTTAACTTTTGTTTTTAAAAAGTCTTTTAAAAAGGTTTTTTCTCTTTCAACTCATCTGCTCCTCCTAACTGACCCTGAAGCAAAGTTATATTGGTAACATGGTGGTAATTTCCATGACAACAGGCTGCAGTATCAAAAACAGAGGTTTTTTATTTCATTTTGGAATCAAGTAGAAGGAAACGCTTGGTGGTTAGAATCAAAGCTCTTATTCAAACACCAATAGCTACAATAATGAGGCAGACAGTAAATTATGGGCTGAGTTTACTTTGTCCCTAAATGTTCCCCTTATTCATGTCTGACAAGTGGGAAAGCCTTCAATTAACATATTGAAATGAGATAGAGCATCACTTTGGGAAATGACATTTAATTTATTCACAAATTCATACTGTCCTCAAATCTAGCTGGACATGTTGCCCTGTTAATAAATCTATGGTTGGTTATACTTTGTTAAATATTCGTGATGTGAAGAAGCTCAACCTCTCCTTCCTCCTGTTATGCCCCTATAATAGCAGCTCCCCACCTCCCACCACCAAAGACAACATGGCTTGATACAGAGCTGTTGCACCAGCTCTGTGCCTCTAGGGGCTCTCCTTACACAAGAGGAGTCCTCAGGAGGCCTGTTAAAATATCTTTCCAGCTGTTTTGTACCATCAGAACATCACAAATCAACCAACATGCAGAATCAATCCCTTTAGCCTTCCAGCTACAAAAAACCCACTTTTCCTCCTCCATTGAAACTCTCAGATAGAAACTATGGGGTTTTGTTGTTGTTTGTTGTTGTTCAATTTTCTCAAGAGCATTTTGGGGTCTGTGTTTGTGGGACTGGGCATAATCCAGATGGTCCTCTTGAAGATTCCCTACCAGAGGACTGATCAGGAATCAATGTCATAGTTCCACTATACAGACAAATGTAATGGATTTGTTTGTGACCCAGTATTAGAAATAGCAGTGGTCTCCTGTTTATTACATACTTTAACTAAAATGATCATTTCTGCACAAGAAGAAACAAGGAAACTCAAACCAATTTTTTGCATTCCTTCTAATAACCATGATGAAATGATCACAAAAGAAGGCATTTTTAGCAAGGGAAAGACATCTGGATTTGTTTTTGGAAAAGGAGATTGATTTACATGGGGGAGGGAGGGCAAGGGAAAGCAAGAAAATGGGAATGAGAATTTAAGATCAATTAGAAATAGACAGGCCTGTTGGGCTGGCTGGCTTTTCCCTAACATTTCTCATGAAATGATATGGTGCTTTTAAAATATAAATTCAAATAACATTTTATTCAGTTGTATCAATTGTTTACAACTTATATAAATTGGAGTTAGAATAGCATCTGTGATTCCTGTCATCTACGAGGCCTGCACAAAAAAAAAATGAGATTTTTATCTCATGAGGTCATACCAATAAACATTATTCAAAATTGTTCTAATAAAATGAAAGGACGAAGGTAATAATTTTGGAAATGTTGATGATAGAAACATTTCAAGAATTTTCGGTATCAGTCTGTTTTCAAATTAGCATATTAACAAATATTAGTGATTACATATTGCTTATTCCTAACTTGTAAAGCAATATCAATAAATTAGACAACATATTCTGAGAAGTAAAACATGACAACAAACTGGTTGGAGATAGAAACATAAGGCATAGTTCAATAGAAACATAAGGCAAACAAACTGATGCAGTTTGATGTTTTTTAAGTATTAACTTTTTTCCTAGACCACAGCTGTTATACATTCCTTTGCTTTTAAGATGAGAATGATTGATCTTGGTTTTCTCAAGATCAGACTTAGAACGGGTCTTTCACATTTCTCCATGGGATACCCTTTACTCTTTCCAAACTGGCTTCTATCATTTGAAGTATGCAGCAACTTCAGTGCAAGCAATGTGTGACCCAAGAAAGGATATTTTTCTAAGTGCTCTGGCTTTGATTTAAAGAACGACATAACTTTTAACAGGAGCTTTCCTCTTTTATATCAGACAATGCCAGGAGGTTTCCTCCTTTTTGTCCGATAATGCCAAAGTAATGATCCCAGCTACTCTTGAAATAGGTCTTCAGTATATTTTAGTTTTAACAGTGATATTGCTGTACTGTATCTTGTATACCAGCTCCCCTACCTTCTAAGGTATGTGCCCTTGTTCAGTTATGCCACTTGTTTATACTTAAAAAAGCAGTGCTGTCTGAAATGGCATGTGTCAATTTTTTATTTTTGGTGTCTGAATTTTGGGAGGTTCCCTCTTCTACTTCTCCCCGACCCCACTGCAAAAAGATGGGGAAAACAATAAAATAGAAAGAAAATGGGTGAAAAGCACCCTCACAAAAAAGTTTTTGTTTATCCTCATTTCTTCTCCCTTTTTTACTCTCTTCTTCTTTGCAGTGCAAACAAAAAGGAGGGACAGGGTAACAGAGAGAAAGTGGGGTAAAAGAACCCAAATTCAAAAACTGAAAATCAAACCCCAGAATAAGTTTTTGAAAACCAAAATGGAAAAATAAAAAATATAATTTGTAATTAAACACATTTTCATTTCATTTAGAAATTTTCCAGGTAAAAATTAAAACAAAATCATCAAATGAAATTTTCTGGGGGAAAAAAAAGGGTTATGATTAAACTCCCTTTTTCAATGGAAAAAAATGTTTGAAATATTTCAAATGGGTTCTATATAAAGAGATGTAGCCAAGCAAAAAGTTCATATTTAGTTTCAGTTGGCACAACTCCATTGCAGTCAAAGGAATTGTGCCTGCTTACACCAGGGTGCATTTGGCCCAATGTATCATTTTTAGGTACTAGCCATTGTTTTGCTAGACAATGCATCATGGATGATGAGGCAGGTTCTCATAACCTAAATATCTCTCCAATCTTAACCCTTCACTGAGGCTTTGAAGTATTTATGTAGCTCATTTTTCTCTAAAGAAGAGCTCTGTGTATCTGTGTCACCAAAACAAATTGGTCCAATAAAAGATATTGACTCACCCACCTTGTCTCTCTAATGTCCGGCACCAACACAGCTACAACAACACTGCATGTCTTCACTTCCTGACTGATAATGCCTGGAAATACTACATACCATGATAAAGACTGGTGTCCTCATATTTTCAAATCTGGTGAAATTGGGGAATACTAGAAACCTTGTGGGAAAGATTTAGTTTATGATATTTCAGCTTCTTTTCCAGACAAAAAGGTTAAGATAAATGAGGATAAACATATGACTCACTGGTCTGTATTGTATAAGAAAGACCTCATATTCTGAAACACCCTGAGGCTCAGACTCATTCCAGCTGAAAAGCCAAAGCATTTCACTGAGTTTTAAGCTACAACTGTACTATAGAGCCTACATCAGCATAGCTATGTTGGCACAGCCCCATTGCATAGATGCAGCCTACACTGACAGGAGTTTTTCTGCCAGTGCAGGAACACACCTCCCCCTGCATGACATTAGCTATGCCAACAGAAGCCCTCTTCTGTCACCAGAGCTGTGTCTACACAGGGGTTTTTTATCAGCATATCTATATTTTTAGTCCCCAACCCACATTGCTATGAAGGTATACATTTTAAATGTAGATGGAGCCCTACATAGCCTGATGATTTTTTCTCTTTTGTTTTCAGAAAAAGTCAGGTCGCTTACATTATGCAGTTAGATGGGAAAGAGCTGAGAAGAAAATGTAGGTGGGAATCTCAAGTTCTTATCAGAGTTGCAATAGGGAGTGCTTTTAGTGAGCACACACATGCAACATGTTAGATGCGGATATGCCTTTGAAAATAGTGTGTTATGGTTTGTTAAACAAACAAGCCTCTTCCAGAGGGCCTAGTTCACACGACAAGATACATTACCCACATTTCAACATTACAGAATTTTGATGTGAAGTACTACCTCCTTTGTCACATTCCCAGAAAGCCAAATAAAATTAAAGTGGTGGTCCCATTCTCATTGAAGCCAATGTCAAAATTCCTATTGATTTCAATGAGAGGAGGATTGGGTCCTTAAACAATTACTTGAATCATTATAGTTCATTAAGAAAGGGGATTTACTGCAGGGTTGAAAAAAATCAGAAGAAGATAATGTGTATAGATTATTTTAAATGTTTTATTTTAAACCTGTTCTAATACAACTTTCCACCCTCCTTTTGTTGATTATTGAGAATAGTTATATTGTCCAAGTAGAGTAGAAACATGGAAGTGAGGCTATTAACGTATAGTGAGTGCAACTACACCAGTTCCATACCTCGTGATACAATAAAGTAAATAGCATGTTAATTTTGTAAGGAAGCTGACTTTGTGTTGTCTAGAGCTGGTGAAATTATTTGTACCAAGCTAGCTGAGGTGGGGATCCCTGGTTGCAACCCACTGTTTTAGCTCACGCAGTAGAGGTTCATGCATTTAGCTCAAGAGGTCCTAGGTTGGATCCCTGCTGATGACATCCGCGCTGGGCGGTGTTACACATTCGTGGCTAATGAATGGTGTATCAGTAGGGCTCTTTAAAGAGAGGAAGGATGGTCCAGTGCTTAGAGTGCTAGTCAGTGACTCAAGAGACCCAGGTTCAATTTCTTGCTTGGGCAAGTCATTTTAGGTAAATCTATGCTTATGGCGGCATTTACAGTATAGACACTGCACGGCCAGCAAGCACAGGTATAAATAGCAGTGTAGATGGTGAGGTACTACTTCGGGTAGTAGAGTGCCCTACATGTCTCAATCCCCCGGGTTTGTACCCTACATGGCTCTCTAAAAGCCCAAGGAGTGCCTTCTATGTTTGTACGGCTACACTGTCTCCCCTCTGTGAGAGCCTTTCCCTGCTGCTGGAGCCATTCACTGCAGTGTGTTGCTACACACCACAGGGATAAGTACGGATGGAGCCTGCCTTTCACTGCTGCATGCAGCTACATGTATAGTGCTATACTTTATATGCCACTGTAAATGTAGACATATCCTAAGGGTATTCAATAAACTGCAATCTGAGTTGTGATTGCAACTCATGTAAACATACCTATGCTGCCTTTAGTTTAACTACCATGGATAAAAATAGCAGTGAAAGCAGAGTGGCACAGACCCCAGTTCAGGTTAAGAACACGAGTACATATACAGGGCGGGGGGGGAGGAGGATGTACAGCCCACCCCACCCCACCATGTCTTAAAACTATTGTGGGTCTGCTTTCCGAACTGCCATCACACCTTCCATTGCAGTGTAGACATAGCCTTAATTTCCTTGGGTCTTACTTCCCGATCTGTAAAATGGGGATAATAGTACTACTACTGATCTATCTCACAATCTTGGATGTATCCTCACAACAACACTGTAAGTATCATATAAGTACCTAAGGGAAATAGATACCACTGTACTAATAGGACACAACCATGACTAGAATATCCTTGGCCTTTACTTATGATTCAGGGAGAAACCTTCTGCCTTGGACCCAGCCCAAGTAGCCAGCCCAGGCTCCAGGAAGATAGTGGGAAAGGGATAGAGGAACTTTTCCCAGGTGAGACGCTGCTCCAGAGAGACTATTTTGACCAACTGTCTGTAGTAGCCTCTGTGGGCCCTTGTGCACCCTATCCTCCACAACACTGAGAATCCACATAGAAGCAGACACCTGGGTCCCAATCCCATCTCCCACAGGCCCTGTCCTATGTATGCTGCTGAAGAGTGGGACTCACCTCATACAGGTAATTCATGCTCCTTGCATGCCCCACTCTTGCCTCCTGCATGCCCATGTGCAGCAGGATCATACCAGCTAAAGGACCCTCTGCACCTGGAGAGGAGGGGGCCGGATTTAGTGGAAGAGGAGACAAATGAGACAAAACACTGCCAAGTCTTAGCCAATGGGCAAATCTGACACACTGCCTGGGGACCTCAGATGGGAAGGGAGAGTGAGAGAAACAAGAAAATGTGAAGAAAAATGAGGATGGAGGAAGAAGAAAAGTCCCCCTCCCTCCACCGCCCCCCCATCCCCTCCCCGCCCAAGTCTGGGAAGTCAACCTGAAATCTGTTCTGGTCTTTAACTGCTCAGATAAACTGGTTTCATAAGCAGACTCAGTACTGTCACTGGTTTATGTCTGTCATAAAGAGAGTCCTGTTCAGCATCTGAACAGCAAAAAGCAGACCCTCTACCTTGCTCCCACCCACTGCAGAATACCTATTCTGGAAAAATAAAAGGCATATAACAATATCTGTGGCACCTGAACAGGGTCTGTTTAATGTCTCTAGTGGCAGTTTATACATACTTTATAAACTCTTTCATAGTAAATAGCAGCACGGAGAGATTATCAAACAACGTTGTGGAGGTACAGTATAAAGCAGATCTATAAAAGTCTATGTCATAAAGCTTGAGGCTTTTCCTTTTTATTCTATGCCCACTCGCAGCCAACTCTCATATTTTCTCTTGTCAGGTGAGAATAAATAGTTTTATATCTATGTAGCATTTTTCCTCCCAAAGGATCCCAAATAAACTAGTAATAGTATTTTGCCCTTCCTTAGTGTCTTCCACCCAATGATTTCAAAATGTCTTACAAATAATTCATTAACCATCTGCAGTAGGTGAGTATTATTGTTCAAATTTTACAGCTAGGGGAGTTGAAACAGTTTAAATAATTTGCCCAAGGTCATGCTGGAAGGTCGAGATAGAGCAAGGCAGGATTCAAACACCGAGATCCTAACTCTTCCTCGGCCTCAGCCGGAAGATCAGCCTTCTCCAACCGAAGTGTTAAACACGCTGACATATACAGTATACACAGGGCTCATTTTCTCCCTATTTCAGTGTAGCCCCTTCTGGAATAGAACACTGCACAAGAGTCACAGTACACAGCAGTTTACAGCAGAAGTGAAGAATGCCATATTTATTTGTAACAACAGTAAATGAAGGCAGGCAGAATGAAATTCCCACTCGTGCTAACAGTGCCATAGGGTGTTTAATAATCCCAAGTGGTCAGATCCTCAGTGTTATGTTTCATGCAAAAGACAGCAATCTCCAGCATCCCTTTCACTCCTAACACCGTCCCTGAAACATTTATACAGTACTGACTCTGAAGGTCTACCTATTGAATCCTTCCAATAAACAGATTGTGAGCTGTCTGGGGACAGGGAGAGTCTCATTTGTTATTTGTCTACACCAGTGGGTTTCAACCTTCTTTCATTTGCAGGCCTCTAAAACATTTCAAATGAAGGAACAGACCAGTGTTCCCTCTAATTTTTCCCACTCATGTGCAGAATGAATTTTGTTATGCGCACCAATATGTTGGTGATGACACATCAGCTCCATATTGGTGCACATAACAAAATTCATGTAGGGGTGGGTCCGAGGGGTATGGAGTGTAGGAGGTGGCTCAGGGCAGAGGGTGGGGTGTGTGGGGGGGGGAGTGATGGCTCTGGCTAGGGATGCGGGCTCTGGGGTGCAGAAGGTCCATTGCTAGGCTGGGTTGGGTCCGTGGCTGGGGGAGAGGAATCTCTCCCCGCAGCAGCCCTGAGCGCCTGCTCAGAACTTAATAGGCTGCTACACAGCCACACACCTTATAGGGAACTTAGGTGCAGACCACTTTGGAAATCTTAGACATAGTCTGCGGACCCCCAGTGGTCTCATAGACTTTCAGGTCAGAAGGGACCATCTAGTCTGAACTCCTGCACATTGCAGGCCACCAAACGTCACCCCATCCACTCCTATAATAGACCCTTAACCTCTGGCTGAGTTACTGAAGTCCTCAAATCATGGTTTAAAGACTTCAAGTTACAGAGAATCCTCCATTTACACTAGATTAAACCTGCAAGTGACCCGAGTCTCTTGCTGCAGAGGAAGGCAAAATACCCTAGGATCTCTGCCAATCTGACGCAGGGGGAGATTCCTTCCCAACCCCAAACATGACGATCAGTTAGACCCTGAGCATGTGAGCAGGACCCACCAGCCAGACACCTGGGAAAGAATTTCTCTGTAGTAACTCAGAGCCCTGCCCATCTAGTGTCCCATCACCAGTCATTGAAGACATTTGCTCCTAGCAGCCGCAGATTGGCTACATGCCATTGTAGGCAGTCTCATGATACCATCCCCTCCATAAACTTATCAAGTTCAGTCTTGAAGCCAGTTAGGTTTTTTTGCCCTTGCTGCTCTCCTTGGAAGGCTGTTTCAGAACTTCACTCCTCTGATGGTTAGAAATATTTAACGCAGACCACAGGTTGAAATGGGGCTCAGATCCTCGATTGGGGTTACTAAGCACTATAATACACAAAATGACACCTACCGAACCACGAGCATTTCTTCCTGCAGCAGCAAGGTGTTCCTTGAAGGTTTCTCATCCAAATACTGGTACAGCCTGACCCCAGCAGCTTGCCAGGCAAACTGGCAAGAATTCAATGAAAGTTTGTGAGGTTTGAAGGGTTTCCCAACACAAGGTAGCATAGCTGCAAATATAAAAACTCTTCTGCACTATTTATAGTCTAGAGCAGGGGTGGGCAAACTACGGCCTATGGGATTGCCACCCCCGCAGCTCCCATTGGCCGGGAATGGGGAACCGCGGCCAATGGGAGCTTTGGGGGAGGTACCCACAGGTAAGGACAGCTCACAGAACCCTCCGTCCCGGGGCCAAAGGGACGTGGTGCCAGCCGCTTCCTTGAGCAGCACGGGGCAAGGGCAGGCAGGCAGGGAGCTTGTCCTGGCCCCAGTGCGTGCCGCTGCCACCCCGGAGCCGCTGCAGGTAAGCGGCGCCGGGCCAGATCCTGCACCCCGGAACCCTCCTGCACCCCGCACTCCAACCCTCTGCTCTGAGCCCCCTGCTGCATCCCAACCCCCTGCCCTGAGCCCCCTCGTACATACCACATGCCTCCTCTGCCCCAACCCCTTGCCCTGAGCCCCTTCCTGCAAACTGCACCCCTCCCACACCCCGCACTCCCCTGCACCCCAACCCCCTGCCCCAGCCCTACATTCATGGCCCTGCATGCAATTTTCCCACCCAGATGTGGCCCTCGAGCCAAAAAGTTTGCCCACCCCTAGTCTAGAACCCACTGCTTCCTACAGCCCCTTTCCTTTTGCTGCTGACATACAAAATGGTATCTTCTCCTCTGAGACTACAAAGCGCTGTTGTTATACGAGGGATGAATTTGGCCTTTATGCCTTGGCCAGTTGCTAACAATGATGCAACAGTACGGTTATTCTCTCTTCATGCCCAAACTAATCCAGACCATACAGAAAGATTTAAATGCATGCCTTTCAACTACGCACCTGCCTCCGACAGATCGGGGAGTAGGAATGTCAATGCCTGTCTTAATTCCAAAACTGCTGCAGGGCCATCTAATGGATTACATTCAATACCCTACAACATCAAAACAGATAATAGTGGATAATGTATCCCCGGTGAGTCATGTGGTATATATGGGTAATAGATGTTTGTGGATATGTGATGTGCATCATCCCAGCAAAGTTGAATGAAGAGGAAAACAGAAGGTGATCTGAAACACAACTATATGTAACTCAAAGGGGGACAGGTGAATGGAGGAAGGGTCATCAATGACTGGGGTAAAATAGTGTGTGTGGCAAGAGATCGTCCTAAAGTAAATTGTAAGAAGGGTTGCTTCCCTTTTGCAGGAATAGTTTTCACACATAAAATCTGTGCCTACATTTTAGTGTTCACAATTGAACTGTGGGTGGAAATCTGACCAGTCATAGGTCTAAATACCCAGCTCCAAGCCCAAATCAGGTGGCTGGAGATGCAGCCACATAGATTTATTTTAGTCACAAACGAGTAGGAGCAAAATGCACCTATAAATCAGGGAGGCCAGACTTCCACCTGACTTTAAATGTACTACATGTGTAGCACTGCCCCTTTCATTTCCCTGAGGAAAGTGGGTTCTAGAAATTAAAATACATTTTTCTAACTGCATTCCTCACGTGCATGAGTTTAAGCACCACCTCATGGGAGCAATATAATAAAACAAGCCTTATATAAATGAAAAGTGTTTTTTACAACCTTTTGCAAAAGTTGTTAAAAAATATTTTTTCTGTGGAGAACTACAATGAGCATTGAACTCATATTTGCAGTAAACACTACACACATATATTAACATAATAAGCTTTAAACTCCATTCATATTAGGTTTCTTTGCAGAAAAAGGCTGTTCATTCGCTCAGCACTATTAAAACTGTAAATGCATTGAAATCATGGTTTATGAGACATTCTCTTTCTGCTTTATCCTCCATTTTACTTCTTCAAATACCACCACACTACATTAGACAGCAACTGCTACAACTCACCCTAAACCATGGAGTTGAAATGCAGCTCCCAACCCTGAAGGTACCATGCACCCAGCCTGCACTTACAGACTGACCCTCCAGGGGAAAGTGAGCCAGTGTGGGAGAGGATAGGTACAGTTGGCTGAAACTCAGAATTTCCAGTTCACAGAAAATTTCTACATTTGAAAAATTGGTTTTAGTCCAGTTCAGAACAAAACCAAATTTTCGAAAATTTCCCATAATTTTTCAAATTGTCTGGTTGTTTTAGAAACAACGATACATGGTGTTTCTAGAGCAAAATATCCTCCCTGGGGCCCCAACAGCTGCTGACATATGGAGCTACCCTAGAGCTGCAGATCCTGAAAGTCCTGGTGTTTTCAGGAGCCTGCCAGGCAAACTGGCAGGAATTCAATGAAATTTCATTGAAAATGAACCATTTTGCCAAACATTTCAATTTTGACAACACTGCATTTTCCAACATAACTATTTCATCAGAAAATTTCCATCCAGCTCTTAGGAGAAACCACACTACATACCCATCTCTTAAAGCCACATGTTCCATTTTTGTCCCAGGATACATAGAGACGGACATCTCAATACATAGAAATGGACCCACTGCATGACACTTAATGGAGGAATATAAGTGTTCTGTGTGCAGGCCGGGAGACCCAAGACAGTGCAACATTCAGGCTAAATTCTTTCCTCCACATACTGTGTAATGTTCTCTCTCAGATGAAGCACTTCCTGAAAGTAGATTTCTTTACATTCCTAGAGATAATCATACCATTGGAAAGCTATTTATCATAATAATGAGTATCACGGCTATTATTCAAAGTGATTTTGACGGAGGGGAGGTTACATGTATATTTTAATTACTGTACAGGGCTAAAAGGCTTATATAGGAAGTGTGCTAAATCTGAATGTCCTACTAACCTTAGACACTACTATTTGGTAAATAAAAGCACTGCTGCTGTTGCAGATTTTTACAATTTTTTTGTTTTGCAATTCAACAAATAGTTTTAATGCACAAATATGGGCCCATAGTTTATTTACAAAATGTTCATACTAATTAGTCAAAGTATTCAAATATTCAAAATTTAGTATCTGACCTGAGTGATTGGTCACCTATGTCACATGATATCATTTCTATTTTCTGACTGTCCTTCTTTGTAAAGGTTAGATCATCCAAACATATAAGGAATCATTAGGGAATTGAGTATCTCTGGCAGACATATTCTTTATATATATGGAGAGAGAGAGAGAGAGAGAGAGAGAGAGAACATTATACTTAGCTATGCATGTGGGCCTCAGATTTATAAAGGGTGTACACATTCCATCGTGATGAAAAGAAATATATAAGCCATATTTATTGCAGATCCTACATTCCATTTTTTCTTGTCACATTCCCACCATGTAATGGTATGTGTCTATATAATATATAGGGTGCTTGGGCCAGAACTATTGGCTTGCCAGGCAAGGCTAGCAAATATATAACTTTCATTTTTCTAGTATATTTTATGTATACTATATTGGGGCAACGGAACATGTGAATGAGACAACTTGTATATGGAATGAAATGGCCATGAAACAAGAAAGAAACGAACAGTGAAGGAAGATTTGATATGTGAAAGACAAGAGGACTTAGACGAAGGGTGGGATAGAAACCCCAAGAATATCCCAAAGCAGGGAAATGGGACCAGCCATGTGCCAAAAAGTGTATGCAGGATCTAGTCCCTTAATTATAAATCAATTTGCAAGTTAAGGGTCATCATAGTTTTATCAGGAAACTGGATTTTCAGCACTTAGCTGTGATTCTCCTACATAACTAATGCAACTGACTGGACACCCTGCAGAAAAATTAATGGTCTGTACCTATGTTCAGCTGGTAAAACTGCTGATTAGCTCATATTGTGGTTTTCCTAGCTGATATATAATGAGGTGTGCAGATGTGAATCAATGACTAATACTAGATGGACATTTTCCCTACTGTTTGCTAACAACTCAGATATAGTAGATCAACCCATTTCAGAAAAGTGTGAACTTGTGCAGTTTTTGACCCAGACTCAAGAAGCTCACATTTTGTCAACAAATATATGCGGGGGGGCGCTTAGTGTATGTGTGTGTGTGTGTGTGTGTGTGTATGTGCATGCGCGCACATATAAATTATTTTCTGGAAAAAACAATTTCAGAGGCATAAGCGGGTGCTTTAAAGGTTATGCTGTTGTGATTGGTGCTTAGAATTCTTGACCAATATTTTTCCCTTGTCAGTGTGTAGTCTATATTACAGTTTTATATGGGTTTTTCCTTTCCCAAAACAAATGTATTAATGCTGTTTCAAAACAATGTTTAAAAAAAAAAAAAGGAGGAAGGAGGCAAACAAAGCCAGAAAACGGAGGGTGCAAACATAATCTGCAGGTGTAATAAGAGAGGAAATAAATGTTAGCAGAATTTGTTTTTGAACTCTCAAGCATTTATTTATGAACTCGGAGAAAGAACAGATTGTGAAAATGCACTTGTGAATGTGTGTGCGCAAGCACATGCGTGTGTGTGTGTGTAGCAAGAGGAGAGGCCAATTAGTAGAACAGCCCTCCAAAAAAAACCCTATAAAATATTTTGACCATTCAGGGCCAAATTTCAAGAGCTGGCCACCTAAACTGAGCATTCACATCTTGCATTTCCACAAACAATCAGATGTTTTAACTGGAAATTACTCCTTTTGTAACATAGATGTGAGATTTGCAGATGCAATTCAGATTTTCATATATGCTGAACTGAAGCTTTGTCAAATGTGACTAGATAGAGCAAGGGATTCTCAAAATTCATTGCACCACGACCCCCTTCTGACAACAAAAATTACTACACAACTCTAGGAGGGGGGACCAAAGCCTGAGCCTGCCTGAACCCCGCCGCCCCAGGTGGCGGGGAGGGGGACAAAGCTCAAGCCCCATTGCCCCAGGCTGGGAGGCCAAAGTCGAAGGGCTTCAGCTCCAAACAGGGTGCCTGTAACCTGAGCCCCGCCACCCAGGGCTGAAGCCCTTAGGCTTCGGCTTCAACCCTGGGTGGTTGGGCTCAGGCTTTGGATTTGGCTCCAGACTTTGGCTTCAGCCCCAGGCACCAGCAAGTCTAAGCCAGCCCTGGCGACCCCATTAAAAGGGGGTCGCGACCCACAGTAGGAGAACCAGTGAGCTAGAGGCTGTATTCATTACAAGTGTTTCAACTCGAGATCTGTAATTTACAAAGGACAGAATAAACCAAAAGTTGAGAATCAATAGTGAGTGTCATGTTGGTTAAAAAAAAATTACTAATTTCTTACCCACAGTACATTGTTTTACTAATGATTGAGATTCTTAAACCTGGAGTTTAAAAAAATCCCACAAAAATCTAATTTATATTTACCACTTATATCTGCTTACCTTTGGAATTTTATTCAGCTTGGACAACCTGTATACATGGGGGAAACATGGAGGAGTGGGAGAACCATGTCTGCAAGTTTGTGGAGAATCAAGGCCAAAAGTAGTTGTCAGTATTTATTCTGTTTTGTTTTTTTAAATCAGCCATTAATGCAGCTGTGACAGTTAGCAGGAAATAACTGCTTTATTCCTTCATTCCTGCTGCTCTTGCACTGGGGTTCTACTTTTTCACTTTGGACACGCCCAACCTCGCTAGGCTGATGTGAAAGCACAGTTCTCTCAGATTACTGGCTCAGCAGCCAAACTGGAAATAAAAACTTTGGGCTTTGTGATTTCTGTGAACATGTAATTTTTCCTGAAAAGCCAACTGTGCTGCATTTGCAAGTTAGACCTGGTCACAGTGGGTGGGATCCACAAAGGTAGTTTGTGGATCCCATGCACATTTTCAGGCCCCAGTGCTGTCTCATCCTGTAGGCAACTAAAGTCACTTGGTGCCTAAGTTTTTGCAGTAAAATTCTCTACTTGCCTTTGTTTCAGGCTCTGCGGGTGCGCATGTGCACTGCTGCCTCACTCTAGACATCTGGACACCTACTGCCCACCTAAACCCCAGTGTGATCCACAAACTGAGGGAAGACAGGCATTCAGCCACCTAAGTCATGGACGGGTCCTGATCCAATAGGCACACTCAGAGGCCTCCTCACTCCACACAAAACAGCTGGAAAGGCAGAGAACTTCCCTTATAATCTTTAGCCCACTTGTTAGGAGGCTTACCTGGGATGTAGGAGACCCTCTGCCTGATGAGGAGAAGGGATTTGAACGGGGACTTCACAGCTGAATGCTCTAACCACCAGACTATAGAGTCAATCTAACTTTCTCTGGCCCAATTAATATGTAATTATTTAATTGAAGTGGAACAAATTCAACAGGCAAGATTGAGGGAGACCCACATCAGAATATTCCATAGTACAGTGGTTAGAGCACTGTCAGCATCTCCCATTGGCTAGCTGACGCAGCTTCCTGCCTAGTGTGCTGGCTTTTGTGGATCACATTCTAAGGTGCCTCTCTCCCCAAAATCATGGTATAGGGAGCCTAGGTGCCTAACCCAGGCTTTGTGGATTGAAGTGCTATTCCTGTGATTTTCTAGGTGCGATGCTTTGGGGTTCCATCTAGACCAAAATGGAGCTGTGCCACTGCCTGCCTTCTAATTCTGGGTGTCTGAAATATTATGCTGCTGTGTCTCACAGCCCACACATCAACAGCCATCCTACAAATATCCAGGTCACACCCTGGCTTCCACCACCCAGTTACTTTTTGCACGGTGACCCCAACATTCCCCCAGTCACAAATTTCCCCCAAACTGTCAGCCCTGCAGTGTCCAGTCCTCTTGCTTGCTCAGAGAAGTTGTTATGTTTGCCGCTCCCTTAAAGAGCCAGTATCCAGAAGCTTATTACCTTAACAGGGGTTAACAAATACACTATTTCAGGGGTCGGCAACGTTTGGCACGCGGCTCGCCAGGGTAAGCACCCTAGCGGGCCGGGCCA
>NW_020664399.1:2414904-2452971 GCF_002925995.2 Terrapene triunguis | reverse complement strand
GGGATGTGACCCCATTTTAATGGGATCGCCAGGGCTAGTGTTAGACTTGCTGGGGCCCGGGGCCAAAGCCTGAGCCCCACCACCTGGGGCCGAAACTGAAGCCTGAGGGCTTTAGCCATGGGTAGCAGGGCTCAGGTTACAGGCCCCTTGCCTGGGGCTGAAGTCCTAAGACTTTGGCTTTTGCCCCTCCCCCGCCTGGAGTTGTGGGGCTCGGGCAGGCTCAGGCTTTGGTCTCCCCTTCTCAGGTCGTGTACTAATTTTTGTTGTCAGAAGCGGGTTACAGTGCAATGAAGTTTAAGAACCTCTGGTTTATAGTGTAAGTAAAACAATTTTATTAAACAGAAAGTCATAGGTTTAAATGGTATAAAGCATAAGGAATAAGCACATAAATGGTTACAAAACAAACAAAAGTAAAAATATGCTTCTTAGAATATATTATTTTGGGGTAAGTGTTGCCATGGCACTCATGGGCTGCCAGTTTGGTGAATACACTGTTTGAAACCATGCCCACAGATAGCAAAGGTGGGGCCTGGCAAACAGCATGACGTACGTGCATGAAGCCATTTGACCAAGGATGGAGAGACTAATCTTGACAGGTGCTAGAGGTTTGTCTATGACTTGGTCTATCAGATTTTTCATTGCCTGGAACCTACCCATCAGCAGTTAAGGCCTTGCCATGATTGAATTTAAGGATGCCTCAACAAAGTCTAAAATCTGTGCTTGGGTGAGGACAGATTTTTCCCCAATATGTGCTGACCCCAAGAAGGAGAGGAATTGCCGCACTTCCAGTCAACCTGTAGGGTTCTTGGCATGTCCTGGCAACAAGAAGCCAAGAGCCAAGGTAGGGGAAAATGGTGAAGCCATGGCATTTGATATGGGCTGCTACTGCAAAGAATACCTTGGTAAAGCCCCTGGGGACAGTAGTAAGATTGAAATGCAGTACTCTGTCTTGAAAGTGGTCAGAACCCACGATGAATCTGAGAGAATGTCTGTGAATGGGGTGGATGTCCAAGTGAAAGTACACATCCTTCATATCGAGAGCTGTAAATCACATGTCCTTTTCCAGGGAGAGGATTATAGATGCCAAAGTGACCATCCAAAAATTGAGTTTGCAAATAAAATGATTGAGATGGCAAAGATTGAGAATGGGTCTCCAACCGCCCTTCTTTGTGGTTACTAGGAAGTATTGTTAAGTAAAATCCCTTCCCTTGGTACTGATGAGGAACCCATTCTATCGCTCCGCGCAGTAAGAGGGATTCTCCTTTTTGTTCAAGAATCCCCTCATAAAAGTGGCCCCCAAAAGGAGGCGGGAAAGAGGAAGTAGAGGCAAACTATCATCTAGCCAGAACATATGATGTTTAGCACCCATTTGTCCATTGTTATTGCACTCCAGGCATGGAGACAGAGTGCTAGATCACCCCCAAGGGGTGGTTGGCAGGTGTTCGATTTCGTGGTTTGAAGCTCTCATGCTCCGATCAAAGGCAATGCTTAGCTGAGGGCTGGGATTGGGATGAAGAAATCACCATGGAAAGTGTAGGGAAATGGGTTTTGTACTCTCTGCCTCTCACAGGGTGGCTCATAAGGTCTTTGGTAGTAGACTTGCTGAGCCATCAGTCTAGGCTTGTATGACTACCTACGAAATTTCCTTTTCAGGCAGGATTATGTATTCCCAGGGAGAGGATGGTGGCCCTGGAGTCCTTCAGGGTGCATAAGGATTCATCCATCTTTTGGTTAAACAGATGATTGTCACTGAAGGGCTGGTCTTCCATGGTGTTCTGAACCTCCCTGGGAAAGCCCAAAGCATTAAGCCCCCTCATTGGCTGCCCATCACCTCTACCCCTTTGGCTGCCCTTCTAACTTGCTTGTTCAGCAATTAATCTCTGGCATTTTTGATTCATTCTATAATTGAGATGATCCATAACCAAGTCTCTGCATATTTGATTGTTCTGTAATTAATTTTCAGCATCTTTGATTTGCCCCATAATTGATTCATTGCATATCTGTTTAGCTGATTAACTGATTCACCTCATTAATGATTCTCTGCATTACTGAATCACATTACTTGTTCCTCTGCATATTTACTGCATACCATAACTGAGCACGCATACAAATGCTTTGCATCTTAATTGGTTCTATGCACTAGTGATCAATTACAATATAATTGTTTCTTGGGAGAATTAAGTACTATAACACGCCAGCCACTACTCTTATCTCATTTGCCCCACTATCCTGCTCTGTACCAGAGTATCATCCTTGCTCCTCCTCACCACACCTCCTCCTGTCCCCGGCTTTGTTGAATCAACTTGCTCTTTGCCTCCCTCCATTCCATGCTCTCCATCACCCTTCACCAGGGCTGACGAGGGGAGGGGGTGGAAGCCGGTACAAATTACCGGGGCCTGGCTTCCCTTCCCTTTCATCGGCCCTATTTAGCCGGTCCGCCCTTGTTGGGGGAGGCCCGAAAATATTCCAGGCCCGGCTTCCCCGGCTTCCCCCGCTTCCCTCGTCGGCCCTGTTTAGCCGGTCCGCCCTTGCTTAGGGGCCCGAAAAATTTTTTTCACCGGGGCCTGAACCCGCTCTCGGCGGCCCTGCCCTTGACTCCTATGCCCTTCCTTCCCAGAAACACTGGACCCTGGTTTACCCCCAATATCAGCTTCCACTGATCTTACTTTGGCAATGCTGTCAAGCTCCTCAGAACATAGTCTCATGGTCACACAGACTTCTCCAGCTACAAATCCATTCCCTCCCTCAGTTTTGCCATATTCCTAGCCAAGCAGCACTATTTTTCCCGCTACAACTGACATGCCACACCAGCAATCCCAGTTATCAAGTCACCACTGGTGACACCTTCCTCAACCTACTTCCCCTCTATTCAATCTCTGTGCAGGATCTTGCCAATTTTTTCTAGGAAAAGAACAAAATCCTTTGTGATTTCAACTCTGCCCTACAACATACTTTCCCCAGAATACTTGGGAATACAGTATTCCCAAGAATACTGAAGTTTGACTGTTTCCCATTTCTAACCCTTCTACCACCCTTGTGACCCGGAGCCATCCTCTCTCTCCTCCCTTACCTGTCCCCTAAGATTCCTTCGCCATCACAATACACAATTGCTTTGATCATAAAAAAATAATTGCTTCCCATTGTTATCTACTGTGTATGTGTGTAAGCATATGTGCACTAGTAACCTGGGGAAATCCATTCTTGAGATGTCTATTGAACAGGTAGAAAAGGTACCAGATAAATCTATTCTTATTTGAATGTTAAATCTTTAATTTGTGACAGTTCTTGGATTCTAGACTCACAAACTAAGCAGTCTAGGGTAGGATGAGTATGCCAAAATATATTAACCTTAACATTGTAGAGAAATGATGCAGACGTTATAACATTTTAATTTCTTTAACTACTTACGCATTTCCAGCAAAATTCTGCAATAATACAGGACCTTCTAAATCTTGGAGACATTTTTCCAGATAACATTACTTGTACAGAAATTAGGAAGTTGTACATTATTCATATAGGTTGCAAACTGATTTACTCAGACTACAAGAATGTCTTCCTAAGTGCACATATTTGGAAAAGGGTTACAATCATTATGAAGTCATTTAGATAATAAATAGGCAATAGAGTACCTCAGCTCAAGATTTATTATTATAATGTAGCTTTCTTAATTTTAGAGGCTATTAGAATATGTTTGGGGCTGTTCAGCACTTTATAACTAGTTTATTAAGAACACTGCATCACTAGAGGAGCATTTTGATTTGATTATGTTATAGAACATTTTCAATTGTATGTTGTCTTTTACTCATTTTCAGGGTTTTTGTTTGTTTGTTTTAAGTGCATCATGAAAAGAAGAGAAGGTTCTGTGCAAATTATGCTTGGAAAACATTTAGCTATCAAGATCTATGCAGAGATGCCCATAAAATGCAGAATGAAATAGTGCATTTTCCAGAAAAGGAACATTTAATGTAGGCAATATCTGACAGCTGGAGAAAATGGTGGCAAATTCTATGAACCAGAAATGCAGGGATGTAACCTATGTATGTCCATACCGCTACACTGATTTTACATTATACAAGATTATGACATGTTGGAATTTCCTGTGCTTAAACTGAGAAATGTTTAGATACCTTTGTTCTGATTTTCTGAGTCAGCAGCTAGGGGAATTTAGCAATTCACTGTAGCACAGCTGTGAAGAGCTTAACAAATGTGGAGACATAAATCTGAACACTGCTTCCTCATTACACACTGGTAATTAGGGGGATGCAGAGTTAGTTCCTTAAAGTGAGATTTCTCCTAAATAGATTACTATGAAATGGGCACCTGAAGGTAGTAAACTTACCTAGATTACTGTTACAATAAAGAGAATTAAGGCGTACATGGTTATTTAATTTATATCACTTGTCTTGTTTTCAAGTTTCATTTCTCACGTGTGTCACTTCACCATTTCTTAGAATTTAAGGCTATTTAAGGACAAACAAAGTAAAAATATGCTTGAAAGTGAAAAAATAGATAGGGAAGAGAAATTAATAGAAGCACCTTTTACTGTGGAGACTAAAGTGCTTGAGGATTGTCCCCTAGGATGCTGATTCAAATTAACCCAGGTTTGGGTCACCAAAAGTCTTGTTGAAATAACTGTGATAAATGAGTAGGGCTGAGCAAAAAGTGGAACTATTTTCCATGTCAATTTTCTCCAAGTTTTTAATGAGTGGCCTTCAGCCATGCTAGTTTGCCTTTTATGTTACCTTAAGTGGGAGAGTGGCATGTAGGGCTTTGTTGCTGCACCTCTACATTTCACCCTATGTACAAAAAATAATTTTGAAATCAATTGGCAATACATATTGATTTCTTTCCAACTTCTTTGATAATTGATTTTTTATATTAAAATGTTATATTTAACTCTCTGTAAAATATTTAAGATTAAATTGTTCCTTTAAGGCACAGCCCTACACTGAGGTGGGGAGGAGAATTGGGAAGTGAATATCAGCTACACAACTCCGGAAACCCAGGAATATTTCTAGCTGACTTGGCCAGAAATCCTCCCAGGGCTGGGGGGAGCCAGCACTTCAAGCAGATGTTCTGACAAGCTTTGAAGAGGTACACTGTAAACCTAACCCCACTCCAGACTGTGGCTGGCTGCTACATTGGTGCCTCATTCTGTGAAATCCATTAGGGAATCAGTTATATTAAAAGATATTGTTTCCTACATCCTTTAGCTCAGTGGTTCTCAAAATTTTGTACTGGTGACCCCTTTCACATAGCAAGCCTCTGAGTGTGACCCCCCCTTATAAATTAAAAACACTTTTTTATATACTTAAGACTATTATAAATGCTGCAGGCAAAGCGGGCTTGGGGTGGAGGCTGACAGCTTGCGACCCCTCCATGTAATAACCTCATGACCCCCGAGGGGTCCCAACCCCCAGTTTTAGAACCCCTGCTTTAGCTCCTGACCCTGCGTGATCTGCAGAATCAGAAAGAAGGGGATGTGCGGCCACAAACAAAACATCATGTTAATTTTTAATTAAACATCATAAACTATTAGACTCTTGTATCTTGCTTGGTAACGTTCCTTAAATTTTAAGTGACCTCTGCATAGCTTCTGACAAATGTTTTCATTTCTCTCTTAGTCAAAAATAAGAGAAGATACCAATTTTGTGATTTAAAATGTAACCACACCTGAATAAGAGTGCTGTATGTAGCCAAACCTGAAAAAGTGCCTAATTTTCCAAATTAGCTTAATCCACTTTGGAAGTACACTAATCTAATTCAGAATAAGACACAGCTATTTTAGAATAAGAGCATCCACACTGGGAGTGGCCTGTTCTCCTTTAAATTCATATGTAAGCAGAGTCAGGATGAGCTCTACCCTGACATCTGGTGGTGAATTATGGTGAATGTGGACAAGAACTTCAGGGGCTGATCTTGTTTGCATAGGCACACCCACCCGGCCTAGCATGAGCCCACGGCAGCCCAAAATGGTCACTTTGGCAGCTGTGGGATCCCCAGTTTCTCTGTTATTGGGGCAGGAGGAATAAAATGTTGTTACCCTGATTATGTGAATAAAGGCCAATGAAACTGTTTTATGACAGAGGGCCTCACCATCACCTAAGTAGCAGGTGCTAGACAAGGGACATGGGTTCCAAAACCCAGTGAATAGAGAGGTTGGGGACAGGTATGTGTACCTGATGGTATGGGCCCCTTTTGAGGGCCTGGAACACCAATTGCACTGCCTCCTCTCCACTGTTAAATAGTAGAGCTAATTTGATTCCATTAATAACCTAGCTAGAGACTGTTGAGCTGAATTCACTTTGGGCCAATGGTGTACCAGCACTGGGGCTCCCCTACTACAAGCTGAAATCACTGAGCTGAGATCACTGAGTGCTGTGTTAACTAGTGGGGGAGCCTGAAGATATATTGCTAAGCGGCTGGCAGAGCAGAGTAGTTTGCGGGACGGTTGGAGCGGAACGTGTAGCTGAGCAGTTTGCGGGGATAGTTGGAGCGGTTCATGGGATGGCTGGTGGAGTGGAGCAGCTGGCAGAGCAGAGCAGTTTGCGAGGACAGTTGGAGCGGCTCATGGGACGGCTGGTAGAGCGGAGCCATTTGTGGTGAAGGCTGCAGCAGAACTCCATGGAGAGGCAGGGCAGTCGGCCCCGGACCACGTAAGGTGCCCCTTAACACCCCGTGTGCCCCCCCCCCCATTTCCACCCAGGCTGAGGGGGTAAAACTCTGCAGATGAACTTTTGAACTCTGGGGCGGCACTGATTAGGGACAGAGACTTTTGGGTTGTTGAACTTTGGGGTGATTGGACTTAAGACCCTGAGGGGAAAAGGACACTGCCAAACTTACTTGGAGGTGGGTCTTTTGCTCATGGTTTGTGTTATGAATCCGTTTGTGGTGTTTCCCCAACATAATGCCGCACTGTTTCCCTCTTTTATTAAAAGGCCTTTGCTACACTCAGACTCTGTGCTTGTGAGAGGGGAGGTATTGCCTCCTAGAGGCACCCGCCTAGAGGCATATGTAATTGTCCCAGGTCACTGTGTGGAGGCTCGAGCCGGTGTTGCATTGCGTTATTGAAACGTAACCCCTAGATACTGAACCCGGCCCTGGTTGCTGCCAACTCAGCGGGGCAGAAGGGTTACACACATACTTAACTTCCCTGCATAGGCAAGACCTAAATGTGTTCAAGATACATTTTAAGGTTATGTAAAATATTTGCCTTTGAACACAGATCCTACCCAGAGTCAGGATACTACTCAAACTCATGAACAAGCAGCTCAGGTTAACTGACTTTCCAGATCCAGACTTTGCACTCTCCTAAATCCTCCATCACCCACACACAATTTAACTTGAGATCTTCCAGAGAATGAGGCAGTCTCTGGACTCAAAATGTTCAAACTAGTTATACTTTTATTATGTTTAAATCAATTAGTCTGAGAAATGCCAAGTACAAACTACTAATTTAGATTTCATATGTATTCATAAATCTTAGAATGTAAGGAATGGTGTCCCTAGCCTCTGTCTGTCAGAGGGTGTAGATGGATGGCAGGAGAGAGATCACTTGATCATTGCCTGTTAGGTTCACTCCCTCTGGGGCACCTGGCATTGGCCACAGTCGGTAGACAGGATACTGGGCTAGATGGACCTTTGATCTGACCCGGTACGGCCTTTCTTATGTTCTCAGATCCTGACAAAAAATTGTCCCCAGTGAAGCAACGTTGGCTTTTTGTGAAACACTACAGAGAAATTGAAAAGGGTTCTATTGTATGTAATGGAAGAGAAAAGGCTAGGGAACTTCATTTATATCCAGCTTTTCAGCTGATAAGAATGCAAACATTTGCAATTTATTGATGATTTTTGATCAAGGTATTAGACTCATAGGCCATGTCTACACTATTGGCTAAATCAGCACCGCTGCGATTGATGCAGTGGTGTTGATTTAGCAGATCTGGTGAAGGCACGCTAAGTCGATGGTACAGCATTCTTCCATCAACATCTTACTCCACCTCCCTGAGAGGCGGAAGCTATGCTCTCCCATCGACATAGTGCGGTGTTGACACTGCTGTAAGTCGACCTAAGTTACGTTGACTTCAGTTATGTAAATTACATAACTGAAGTCAACGTAACTTAGGTCGACTTACAGCATTAGTGTAGACCAGCCCATAGACTCATACATTTTAAGGCCAGAAGGAACCATCACAATCATCTTCTGACCTCCTGCACATTGTAGGCCACGGAGCCTACCCACCCATTCCTGTAATAGACCCATAACCTCTGGCTGAGTTACTGAAGTCCTCAAATCATGGTTTAATGACTTCAAGTTACAGAGAATCCATCATTTACACTAGTTTAAAGCTGAAAGTGACCCCTGCCCCTGCTACAGAGGAAGGCAACCCCCCGCCAGGGTTTCTGCCAATCTAACCCAGGGGGAAATTCCTTCCCGACCCTAAATATGGCTATCAGGTAGACCCTGAGCATGTAGGCAAGACCCAACATCAAGGTGGGCAAGTCCCTGCAGCCAAGTATTAGTTTATTGCAAACAAATCTCTACAAAGTATTCCTCTTAGGATTTTTCACAGCATCTATTAAAGAACTGATAATTAAAGGTCATCAATAAATGCTGATAATTGTTCTAAGGCACATTTACAGAGATTGAGCTAAAGCCAATTCACACTACAGGTGACAGAATCAAATGAACAGAACAGTTAAATCTGCAGCTATGTTTTTAGGGGGGAGAAATAAATGTGTCACTCCATAGTGTGGAAAATGTAAAGTAGTATATTTAGAAGAACTGCAGTTGATGCAGAGTTCCTCTTCAAAAGAATTTGCTTTCTAGCTACAGCAGTTATCTTTAGCGATGTTAATAATCAGCACTGAAAATGTCTCTCAGAAGTCTCAAGATCCTGTGGGTGGAAGATATGATTCAAAGTTATCTTGGCCTTTCAGATGGAATTGCATTAACTCTATTCTGTTTGAATGAAAAAAGGCAAACAGCAGTGCCCAATGTGGACCAGTTACGCCATTACCACTGTTGAAAACATTAGATCATCAAGAAAGATACTGGAGAAGCCATAAAAATAATTTCCAACCAAGGCATTTTTAAAGACTACAAAACTCAAATCCAGAGAAAATAAAAGCTGCTGCTCTAGTTTGAATGAATTTCTGTCCTTATTCTTTTCATTAGAGGTGGCTCCATGAGAGTTTAAAGCAATTATAGAAATAGTATATATTCTCTTTAACTATTCCATATAGCTTGACATGCATGAGGCCAACATATGTTGACAACTTTATGATATTCATAGGATTACACAGTCGCATTAAAAGCTTGTTTTAATCTGAAAGCGTTATATAGGACAGCTATTTTCTTTCAGTGGAGGCCCATGTTGGCAAAACATCAACAGTATCTACCATCAGCTGGATAATAATGAAAGCCAATCCTTTAACAAAGTAATGCTGGATTTGGAGGAGGAAGAGGGTTTGAAAAGAGTACAGCTGTGTGCAATTGTTGCCTAAGCAAGTCCTGTAGTCTCTCTGAACCTGTCCAAGTGATCAGAAGATAAAATGTGGATAAAAGGAACAGCCAATAAGTAAGGGAGATTGACAATGAATTAAACCACTCTCATTGCCCCTTTGGAGATAGAAAGTAATTAAAAATAGCATAGGCTCACCTGTACTGGAAAAAACAGAAAAGTGGGTACAAAACCAAACAAGAATACATCGAGCCAGTTCACGTGAAATCCTTAGCAGGTGTGTATCAAGAATTTTCCTGAAGATCTGGACCACCATCTCTGAAGTTATCTTCACCTCCTAATATTTTAACTGAATTCATCACCAACATGAGTGATTGGTGAACAGTTTGGATAGATTAGTTCAAGTAGTGTGAGGGTTTGTTAAACATTTGGAGGTAATAAAAAGGTCAAACAACTCTTTCTTTTATTTTCACACACCTTTGTACATCTTGATTGTGGAAGCAGAATTGATGCAATTTCAGGAAAAAAGCAGTTTTTGCAATATTCATGACCTGAATGGAAGCAAGAAATATTGAAATCCTCACAAAAACCCCTTTTCTTGTAAGAATTCCACCTAAATTTTGCTGACTCCAGAGGTTTGCATAAGGCTCAGGTTTGCATAAGGTCTACACATATCTTCACATGTAAGGTTAAATGGCATTAATGAGCAAATCTCACAGTCCCACAGGTAGCTTAGAACAATAATATATTATTCCATCAAAATTTGCCAACAATTTTGGAATTCTGAGTCCATTCTGAGTTCATTCTATCCATCTGAGAGCGAAGTTTTAACATCCATGTTGCTCAGTATTACTATTCAGCCATTAAGTAACCCCATATTTTGTTGTTCATCCAGGGTTCTTTGTTAAAATTGCCAGACTAAGAATAATCATCTTAATTATTCTTCCATCTGATTTTATAGTGGTCCTCCTCGCTTGGTCTACCATTATCTGAAGAATATTGGTTTGTGTTGAAAAACAAGGGTCACAACAGTTAATCCAAAATATTGTTCCATCACAGATTAACCTGGAAAGTGTTTTCCAAGATATGCACACATAAATCAAAGATCATGTGACTCCTCTGCCAGAACTCTGCTCCATCGAGTTTACTGTTCTCAAAGTTAGGTATCCAAAGAAAGTTGCAAAGACTAGAATTTCTTTGTTGTCCATGTCACCACCTGCCCTGTAACTTTGGAGAAACTCCAAATCAGTCAGTTAGTTCTCCAGCATGTTGGTGAAGTCACAAACTAGACACAGATAATCTGTTTTCTGGCTTTGATATTTCACCTAAGTGGTCATACCACTGCTAGCTTGTGCTATGGTATTGATTAGGCGCCATCTGATATTCCTTTCACTTCAGTGATACACCATATACCACAAAATGTTGTATCCACTGCCACATTTTATTTAAGCAATTTCCATTCTAGTAGTTTCTCGCAGCTAGTATTTAAAGAAAATAAAAAGGACAGCTATACCTGTTTTTCTAATTTTGAAAGTCTTAAATGTTAAAACGATTTTAGATAGATATGCACAGATATATTACTAAGTTTCTCTGTCACTCTCTCTCTCTCTCTCTCTCTCTCTCACACACACACACACACACACACACACACACACACCATGAAGGGAAGTGCTGCTTATCTTAAATTCAGTATGTTTTTCTTAGCAGAATGGACATATTTTCCCTTAACTTTGCATGGAACACATAGGAGCACAAGTGCCTCTGTTCCCAGGACCATCCTCCAAGGATTGTCTCCAAATTTTATATGGCAAAGAAGGTTCCAAAACGAGCTCTATTTTGGTCAAACGTGCCCTCCTTTGGGTGTCCATTTGTCCCAAAGTGGATATGGTGCTTGGCAAGCAAAAATCCATATTTGAGTACTGTAGCTCCTGTGAAGCAACATTTCAATACCACAGCCAAAAGAAGCCTTAATTTTATATGCTTATCTGAAATCCACACAGCACATCTGATAAAAAGGCTTAGCCCCTAGTTTATGTTGAATAACCATGAATACAGGGATAGCATCTAGCCAGCTGCAACATATGAGCCATTGATAAGCTGCCTAATAAACAGATTATTCTGTAATTTTACAGATATATTACTTTTATGCTAATCAATTGTGCGGTGGCTACCAGCTCTTTGCACTGCAGTTGATTTTTAATTTGGGAACAGAGCTGCACTGCAAATAAACAGTACTCGTATCTTACTTCTGTACAGCTATGTAATTGTAGGACACTATAATGCCTTTTATTTCACCTAATTATTGAAAGTAGAATAATTTTGGAGGAAAATCTCAACCAAGTAATTTCCATTAAGATAACACATACGTCTGACGAAGTGGGTATTCACCCACGAAAGCTTATGCTCCAATACATGTTAGTCTTAAAGGTGCCACAGGACTCTGTTTCTTTTTACAGATCCAGACTAACACGGCTACCCCTCTGATACTTGACTCCCATTAAGATAAACACTTCATTTTTTTTCTCAGAAAAAAACAGGAATAAACTTCTGCTCTTTATAGGTCTAAAATTTAATGCAGCAAACTATCTTCCTTCAGTTATGTGGTTTCCTTTGAAACCTCTATGGCAAATCTCTAACCAGCTACAATGTGCTACAACTTGATGAGAGAGAAACTATCTTGTCTTTGCCAGTCTTTCCACCCACTGAATTACCTGGTCCACAAGTACATCAATCAAACTCTGGATTTTCCTCTAGAGAAAGGAAAAAAGCTCACAGTTTAAACAATTTTCTCCTCAGAATCTTGCAAGAAATAACAGAATAATCTAATCTACTGTCCCCCCGTTGGTTAGGAGCAGTTGGTGGGAACGTCTAAGCTACAAGCTAGAGGTGTGATTCCCCATTAGCACATATATAACTAGTAATTTAGCCATGACAGCATGGACAGAGGCAGCAACTGCATAGCTTAGCTGTACTGAGTACAAACCTGCCTGAACCACCAGGGCCGGCTCCAGGGTTTTGGCCGCCCCAAGCAGCCAAAAAAAAAAAAAAAAAAAAGCCGTGATCGCGATCTGCGGCGGCAATTCGGCAGGAGGTCCTTAGCTCCGAGGCGGAGTGAGTGACCGTCCGCCGAATTGCCACCAAATAGCTGGACGTACCACCCCTCTCCGGAGTGGCCGCCCCAAGCACCTGCTTGACAAGCTGGTGCCTGGAGCCGGTCCTGTGAACCACATGGGTTCACACTGAGCACAGCTAAGTTGTGCTATCACTACCTCTGGCCATGCTACCGCAGCTACACTATTATTTGTACTCAATGCTAGCTCTCATTGGGGAATCAAAGAAAAGATTGTTTTCCACAAACGGATTAATTTTGGGAGGGAGGAAAAGCATGACATTGCCTTGCTCCTGCCTCAGCACTGTGGGATGGACAAGATGACCTTTTGAGGTCCCTTCCAGCTCTACCTAAGTAAGGAAAATGCTAACAGAAGTTCCAAGCACTTGTCAGCTTAAAAAAGGGAAGGTACAACAGTCTGTTCAAAAAAAATTTAAGGCTGCAGTGAGTAGCTTCTGACAGCTGTTAATGGCTACCCCTAGAAGGCCATGCTGGGATAAAACTATCCTGCAGAAAGGAATCCTACACTAGGGAGGACTAGTAGAGACCAAACAGTCACAAAGGAAGGTGTTCCTTCTTCATACCCCTGTTCTATTTTTAATAGTGAAAAGTGCATTAAAATCTATGGCCCTGATCAGGTCTGCTAGGTTGGTCCTTTGTCCCTGTGCAGAGCTTGATTAACCTCAATAGGCCCTGCACAGACCCATGTGTCCCTACAAGCAGATTTGATATCAGGATCAAGACCCAAGAAAGGATTATCCTATTTCAGTATCAGGCCCCACAGGTCTCAGACTCAGGTATGTGGAGGTCCTGCAAGTCACCACACTCCAATCCACATCCCAGCAGCTCATGAACAGCAGCTCGAACTGAGATCAGTGAAGCCCAACTGGGACACAAGCCCCACCCCATGCTCTGACTGGGAGAGCTCCAAGGCTCCTGATTGAGCTGCAGCCCTTATTTAAGCCCGAGGACAAAATAGGAAGTTGTCTGTAAAACTGGGCTTCATACTGCCATGGACTGCTGGTGTGGAGTTTACCTGTCCCTGACCTCCTGGTATCCTGATTCTGCCTGACTCTTGGTCACAGCCTTCTGGTTCCTGCCCTCCAGTTTGTCTCTTAATTCTGATTTCCTGGTGTTCCAACCCGGCCTGATTCCTAGTAATCGGTTCCAGGAGCATCAGCCTGCACTTGATACTAACTCCTAGCCAGGGGTAGGCAACCTATGGCATGCGTGCCGAAGGCGGCACGTGAGCTGATTTTCAGTGGCACTCACACTGCCCAGGTCCTGGCTACTGGTCCGGGGGGCTCTGCATTTTAATTTAATTTTAAATGAAGCTTCTTAAACATTTTTAAAACCTTATTTACTTTACATACAACAATAGTTTAGTTCTATATTATAGACTTATAGAAAGAGACCTTCTAAAAACGTTAAAATGTATTACTGGCACGTGAAACTTTAAATCAGAGTGAATAAATGAAGACTCGGCACACTACTTCTGAAAGCTTGCCGACCCTTGCCCTAGGCCAAGCTGCCCATGCTCTGGCCCTAACACACACAAAATAACCCTTTGAAAAATCCATATTGTTGACTCATATATGCTGGCTAGCATACATATATATTATGCTGATACTACTACCCACAATATATATTCCAAGCATTTAAGTATACATATTATTAAGCATTAGTATAGCAGTTATATAGGCCAAATTGGCCTGTACCTTTGTCATAATCCTGTACACTTATGGGATTCTTAGCATAACACATTGTATTAGCTGTAGTAAGCCTTGGCTTGACTAGATAGGAAAACTGTCAATTTCAGGACACATGATTATTTCCTCATGGCAACAAGAAAGGAGTTACCCACACAAACCTAGGAGGTGTCTTCACGTCCCTTTATACCTGGAATGCATGTTCTCAGAACAAAGATAAATGGTACCAGAAACAAACAAGATAAAAAGGTGATTAATTAAATTCAGTTTCAGGTGACGTATGTAGTACCTTTTACTGGTAAACAAGCAGGGTATAAAATGATGGCTTTAGGGATGTAACATCACTGCATGGGACTGCTCTTTGGAGACTAGTATCCTTTAGAACCTTTTTCCTCCACCATATTAACAAATCTGACCCATGTTGGTTATTTGGTCTCTTGAGTATATTTCATAACAAAATAACAAACCGAAAGGTGGTGAAGCAACTGACTATACAATTTATCAACAACATATTTTGCATTTCTCCTCTTGTGATATATAGTCTACACTCCTTACAATTAACATATTAAGACAAGACGAATGCCAATAAAAACCATAGTTCACAAATCAGCCAAGTTTTCCTAATGGTGAATAATTTCTGGGCTTTCATGGGGAAATTACAAATATATCAATGACAACGAAATGGGGACTGATAGAAAGACTTAAATATGATTCATAGATTACAAATCCATTGTGATTATCTAGCCTGAGCTCCTGTATAATGCAGGCCATAGAATTTCCCAAAAATAATTCTCGTGCATATCTTTTAGAAAAACATCCAATCTTGATTTTAAAATTTCCAGTGATAGAGAACCCCCTATAAACCTTGGTAAGCTGTTCCAATGATTAATTTTTTTTTTAAATGGAGATATCCCATCTCATAGAGCTGGAAAGGACCTTGAAAGGTCATTGAGTCCAGCCCCCTGCCTTCACTAGCAGGGCCAAGTACTGATTTTGCCCCAGATCCCTAAGTGGCCCTCTCAAGGACTGAACTCACAACCCTGGGTTTAGCAGGCCAATGCTCAAACCACTGAGCTATCCCTCCCCTCACTGTTAAAAGTTTAGGTTTTATTTCCAGTCTCAATTTGTCTAGCTTCCAGCCATTGGATGATGATGGATTTAATTCCTAACAACATAGTTCTCAACCAGCTGGATATGTTTCCTGTAGCTTAAAAGACAGAGGTCATATTTGCAGTAAAATCTGTTTACTTCCATTGAAATTTTCTCTGTGCAGTGATCATGCTAATCATATCTCCCATTACCCTTTGATGAACAAGTCCCATTTTTCCCCTGACTAAAAAATAGATTCCACAAAACCTACACAATAAAGGATGGTGGTTGGTCTCCATTACTATAACATTATTCATTGTGTCCTTCTACCTATATATATTACTGAAAAGCAAATCCTACTGCCACGTGCATGAGCATCCAAGATACATAACACAATGGAACTTCAGTTGTTCTATTGGGTCTGTGAGGAGCAAGCTGCAGAGAGGCTACACAACACAAATCTCCTACCATGGAACAGAGTTTGTCTGGGGTTCTTTCTGTGGCAGAATGGACAAGCCTTGGGGTGGTAACCACAAGCTGCATCTATTCACCAAACAAAATTCAATGTTGCCAGCTGTGTCTGCTCAAAACTTGGAGGTTTAAGTAGTGACCAGGGGGTGGGTGCACAACACCTTTGCTCTGGGTAAAGTGGGGGTTCTGTTGCACCCAACACCCAGAAAAGTTTTTTCCACAAAGCCATTACCCACACTTTATATAGGTGATGAGAACCCCTCCCATCATATATAACTTCCCTCTAGTAGAGCAGATACTAAGTGGATTCATGGGCATATCTATTGTAACCATTCTCCGGTGTATATTTTGTCACTGCCACTTTTGTTTTTTTGTGTAGCATGACTGAAGGGGACTATTAAATACAGACAGGTATGGTAACATCCAATCTAATCAGCTATCCAAAGAATGGAATACCAGAGAGCTACTACATTTTCATAGAAAGGCAGTGTCATCTAGTAGATAGAGCACAGGACTGGGATTCAGGAAACCGGGATTTTTTTTCTGGCTCTGCCATGGTCTGTTAGCTGACTTTGGGCAAGTTACTGCACATCTGTGCCTCAGTATCCCCATCTGTAAAATGGCAATGATATACAATACTTTTGCAAAGCATTTTGATATCTACTGACAAAGCACAATACAAGCGCTAGGTACTATATTACTATTACATTTCACCGTCTCCTCTGGAAGCAGTCTTCAAGACAAGCATTCTGGAAGATAGAGCATCCAAACCAATTTAATCCACTGGCCTACTATAGCTATAGTATATACTATAGCTATCTTTTACTTTAAGCTCTGCAGACTTCTCCAAATAAGCTTGATCCACCTCAGTCCTCTCCACACACTTCTAGCATCTGTCAAACCAGAATCCTTTAAGATTGCACCATACACACTATGGATGACAAGTTTTGCCTTGCTGAACTCTCATCAACAACTGAGAAACATTCACACTTGTGTTCCCCACAGCACTGACCTGAACTAGTCCTTTTATTGAACTGTATTTTTCTAATTTTTCATGTGATGTAGGGGTGGTTTTTTTTAGTTTCGCTCTAGTCTGTAATCATGTGATGGCCTTTGTTCAGAATGACAAATTAGGAGCTTCATACCTGCTCTTTGGCTGACTCGATGAAAAGACTGTCCCAGCAATGTAGCTCTATGCCCAGTAATTATTTCTTGTCACACATCTTCAATTTTGTACACATACAGTTGCTCACATTTGAAAACAGTTCAAAAGGCATTTGCTTAACAAATATTCAGTTAACAATGACCTGCTATGTTATATCAGATAAGAGCTGGCAGAATTAATTTGCTAAACCAAAATAAGAGTGCACTGCTATGCAGTTTCAACAAAGTGCTAATTTCTATTCTTTGGATAAACCAATTTAACATATTGAATTGAACATAATTTGTCTAACTCTGTCATAAACAGACAGTTAAGGGTTAATTCCTCTTTTACCTGTAAAGGGTTAAGAAGTTCATACCTAGCTGACACCTGACCAGAGGAAGCAATGGGGGGACAAGATGTTTTCAAAGAGGGAAGAGGGAAATCAGTCTTTTGTCTGTTCAGAAAAGTTTGTGCCGAAGTGAAAGATCCAGGAATCAGTCATCTAACATTTCTTAAAAATAGTAAGTGTTTAGCGAAGGAATGTATTAGATTATGTTTATTTTCTTTTGTGACTTATTTTTGCATCTGTACCCTAAAGTTCAGAGTGGAGGTGACACCTTGACACTCTCAGTATTTATTACTCCCTCTGAGTGAGAAAAAGCCAAGCTGAGTGAAGCAGCATGGCCTTATGGCTAGAGAAGAGAACTGGAAGCTGATTTTCCACTGCTTTGTCTAGTCATTTACGCCTGTTTAAACAAACTAAAGACTCCCTTTATTTACTTTAGTGATCATCATTGCAGATGTAAGTTACTACTCAGGCTACAAGGCAGTTGCAAATCAGACTCAGGTTATAATCTTGACGATCACTAATGGGATGTGAGCAAGTCACCTCTTTCTGCCTTAGTTTCCCTGGCAAAACAACAGATATTATAATACTTTCCCACTTTTGCAAAGCACTTTAAGATCTTTGGGTGAAAGTTATTATATAAATGCCCAATATTCTAGACCCAAAACAGCTTGGTGTTCCTAGCTGGACAGTACAATATGATCTATTGCTTAGCTAGCCAGTGGCTGAAAGAGGGACACATGATCTCTGACTTAACCAAAAGCTGCAGGAACAGACAATTTTGATGCTAGAGCAAGATATTCTTAGAGAATATTTGAAAGCAAAACTAACAACAAATACATTTCCAACATTACCTATCTGCAGGGAGAAATTATCTCACCAATAAACCTGCAATAATTAAAGACTGGCAAATAATTCCATCCCAGTAAAATCCCAAAGCTACATTGCAGTTGGTCCTGTGAGTGCTCAGAAGATGGGTCTACAAGGAGTTGTCTCTTCTTGCCCTTCTGCCCAGGTATTAGCCACAATCTTGCTAGAGCAGAGACACCGCTCCATGTTAGTATTACCAATGTTGCTAGCCTTCCCCAAAGGGCCAGGGGATGGACAGGATGAGACCAGGACCATGAGTCTGCTCTTTGGGTTGGCCTGCAGCGCTGATATTCTGGTCTATTCTATATAGGCTCATATTACAGCATGAGCTATTGTTAGTTAAATAAGCCATCCTATATCCGGTGGTAGTATTCATTTGACTAGTATACATGCTGCACTTTGGCAGAGGGTGACACAGCTGATGTTCTTATAACATGCACTTCCCTAGGAAGGATTCTGGATGAGTAATTTCTACTTGGGTTCCATCTCTGTGACCTTTCTACACACTCTCTGGTCGAGATAGTAGCTTAGAAGCCAGAGTCACAGATAACGACTTTGACTTGAACACATATGTAGACTGACTAGACTTTCTAGCACCATCTAGTGGCTACTGACTGTACCAGGTCAGATTGTATCAAGTGCAAAAATAATGCTCAGATTAACTCACACAGGACAAACATTTTACAATGAGACAATGTCTGCAGTGAAGAGAGATTTTTCTTATGCCAGGACTGCAAAAGGTTTGGTTCAGTTTAGGAAAACATCCAAACTTTTGGGAGTTTATCTGAACCTAATCCAAAATTGCTGTGGCTGCAATATCGAGGCAAACCTCATGAGAAACAGGCTCTCCTCAAAACAAGTTATCTTTTTTTGCTTTTAGCCTGGTTACAAATATGAGAAGAACAGCCTCTCTCATAGTATTTAGCTCTTCTGTTTCTACTTCCAGCTGGAAGGAGGACGGGGAAAGATGCACAAAAATGAAAAATAAGGGAATTAAAAAGTGATCCAAACTTCCATATGCTAAATTTTGGTTCAAGGTAGTTCTTGTATTATATAAATTATTCCACCCACCCTTACCTCTAACAGAAACAAGAACCCACACTGGTTCTGTAATTTTAAATTAAAAGAATTCTTTTTAAAAACTATTCCTTGTCTTTTATGGTGAATTAGTTTAAAGTCTCTCTAAACAGGGATTGCTGCGTAGACAATAAGCACCAATCTGTCTTTTGCTCTACTGGTCTTGCCATGGGGAATTCTGTTAATAATACATTCCTCCTGAGGACATATTAATTTTGACAGAGTCTCACAGAGGATTTTTACTTCAATATCAATAAGCCAAGAAGCTTGGCTTGTGTATGTGTGAAGTTTAAGCACTTTTCAAAGTGAAAGGGGTATAACTTTCAGCTTCTCTAACTTCAGAATGAAAATGCTGCTTTAATAATGGAGATTATGAAACCTTATTTAAAAAAAACTTGTTATTCAATATTATACATTTTGAACATTACATATGTGCATTCTCCTAATAGACTATCTATATGCCATATATGCACGTACACACACAAAGCGGAAGAATGAGAATATTAAACATGTACAGATGCACAATACATAATAGATATATCAACACAAATTTATTTTCTCAGTTACAGTTAACAGACCTTTATCTCTGACTCCACAAACTTTAATGACTTGGGAGAAATTATGAGCATCCGAACATTAGTCAGAAACTAAAATTCCAGGCAAAGTCTGTAGCATTCATACTTACGGTATTTTCTGAATGCAATAAATCTGATACTACTTTAAACAGAGATGTATTTTTCCTAGTTAGGAAAGAGGATGGTAGGAGAGAGAACAAGGATATTGAAATTGTTTATGTTGAACAGCCCAATAAAATTTTGTTCATTGAACTCAATTAAGTGCTATCTGAGAGATACTCCATCTGAATGGATGCTCTTGTTGTTTCTTGAGAAGCAGCAATCTTAGTAGCAATGGACCAGGACGTGGGACTGGTCATATAAAGTAAACACCTAAGTGAGTCCTTGTCTTTAATTGGAATTACTCACATCCTGAGGTGCGTGAATAGGCCCCCCAAGCTTCTTATGGAGATTAGTTGAAAGTCTGAGATTCCACAGCATTTACATTTCAAAATCCCCCTTTACGGAGCAAAAACAGTGCTAGAAGAAGATGCTCAAAAGAGGAGGAGGTGGGGATAGTACTGTGATTATAGCTGCGGTAAAAAAACAGTAGTCAAATTTTTTAAATGGCTTTTTGATGAAAGGGAAATATTCACCAAAAATATTCAATTTTTGTCATTTTGTGGGAGGACAAGGAGGGTTCATCCCTCAAACAAAAAAATGGAATCCAAAAAATGTTTGGTGTTTGGCAACCAAAAATGAAAATGTTTTAGTTTTAAATGAAGAGTTTAGGTTTTCAGCAAAGATGAAAAACAAATCCCCACCCCTCCACACAAACATTAGTCAGTTTTTCAGATTGGGGGCAAGATGAGGAGGGAAGTCACTTCATGGACTAGCTCTAACCACAATTCTCCCTTCTAGGTTAGAAGGGGAGTCATTACACTTAACAAAAAAACAAAAACAAACAAACAAACAAACAAACAAACAAACAAAAAAAGCTTGCTTGCCACTAGCCATGACACTGAAACTTGCTTCAAAGATAGCTACCGAAGTTCCCATAGATAGATGTGACTTTCACAAGTGACCTTCTGAGTCACTCTGAATTATTAACCAGAATAACATCATATAAACTTATTTGTGAACTTTAGAAATGACAAGCTTATAGTCTTCTTTCTCCAACCTCAGACTTCTCTGCACATGTATCCACGATCAGTATCACCAAATATCAAAGTGCATCTGTTCAGCAATACAGGTTACAAAAAAAAAAAATCCATCCATATATTATACTTGGACTGATAGACTAATTCACTGTTAACCCATATGTAGTTGTTGTTTTCAGAGAACATTTTATGGAGTTGTCATTTTTAAATCCCCTGATGCCTGAATAAAATTGTCAAGACAAATTATCCCATAATATCAAATTACAAACTATAATTATCTTTCCTTAATTCTTTAAACATTCTGTGATTTGTCTGGGAAATTATATAAAAATGAAGATGTCCAATTATCATCTATAATTGCAGCTGAAACGAGTAGAGAAGGAGCTTTTTGATCCAATGTAAAGTGTCACAATTTTGGATTTTACCCAGACAAGTGTTTAAAATGATTATTTCTCTGATTGCTGGAAGCTGGTTTGTGGCTGCAGTTGCTGGGAGCTAGCCAGGAGCCATTGCTTTCTCTCCTTGCTGTAACTGTGGCCTAACTGGATAAAAATACTGTGTTTAAGAAAAATACTTTGTAGTGTCCATTGTTATTTCTCTCCATTATTTGGGTTGTCAACCTGTTCTCTGAGCTACCTTGAGACTTTTGGAAACCCAGGTATCTTAATAGAATGGTCAAAGCAAGAGGAAAAAGTGCAAAACCCCGCACACTGCTTCATGTCTATTTCTTTTTATTAAGCAAAATATTGTGCATATATGCAGTATTTATTTGTAACAATACTGTCCTAGTCAAATGACAGAGTATTGTGAAGAGGTACCAAAATGCAATGGAAAGTTTATTAAGTGTGCCTAGCCATATGTTCCTCGAATTTCACTGTTGGATATGCAACTTTTTGTTATCAGTCCAAACCAAGAGCTCCAATTGCTTTTACAAGATTTAGGACTGCTAACTGATGGCCTTGCATAAATCGATTATTGCGTAAGTTGGGAACGTATACCCGACAATTACACACAAAAAAAAAATTCCCGTAAATCCGGATTTGCGTAAATCAGGTTTGTGTAACCCAGGGAGCATCTGTATATGATGAAAACCACTTCAAGCCAGGGGGTGTAGCAGCACCCCCCAATACCCTTAGTTGCAGCACCTATGTAGTTTGCAATGTTGGAAGAACAGGGTGGTTGTGCCCATCTGACACTGCTTCCCCACTCCTGAGTTGAGTACCCCAACTATTAAACACATACTATATGCTGGAAACATAATTTAATCACACAAGAAAACACATACTTAATCAGATTAGTGGTCCATCTAGTCCAGTGGCCAGTACCAGCTGCTTCAGAGGAAGATGCAAGAATCCCTACAATAGGTGATTATGGAATAACCTGACCATGGAGAACCTTCTTCCTATGCCCCATTAATTAGTTGTTATCTTAAGCTCTCAAACATGAGACTCTATATCCTTTCCAAAAAAATCTGGCATTAGTTTGTTATTTGGTCCTTGCTATTGTAATTCTGATTGTTCTCATTATACTTGGCACTATATTGACCGATATGCTTCCAGCATTAGTTTGTCACAGGACAAAGATAAATTAAATAAGTTACCCTGAAAACGTCTATGACAGAGGAAAACGTGACTATGTGATAGGCAGAAAAACTTCTGCAATGGATGAAAAAAATGCCTACATGATATGAGGTTACTGCTGTTTAAAATCCTATAGAATAGTTGCACACAAGATCTACACTACCTTAACAGAAAAATGAAAAGGGGAATTCTAGCTCATAATTTCTCCTTTTTCGCTTTCCTCTTTCCCCCCTCCCCTTTTCTCCTTTTGCCACTGGAAAAAAAAAAAGGAAAGAAGGGGGGGGGGGGGGTGGGGGAGGAGAGAAGTGGAAGAAAGTTTAGAAAAAAAAATTACTAAATTTTTCATTTTCCAGTTTTGTCAAAAACACTGACCAATTTCTAGGACTTTCAACAAAAATTTACAATTTTGAAAAAAGTTCTCTCTTCAGCTACAATATTTTTATTTTATTTTTTTAAAGTGACCTAAAGCTATCAGACTTTGAATGCATGCAAATACATCTTTGTTGAGTAAGAGTTATTTTACACACACACACACTTTTCAGCACAGAACTGCACTTGATTTCTGTAGGTTCAACATGTGAGCACTCAATTTCTCAAACAATGTAGATTTTTTTTTGGCTTAAAAACAATGAAATGTTAATTTACTGTGTTTGGAGGAACAGAAAACTTGAAATGTTAGACAAAATGTCATTAACGAGTCAGATGTAGAGGAGTTGTCATAAGAAGTTGTGAAAGAGCCTAGAATTTGCCCTGAAGGCTGCCAGTTCAAATGTAACTCAAGTCCACAGTGGACAAAAATATATCCCCAAGAAGACTCTGTCTAGTGGCCTATGTGAAATATGTTGGAGTTATCAAACCAATTTTCTACTGGATTTGTGTATACATCACAAGATCATTACCTCATTTACCACCCTGGTTCAGCATTGCAGCAAGAGGCCAAAGCCTAGAAGAAAAAGGTCTCCTTATGAGGAGACCTACTAAACAAGACCGATAACACACTGGCTTCCATATTGTTTTGTGGGTAAATAGAAACTTTGGCTCGGATTCTGCAAGTAACTGGGGGGGCATGTTCATGTTGAACCTCACTGAAGTCAATGGAACACTGCAGGATTTCCTTGCAGGACTGGGGCCTTTATGTCTTCTGTAGTGTAAACATAGCTGTGGTCATTAACATTAAAGCTCATTATATATTAAAAAAATGAATAAGAAAAAAAAGCCATGAAACCATCTATCTATGCAGCATTCCATATGTTTAGCCCAACTTATCTGAGTTTATTTGGACTGGATATTGTTCTGCACATCTTTCAAGACTGTCTCCAGCAATTTCCTGTACACCCTTTTAAAAAAAAAAAAAAACACAATCTGAAATTAAAGTACTCATTTCTCAAAATTGTAATGCTCCCATCCTTGGTATGAAAGTTAGATAATACAGAAATGCATGAAGATGTTTTCTTTAAATTAAGGTTACCAGAACTCGTTTGACAGTCATAAGATGTTTCAGTTCTGTTAATTTTGTTTTGGGGTCAAAGACCTGGTTCCTGCTTAGCTAAACAGATTTGCATTAGTAACTACCGACTCATTAAAAAGTTGCTTTTGTACTTTTGGCTACATTGTATCATGTAGCCTCAAACTGCAGCAGAAGCATGCCAGACTTCAGCTCATTCCCAGAGTCAGCAGGAACACCCCAGGATTTGGCTTGCTGCAACCCTTGTGGGGTAAACAGACTGAGAACTGGCTACTGCCTGCTTACATTTGTGATGAACCACTGACAAGGCCCTTTTGCATACAGTAAACAAACTGATGAGAAGGCATCCAAAATGCTGATTTCCACAGGGGAAAAAGAAATTTTTTTTTACTGCTTTCACATATTGAAACACTGGCTCTGTCCATAGTCAAAATCTGTACTGTGCAACTGATACTTTTAGCAAGGAGTACGTGAAAAAGAGAAACAACGTGATAGGATGTGATGTATGTTCATACTCTGGGTTTAATCAAGCATTTTTTGCACATGCAGAAGTTGGTGTTGGCTACAGTGAAAGTCTCAGTTAAAACTAACTAACTAAATAAATACAGGATTAGGACCCTCTGATTGCAACAAATACAAAAGAATATGTTGGGATAGATTGTATAAACTTTACTTATACTGATGACCACCACTTAGTTAATAGGACTACTTGTGTGTGTTCAAGTGTTCACCAACACATGGGTGGCACAGTATCTTAGGTTACATGTTAAATATGAATTCTGGTAGAGAATATCCTTTAAATAAATGGGTAGACAAATCAAAAGAACTACAAAATAAGTTAAGAGCCTTAGTACAGACCATAATGCAGTTTAACTATTCCTGTTTATTGTGGCACCAGTTTCCCACCAGGGAAATGGAGGGAAAGGAGCTCCATGAAACTTTGTCCCCAGCCTGTGCACAATCTGACCAGTATTATTGACTTCAGCTCCTCCAAGAGACCTATTTATCCTTTAACATGCATTCTTCACAGCAAACCATTTTTTTTTTTAAACGAACAGCAAGGAATGTGGAAGTCAGGACAGAATTGTGCAGTTTACCACGAATACAACAATATGGGCATCCATCACACACAGGGGAAGACAATAAGATGCTCATTTCAAGTAGAGCAAGACTTGTTTATGCAATACACAAGGTTTAAACTATTAATTATGTTAAAATTCAGTATAGTACAAAGGAAAATACACAGGTGCTGCAGCTGCTTATATATTTTATCAAATACATTGTTTCAAAGCCAAATAAATATTTATTATTTTCCATGTTCATACTAGCTTTTCCATAACAATACCACCCCACACTTTTCCAAATCAGCTACCCAAAGATGGAACAATGCCGTTAATGTTGTTAGGATGTGATACTAAGTCTGGTAGCAGTAACTAAGAGCTGTCAAGAAGGGACATATGTCAGATGTTCATTATTAACCCCAAGCAAAGCAAGAAATGTATAGAGCTGAAATTAAAATTTCCAGCAGAACATTTTTTCAGTTAAAAATTCTGGGGTCGTAAAAGATTCATTTTTTTGTGAGAGAGTTTCCATTTTCAACCTGCCCTAATCAAGTTTAATAATATTTTTTCTTTCCTTGTAAATTTCACAATAATAAGCTAAACAGAGAATGACTGTCACGTTCTTCAAAGTTTATTTGGAGAAACATTTGTTATGTGTAAAAAAATAAATCTGTTTTACAATGCTTGGATTGAAAACTTTACAAAGGTGACCTTGCAAATACAGGGAAACCCCAGGGTATTGTATGCAGTGATTTCTCCATACCAGATTTTGCCAAATTACTAGAAACAAGCTATCATTAGTTCTTTACCTGTAAACTTGAACTCAAAAATCCATTTCTTGTTAATTCCAAGTTTGTGGGCCAGAATATCAGAAGGTGTTACTGAGTAGTTCCATTGACTTCAATAGAACTAAGCTAATTTATACCAGCAGCTGCTGCTATTATTTATTGTTTGCTTAGGAGCCTCAGTCATGGACCAGGATTTCATCATGCCAGGCTCTAGAAGTCAATGGTGGAGCCATAGCTATGCCTTCTCTTTCCAAATAGCGAAGCAGAACCCACACAGAGAGGGGGTTGCTGTGCCAGGCAGAGTGATGGTGCAACTTGTTCCGTGGGGACATAAAGGGAAGTAGAAAATGAATTGTGACTCCCAGAGAGTTATAATTTGGTCTTGGTTGCTCTGTTCCTGGGACAGTACAACTTCATGCTACCCCTTACTCAGGCTGGGCAATCCAGCATTTTTGTTTATTCAGGATAAGTGACAAGTAGGTACGGTCTATAAAAATATTGCTCCTTAATTATGCCGTTTAAAAAAAAAAAAAAGAACCACTCAGATAGGTAGATCTGTGTAAGCTTTAAAACCTCCAAGCTTCCAGAGTAAATCATGAGCTGACGTGAGTCAAAGTAGAAAGCTACAGGGACTTGATTTCTGCATTTATCTTCTGCCAACTTGTAGGAGAGTGACATTGTAAAGAATTCTATTTTTCTGCAAAAGCCTTAGGCTTCTTACGTTTTTCAGCCTCAGCAAAGGTGGGGAAATACCCAAATGCTTGTGGCTCATTAAACTCTTAGAACTTCCAAAGCTTCACTAGGTGTGCCCTGAGCACACAGTTGTAAAGACTATTGATAGGTATTTATTTTAAGTCTGTTTAATTATAAAACTCCTAAGAGGCCACGTCATTTAGTCTGATAAGAAAGGAAAGACACCCCCTTTTCACCCTTACGATCTTGGCCTTAGAATTAGAGATGTGCTATTTTCTAAAGAATTTGAGAGTCCTGTCAAAACACCATGTGGGGAAAAAAAATTCACAACAAGTTTTAGAGTTCACATACCTCAAAAGGATTATCACACAGCCGCTTCCTCTCTCACCCACATACATTCACAGAAATAAAAGCACAATTCATCAAAGGAAAAAAATATTAGGGCTCTTTTCTTAACAGAGTAGGAGACTAATCATTATTAAAACATTCTCAGCTAACGTTAATAAAAACCTTAAGTTTAGGTCTTCCTTACCAAGAATTCCTCATCGCTACCCTTCCTGAAGCATACATCTGTGATTGGTTGCAGTGCACACAGATAAAAAGGGAGTCCAAATTTCTATTTGTTCTTACTTGCGCATTTATAAGAATGGGTTAATGCTGATTATTCTGGAGCTTGGGGAATGTCTCTTGATAAATTGTCTTTTAAGATGTGCTCTGAGTGATGTTGCCTGACACACCAAATATACGTTGTCTTTTCAATTGTGAGTCGTTTGAGAGCCTTACAGTCCTGCCATTAGGCAACCAAAGAAACCAGAGTTCATATGAAGTTCATGCCCTTCTAAGCTTTAAAAAGCCTCAAAGATCTCTCCTAATAACTCAATGAGGATACAGAACAGCAAAAACAAGTAAAAACCATTAGGATATGTGCATGCCTTACCAAGCCGCCTTAGCTTCACTAGGACTTTACCTCCTGTTAGTTATTATAGGATAGCTAACACCAAGTAAGAAAACACCTTTCCCCCCCCTAGTAAAGATGCACCCACAGTGCCTGAGGACACTAGTAAATTGCTAACCAGTTCAGAATTGAAAGTGAGTATTTATCCATATTCCATACAATCTGAATAGAATAAGGCTTGGGGGAAAAATAGCTGAAATTCGAGCTGCGTGGAGACAGGTAATTCTGTTTCATAGAGGATTTTGATATTTTGAAATTTGATTTAGTTCCAATTCAGAACAAAAACCAAAACATATCATTACCTGTGAAAGGCAAATAGCCCGAGTTGCAGAAGCTGGAAGCTCTGAGGTTCTTGATGCCAAAGAAGTCCAGTGGGCAGACTGGCTGGCTGGAACCTGCCTGACAGGAATCTGCCTGACAGGCAGGATTCCATTGAAATTTCATCAAACTGACACCACAACATGTTTTGATTCTGATGAATCAGCAACTTCTGGCAAAAAAAAAAAAAATAGTCAGCATTTTTCTGAACAGTGCTACCTGAAATAAATTCAAGTTCTAGAAGTTTCAAAGATTCACCAGGAAGGGCAGGCTTGCTTGTTTGTTTTTAATTGTGTCCGTTTTCTTGGTGTCCCTTACCTAGGACTTTGTAAATTGATAAGCTTATGTGTGTAAATGTGTAGCATTTTCCACATTCCTGGGTGATTACAGACAGCTGATATTATTATTAATACTTCCTTTCCTGAAGTTTATATAAGCTTGGCTGGCCAAAACTCCTGCCACTTTTTGAGGAAACACACAAGCTACTCGGTGCTAACTTTGTAAAGATCTCCATCAAGGCTCACCACCAGAGTGTTATCAGCTGGGCTTCAAATAAGGATTGAAATATATAAAAGCAGTCGCAGCACAGTCACTATAAAATAGGTACAGTGCATGACTTCACCAATACTGTTCTTTAAAAGAACCAGGCCCGAGGGACTGTAAGGCTGAGATGAATGCTGATGAGTACAGCTAGCCAGAAGTTTTCTGATAGAATGTTTTTCCATTGGAAAGTTGATTCATCGAAAGTGAAACTTTTGTGGAAACATGTTGATTGATAAAATTTGAAATCTGAAGTTTGGGTGGTTTATGTAAACCAAAGCTCAGGCCCTTTACCCATCACTAAGCATATGCCAAAATTCCTGCACAAAGTTCAGTCACTACAGCATAGAGCAATATTAACTTTGTGTTATCAGTTGGAAATATATGTGACTTTAGAACTGTCAATCTGCATTTGGCATTTTGAACAGCTAGAGCACAACATGTGCAAACTAAACTGATTTCCACATAATCCATGTCTATTCTATTTTTATGCCAAATGTCACAAACTTGAACTCTATATTTTAATCAGTACTTCCAGACAGGCACAATTCCTCTGATCTCTCACTGGAAGGTTTCACTCCAAAGCTTTTTCTAGTTCCCAAACATAGCCATCAGGCAGCATTGGAGAGTGATGTTGTCAAGCGTCACAATAGATACATTTCTTGACAATAGACAAAAACAAAATTACATTAGCAGCAGTACAATCTCCTTTGTTCAGATTGCTACCACACATTTATTATAAAGGATCACCACTGATAGCTTATAAATAATGAGCTGGATTCTCTGCTGCAGTGCAATGCTTTACTAACAGCACAATCTGACACTAAGGATGGTTAAATCAGCCCAAGGAGGGGTCTTTTAAAGAGCTGCCTGCCACTTTACCTGCATGTGTGCTCAGTGTTTCAGTGGGATGCTGGATAGATGTGGGTCACATTGCATTCCTGGCTCTCACAGAATGGGCCCAGCCGAATGGACGCAGTAAACAGTACCATCATCGAAGGGATGATGCAGCTTACACAGTCCCCCTGCACACTCAAGAGTTTTTTAGGCTGTACAATGACTTCAACACAGAATGTGTAAATCACACATTCTAGCCTGCTGTGATTAGGGCTGACCAAATTATTGATTGTAAATAACTTTTTCAGTGAATCTAGACCTTCTTCTGTTTCTGCAACCAAGTCAGAATTTCTACCAACATGCCCGTATTCAGAGTTCTTTGACAGTTTGTGTGAATAAGGTTAGCTTGCTGTTTGTTCACGAACTAGGTTTTATGAGTACTTGCTAATCATTGTGTGCACCTTATGGTGGCTCACCTACATCCCAAGGCATATTTTTGTTTCTCCATTGGTTAACCTAAACTTTACAAACAAGAGGAGTCCCTTGTTTTATTTGCAAATCCTCTGTAAATATTTGTAATTGTCTGATGACTCATGTGAGAATAATACACAGCATTTTCAAAACAGTAATGTACAGGGCCGGCTCCAGGCACCAGCTTACCAAGCAGGTGCTTGGGGCGGCCACTTCGGAGAGGGGCGGCACGTCCAGCTGTTCGACTGCAATTCCGCGGACGGTCCCTCACTCCTGCTCGGAGTGAAGGACCTCCCGCCGAATTGCAGCCGCAGATCGCGATCGCGGCTTTTTTTGTTTGTTTGTTTTGTTTGGCTGCTTGGGGCGGCCAAAACCCTGGAGCCGGCACTAGCAATGTAACATGTCTGTGCAATACGTACATGCATATTCACACCAACCTTTGCAACAGGTTTGCTTTCCACATACATTCTGGTGAATAAAAAACTAACATCTGAATGTTCCTGAACAAGTTTATGCAAGGGATTATAAGCATAGGCAAAGCCAAAGGGCGAGTTTTATTTCCAAGAATACTTTTTGCTGTTTTCTTCCAGCTCTGAGGTGAAACTAAGTGGCTGATCTGAGCCATAAAACTATCACGTTCCATATAATAATTTCCATAGCACATAGCAGTGGTCATGTTGAGAACCATATCTAATTAATTTTTATCATCACATGGGTTTGTGTTCTTTTTTGGTAGGTCAGCATCCTAATAGACATTAACATAGAAGAGCTCTTAGAGATGAATTAGATAGAAGAAGCTGGGAAGTATAATATAATTAGGATTCAGGACAACCATAAAATCCTTCAAAAATGTCTTCCAACTATAAAGTATAGTTGATCATTGATTCATAGCATGAAGCTAAATGTAGTAGACTGAGCATACACAAAAGAGACTATTCATTTTAAGAAGCAAAAAAACCCATGATTTTCAAACAGTATCACAGTTCATGCAATTACTTAATTCCCTGGATAGCAAATCTCATGATATAATTAATTCCAGCAAAACTGATTTCATGGCAATTGTCTTGATAGTCCATTTCATATTTTTTTATTCCCAAATTAAAGTATAATACATTCTCCACCAACCAACAGCCATTAGAAAAAAAATATGCCACCTCTTGAAGTGTTGAGTGCTTCAAAAGCCATCAATCAGCAAGAAAGGGCTTTTACACTCGCAACAATTATAATTAATCACAATGCCAGCAGAACTCCAAATTCATCATGAGAGAAATAGATCAACAAAAAAATAAAAGGTTCACAGTTTCAAGCAGGTCAGAATTTTTTCTAAATAAGATGTCCAAAGTGAATCAGCTTAAGTTCTGGCTATAGAATAGTATTTTATACATCATCTTTCATACTCAGTGTATCCTGAAAGATTTCAAGACAAGCATTTTTGAAGCCTTATGCTGTGGCTGTGCAGGATGTGCCATAAGACAAACTTCTTGACCTTCCTCATATTATCTGCCAAGTTCTGATCAACTCTGGGTGGTGAACGACCTTGTTGATTGGAGTTGCTTGCTCAGTTACAGAGCCCAGTGTTTCCTGCTATGAAGTATTTTCACATTTTGTGGATAAGATCACCCAAATTTGGACCAAGCTGTTTATCTCCATGGTAGCAGAGTCATGTCTAGTAGAGACGAGTGCTGAGTTTTCTCTACTTTAGTGTCAGTAACTTGTGGTCGTACATTGAGGTTGATGGAGGATGTACATCTACCAGTGTATAAGTTAGATGCATGCTGTACTTGGTTAGAGAAAAGAAAGGGAATATTGGAGTTATCATTGGAGACAAAGGTCTATATCTCCCCAGGCAACATACCAGTTTCTCAAAGAAGTGATTGTTATACTCTTGTTCAAGAAACCTTCTTCTAAGAAGCCAAAAATCTCTCCAATTATTATACTGTCCCAATTATTCAGTTTGGCAGAAGGTTACTAAGTAGGCTGTAGTGTCTCAACTCCAACAATATCTGGAATCCTAAGCTCTCTTTGACCTCGGTAAGTTTTGGTGTAGGCTATGGCATAATACAGACACAGCATGGAGTGTATAGTGACCTTCTCTTGGGCAAAGGACAAAGATCAGGCATCCATGCTGTTTATTTTAGCTCTGTCAGCTGCCTCATTACCATTGACCAAGCAGTATTTGCGACAGGTTTACAAACACTAGCAATATAGTTGTACTTAAGTGATTTATTTCCTTTCAATACAAGAGTTCTCCAATGGTGGCTTGGAGCAACTGCTTTTCCACCCTGAGCCTTCTTTTATAGTGGTTTCCATTCTGCTGTTGCTCCTCTTCAGTTTGTATATGGGTGGAGTAGGTGTATAGAGAGGATTTTTTATTCATAATTTGTATGTGCCTCTGGAGTGATTTGGATGGGCACATTTTCAACAAATCAAAACAAAGTACAAGTAGATAGGGTTAAATACTGTCGTAACAGTAGAAAAAAATATTGTAAAGACAGAATAAAGAAAAGGGCAGATAAAAAGATTTACCCAAATTATGCAATTCATTTGGGAGCAATGGGGGGTGGGGGGATGTCTAACACAGCTGTAATAGCATGTGGGTGGTTGTTAGGTTTTTTGTTTTAAATGCAGTATATTTTCAAAGAGTAGCGAGATATTGAGACTTTCTGATGAAGAAATATAGGACATGTACACATAAGCAAACAAATGGAAATAATGACCTTGACACAATTTCATCTGCCCTCAGTTACACCCATGTAACTCTATTATATGGAGAATCAAGGTTGTCACTGATTTGATCCTAAGTCAGCACAAAACTATTTTTTTTATTTTTAGTAGATCATTAAAAATTTATATATATATATATACACACACACACACAAATGGTGGGGGTTTTTTCAGTTTGATGCAAGCAGTAATGTTTTACTCTGCTGTGAACTTGCAAAATTATGATTGGTGTGTCACCATTTTAATCTAGAATAAGAATTTTGGCAAGTCCCCAAACTGTTTGCTATGATGCACAGGGAGTTTGAAACCCTGGCCACTTGTTACATTCTTATATATAAGTGGACAGACTCTGCTATCAGTTACTCTAATTTTACCTGTTCATGCATCCTAGCTCATAAGAGATGGGGGGACATATTTTGTTCTCACATACATTCCTCCTCTGTGCTGTTGCACTAATATAACTGAGCAAAACTTGGTCAAAGGAGTGCATGAACAATTTAATTTGGACCAGGAGAGAGTTATATATATGGTCTGAGTTCTGGTAAGCTGGATGGTAGGGCAAGAAATAGTCTTTCCCTTAATCACAAAACTGTATAAAAATACTGTGCCTTATCTTTTCATTGAGAACCCATTAAGTTAAGTGAAGGAAGTACCACTTAGTACAAAATGGGAAAGTGATAAACATCTCTTTGAAATATTGCCATCAACTAAGCATCCACTGAATCATTCTAAGTAAGAATAAATTCCTTAAGAGGGACAGACTCCATCATTTCTGTTCCTCCTCCTGTTTTCCTTTAGGCTGATAGCTCAACAAACAACAATATCTGTGTAGAGCCCCAGTTCTCTCCAGATTGTGGCAGGGGGATTTCTCAAACCACACAAGTGTCAGGACATGCATGCAAATGGTTTATGTAGTTTGAATACTAATTAGCTACAGAAAGTTAAAAACTGTGTAACCTATCTGGGTTGTTCAGTGTCCTGGGAATCTGTAATTATACATAGTATATGGCACCACTGGGGCCATAGCTGATGTGGTAAATGAGGGAATTGTGTAATATTTATTTTGATATATATCATATGGCCCTTAGGTTACCTGTGACATGTTCTCCTGCCAGAATGCAGAGGGTTAAATCAGAGGGGTTGTTAAAGGATCCAAACAGGAATGACACAGATAAAAGTCCTTGAAAAAACAAGGGTGAAGCTATTTATTGGGAAATACCATTTCCTGGTTTTATCCAGGCTAAGAACAGTTTAATTTTCCCATGGCTAAGCCTAGGATCAAAGAAGGAGACTAAACCGTTACAAGACCACCAGCTTAGAAAAGGGATGGATGCTGGGTGTGCTAAAAAGGATGGCTGCCCAGGGAGTGACAGCCACTAATTAGTAAAACTACAAAAGCAAGAAAATTTCTAGTGTAATGACAATACTGGTATCCAAGATTTAAAACATAGCACAGGTATTCTAAAATTCAGTTATCTCAAACCACACAGATAATTTGGAGGGCAGGTAAGTCATTCAACTTTTTACTGTCATCAGCAGTGGATTCTCTCATTATACAGGGCAATGTTTTCCCAAGCTTCACATCAGCAGCTCAGGAAGTAGAAAATGAGGTGCACTAACTGAGCCATGTTGTCATTAGAAGGATATTTCTAATTCTCAAACAAAATACTTGGGTAGTTTATACCATTGCAGAGGTGCACTATAGTCAGTCGCCAGGATAGTGGAAAGAGCCCACTTCCTGCTGCATGCTCCACAGTGGGGTCCTACTAGGAAGAATCCTTCAGCCTGACAATACAATACCACAGAGTATGATCTTGTACCTCCCCTGGATGTCATGCCCATCCTAGTTTTCTTCATAACCTCTGCTAAACTGGAGAAGCCCTGTGAGATGCTATTTTAAATTCTGTAACATACTTATGTTAAGGAAATATTTTCCAGATGACAATTTATCAGCAAGAGTTGGCCATTGGACATAGTTTAGTTTTTATTTTATGTGTCTTGTGGGCATATATTTATACTCTAGGACAGTGGTTCCCAAACTTGTTCCGTCGCTTGTGCAGGGTTCGCTGCTCCAGGCCAATGGGAGCTGCTGGAAGTGGCACGGGCCGAGGGAATGGCGGAACAAGTTTGGGACCATCTCATTGAGATGCTTTACTTCTTTGAAGTGGAACGCTTTCCTTAAACCCCCAGGTGGAATAATGTCCAACTGGACATTGCAGTATGGTGGCGCAGAGGGTAAGGCTTTTGCTTGACAATCGGTGGGCCGAGGTTTGTACTCGCAGTGCCACACTCACACACGCCTCTTTTTGCCTGCCTCCCATAGGGCCCTTTCACTCTGGGACTACTGCAAATGCAGTCTCTGCAGCCTGATAGAACTGGCCTTACCTACTAGACATTTGCCTAGTAACAGTAGTTGTAAAAATATTCTTGGTTTTCACAAGCAGCTATGAAAAAATAGTCATGAAAGCAAGTGTTGTGAACCAAATCTGAGTTTTTCTGTCAACAAAAAGTCACACACTGAGCATATCACATCTTAATGCTGAGATGAAAGCCAGCAGATCTATTTTTCAAGGCTTACTCATTAGGTAAGAAATTTGCAAGCTTAGCTAAACAACATGACATGTCAAACTTTTAGGAGTTAGCCTGGAGGTTAATCAGAAAACCCTTGTTTCCAGCAGTCTGTTAGCGAATCTACAGGAGGTGCTGAAAAAAAACACATCTTCTTTTGACATGGCAGTGATAGAACTTTGAAAAGCTGCAGTGCGGAGTTCTTCATTTGCTAGATGGTTCACTTTGAGATGTCACAAAAAAGAAGATTCCTTTTCCAAAAAGGAAACCTTAAAACAGCATAGGCATGTCTGGGTCAACCTAAACAGCATCCATAGGTATTAACATGTGATGTGCCATCCCCTCCATATTTTAATCCTTTTGAACTGACACTAATGAGATCAAGAACTGCTTTCTGAATAATGGGTTGCAGTATGGATACTTCACTGCAATCCTTTGTTTCTGAAGTGTCAGCATTTGTCAGCTAGTTTTGCAGCTACTCTCACAGGAAGCCTTTACCTCAAACTCATACTGGCTGTCACTTCTCCTTCACTAGGCAATCTAGCCCTGTTTTTGCTGCTAACCACATGCCAGACAGCCAGCCCCTGTTCAGATTCCTGCTTCTCAACTGGCTCTCCTCTCTGCTGATAGATCCCTGATGTTTTTTTGTTGAGAACAGAAATCAACCTACAGATTCAAATCTCTGCAGAGCTTCTTCCATCTAGACAATGAATTCTGGGGCACATTTTGAGCAGTGAAATTTGCACCCCACACAGTGGGTCATGTATGCTGTGGAAATCAGACAAGTATTAGGCTGACACAAGCATACATCATGTATAAGAAGAACCGCGCTAAAACATGCTCTCGGTCACAGAGAAGTGAGGCTGAGCCGAGAAGTTTCTTATTTAGCAAAGAGGATGAGTGAGGCTATTGAGAGGGGAGATGGTTGCTAAGCAAAAGAGAAGAATTGAGCCAAGTCAAATAGAAGAGGAAGTAACAGAGATAGAGGAAGGCAAAAAAAAAAAAGAGGAGTGAAGAAACAGGTAGAGGAATGGAGAAAGAGAAAATGGTAAAAAATTAGGAAATAGGGAGGTGGTGAACTGGGGTAAAGAGAAAGATACGAATGGTCAGGCAGGCACTAGGACTTCAAACGGTGTAAACTCCCAACTACACACTAGGGGACAGTAAATGGGCCAACCTGTGGGTTGCGGTTATGAAAATGACATGAATATGCATATTACCCCATTCCCCAACTTCACCTGGAGCTCCTCTACTCAAACAATTACTGCACCACTGACAAAAAGGGGAAACGTAGATGAGCAAGCTATTCTGGAGATTGCTATGGTTACTTTACAATGTAAAGGTTTCTAGTTTCCAGACCACCATCGGTGTTAATGTGGATATAGAGTAGGAATATGTGGTTTTCATAGGTAAAACATTTGAGAATGTAATCATGTTGGCATTCGCTCTCTCTCTATGATATAGTGTGTGGAAATGATAAGATTTTTATTGAAAATGGAATAGAATGAGTAATGCAGTGCTGGAAGAATGGAATTGAAGTTTTGTGTTGCAATGTGATTGTCTTTGTTTTTAGGATGGAAGTACTGCTGAACTGAAAATTAACATGCTAGAGGGTATTATGTGCTGGGGTGGTTGAGTATCATGATGGTAGCAGGCTAATGTTTGCAGATCACTAGTGTGTAAGAATGTTGCCTTAATTTATGGTTGTCAAGCTTTTTCGCATTTGTGTTGCTGTTAGAGTTAGAAAATAAATCATAATTTATCTTAATTGAATGAAGATTTGGCTTGAGACTACACAATAGAGGTGACATTTTTAAGAGCATGCTTGTATTGACTTTGGACTTCAATGAAAGTAGAGTTAGGCCAACACTGAGAGCTCTTGAAAATCCCAGCTCTGCTCTCATTGAAGTCAGTGAGAGAGAACTCATGATGTCAGTGGAAGCAGAGTGAAGCCAACCCCGAGTGCTTTTGACAATCCCATCCTTTACATATATTACACACACAAAAATTCAAAGTACATTATTACAGTTGCAAGTTCAAACACTCAGAAGTTAGGAAATGCCAGAAATAAGATTGCCCGTGCAGCCATAATTCAGGCTCTTTGTCTGTATGCATTATAAGGCAGGCTTTACTTACATGATTGCATACTATATTTCCACAGGACCCCAGCCTCATTCAATGGACAGTGCTCAATTAATGAGCAGCTAGTCAATATTTTGTTTTACCCACATTGCTCAATGTGTGGCTCCAGGTCTTATACATTGTAGACTATTTAAAACTCTGCTCTGAAGACAGAATTCATTTCCTCATGGTCTTTTCTATGGTTCTCATCATTATAGTATCTGAGTGCTTCACAAATATTAATCTATCTTCACAACACTCCTGTGAGATGAGGGGTGCTACTGTTCCCAATTTACAAATGGGCAGTTGAGACATAGGGAAATTAAGGTTAATTTTGGGTGCCTAATCTGAGACATCCAAAACCTGATTTTCCAGGTTATGTAGTATCATATACGGTTTTATTTGTTCAAAGCACAGCTCCCATTGAGTTCAGTTGCAGCTATGAGCACTCAGCACATCTACAAATTAGACCCCAGGTTCACAAATTCCACACCCAGAAAATGAGGAACACAATGAGTAACCACCTCTGGAAAAAAATTGGTTTAATCCCCGTTTTTTCATTTGTTGTCACCAGAAATTATTTGTGGCCTGGGTTCAAAAGCCCTTCCCCTTGGTGAAGACAAGGGCCTTTAGCTTTGGGTGGGCTTTGGCCCTGTGTCACCAGGCAACACAATAGCTACACACCTTCCAAATTCTGCAACAAGTGAGGAAACGGTCCTACAGACAACAGCCTCCTTCACTACCTAACCCTGAGTAATGCCCAGAGTACAGTCCATCCTGTGCACTGAATAATATAGGGGTTCTGTGAAAAAAATAGTATGTGATCATGTATTTAAAGACTGGCAACCTTAATTCTGGCATTTCCAGTCTTTTGAGTGCTTGACTTTGCAACCTGAACAATGTTCTTTGAGCTCAGTGTGTGTGTGTGTGTGTGTGTGTGTGTGTGTGTGTGT